>NC_140005.1:33161887-33731103 GCF_964263955.1 Coregonus lavaretus | reverse complement strand
GGGTTGTATTTCATCATTTGAATGTGGATACATGCATTGCTAATTTGTACAGTGGACTGGTAGTGTGAGCAATACAGCATATCGATTAGGTGCCCATACCTGAGTTGATGTTGTATGTCCCTGATGGTGGAAGCCTGAGGATGCTTATGTTGAATGAGCCTATCAGCAAGCTCTTTGCAGCTCCGCATCCTATCAAAACCCACGTCTAACTGCTTCAGGAAGGCCTCAAATTTACCATTCAGTAGCTGTCATGGGAAATCAAGAACATTCGGAAGGAATAGGCATGACTCACGCTCACAATCTGGATAATATTTTACAACTGAATATTTTGGAGATCTGTGCAAATATATATATATATATATATATATATATATATATATATATATATATATATATAGACAGTAGTGGTAGATCGAATTTCTCACCAATACATGTTCGTAGTCATTTCCGTAGTCCTCAGAGGAGGCTATCTGTCTCTGCTGTGTGATCCAGTCGTCCAGCTCTGAAGACTCCCGTCTGAACTCATGGAGGTGGAGAGCCTCCCTCAGCTTCTGGCCCCTAAGAGAAGGTAGACAACTCCTCTGTTACACACAAGACACTCAAACATAACATATGTCTCCTCGGGGTGCCTGTAGTTTTTTTTTTTTTTTTGGGGGGGGGGGGGGGGGGGGGGGGCATCAAACCATGATCTCTTGGCATCTTTGTATCAAATGTCATGCGTTTGATTGCTGCAGTGACTTGAGCTCACCTGATTTGGGCATGGTGTTGCAGCTGGCTCATCTGACTGCTGATGCGGCTGTATGGTCTGTTGACCTCTTCCAGGTTCCACTCATGGACGGCTGACTCCACACTATCCCCCAGCTCCTCCACCTGGGCCTCCAGCACCTCCATCTGCCCCTCCACCGCCTGCAGGACACACAGAGACAGCAGCATTACACACCATGCTCCTCACCATGCAGCTGCATTAGACACCATGGTCCTCACCGTGCAGCTGCATTAGACACCATGGTCCTCACCGTGCAGCTGCATTAGACACCATGGTCCTTAACGTGCAGCTGCATTAGACACCATGGTCCTCAACGTGCAGCTGCATTAGACAGTGGTCCCTAGATCTGTAGATGCTTTAACCAACTCCTCTGATTATCACGGCATACTATGGTCATTCAGCAGATGGCTTTATCCAAAACAACTTTATCCAAACAACAGAACTGTGAACATTGACAGTGACACATAGTTTGAATACCGCTAGTCAAACGCAAGAGAACAGGAGAATGGGGTAACAGTACCTGATGCTGCTTGATAAGGCTCTGGGTGGCTAGATCGTTCTTGCCATACTCATCAGTGCTGACCAACGCTAGAGTCTCAGAGAGACGGGTTTCCAGCTCCGCACAGTCAAGCAAGATCTAGGAGCAAAAGAGTGCAGTGATGAGGTGGTATATGCAGGGTATAATGATTATTGTCTTTCAGAGGTACAGTCTAAAAGAAATGTGAGCTAATGTCTAGATGCTTTTTATAGTGGAGATCAGGATTATACATTGCCTGGCTGGGCTGATGAGACAGTGGATTGCGCAGTCAGATGGAACAGAGTAAATAGGCATTTTAACGTCATAGATTTAGCCGGTGGTAACTTGTGAAGTAGACACCGGCTGCGGTTTTAACCAATCAGCATTCAGGATTAGAACCACCTGTTGTATAATCATGAATAAAACCTCTTTGGATCCATCACAATCAGGATGCTGCTTTTCCTGTTGGCCCTACCTGTTCTCTAGTGATGGCCCTGTTCAGGTGGATGGCCCTCTTGTCACAGGCTGCCTCTAGCTCCTTCCACTCTGTGGCCAGGTGTGTATTCCTCTGCTGGACTTCCTCTCCATTATATTGGCTGGACTTTTCCAGGCTCCGCCCCTTCTCCAGGACCCGGTTCAAGTGTTTACAGTGGGCGTTCACTTCTGCCTGCAGCTCCTGATCACAGAACACACATTTTATTTTTGTCAGGGACTATGCACAACAAATATATTGCACCAGCTTTAGCTCATTTATATCTGTCCACCCTGGGCAGGAAACAAACTAACCAAAAAGACTGGATAAGAGTCACAAAATGACTTGATATAAAATAAAACATAAACGCAATCTAACTTTGTCATTATTTCCTTGTTACCAGACTGATACCTTATGTTTCTGCATGAGGTTGATAGCCCCTGCCAGGGACTTGTCATAGTTTGTGGAGCCAGTGGATGGGTAGTGTTCTGTGATCCAGGAAAGTTCTAGGTCTACGTCATGATAGAAGCCAAACAGAGCCACGGATGCCTCCAGCTGGGCCCTGCGATGATCCAGAGGCTTCTGCAGCGACTTGAACCTGCATTCAGAGATTATGTCTCAAAAATATCCACACTGATTATGAAAAGGGGACAGATGTTTTTTCTGACCATGTTACCTGAACAGGAAAAACTCAGGTCCCTAGTTAGAGAACTAGGCTAGCTAATTCAATGCATAAATGAATCAACGGATCGATCAGTGGATTGCTTTACTGCTACTAATTACAGATCATATTAATCAGAGTCTTTACTACGTACAGCTTCATGTACGTATCTGTCTCCTGAAGGATCCTCTGGGAGTCAAAGTGATTCGTGGCAAGGTGCTTGGCCCGGGTGACGATGGTGTTGATCTTGTCAGCCAGTTCCTGGGCCTCCGTCTCTAGCTGCTGGTGCTCCTTCAACAGCTGGCGGCTGGAGCGAAGGTCGTGCCCTTTGGCTGCGTTCTGCAACATCCTCTGGATGGCCTCGATCTTCAGCTTGGCATCCTGCGAACAATGCGACTACAATTTACCTTGTCCTCAGGCTCAATTGCTACCGCATATAGACAGAGAGAGCAAGAGCTGGCTGGTGGACAAGACTAGATTATGATACGCATCATAAGCATCATCAACACATTTCAATTCATGGTAAAGAAATAACTAGGTATTTACTGAAAAATTACTTTGCAAAATAGCAATAACATCCTAATAATAACAACCTATGATTGACCTATTTGTTATATACCAGTGGAAACAGTACCGTAAAATAAAGTGCGCAACCCACATTTATCTACAGCATTCTTTCCCACAAATTCAATAGCCAAACTAGATCCAGGTAGGTAGTGTAGAGGTTGTTACAGTAGACTGTTACCTGTAGTTCCAGGTAATGTAGACTGAGGTTGTTAGTGTGTTACCTGTAGTTCCAGGTAGTGTAGACTGAGGTTGTTAGTGTGTTACCTGTAGTTCCAGGTAGTGTAGACTGAGGTTGTTAGTGTGTTACCTGTAGTTCCAGGTAGTGTAGACTGAGGTTGTTAGTGTGTTACCTGTAGTTCCAGGTAGTGTAGACTGAGGTTGTTAGTGTGTTAACTGTAGTTCCAGGTAGTGTAGACTGAGGTTGTTAGTGTGTTACCTGTAGTAACTCCATGAGCTGCTCCTGCTGTCCGGCCTGTCTCAGCTTGTCTCCTCTCTCAGTCATCTTCCCCTGGAGGCTGACCCAGCGACTGTTAACCTGGGTCGACGTCCTCCTGATGCTCTGGCTCTCATAGTGGTCCTCCGACAGCATCTCCTCCCCCAACTGATGGAACCAGACAACAGGTTAACTTACAGTACAATATAACAGTACAGTAACATCTGCTCCCCAAATGGATGGAAAGCGATTAGGCTTATGGTACAATATTTAACCGTACAGTAGGAGGCCTTCCTCCTAAATCTCTGGCTCTGGTAGTGCTCATCCACAAGCATCTCCTCCCCAACTGGTTTAGTGGTTTGTCAAGTTTACTATCGCATTGTTAAGAAGTGGGAGCAACAAACAGTGAACAGACTTTTTATCTTTATAGTACTTTTTTTTTGTAGTTTCACCATGACTCGAACAGATGAGAGAAGATGTCATTATGAGCCATGAGGTATAAAAAGGATTGAATGGTGAAAGCCCTGTGATACCTGTGTGAGTCTGTCTAGCCACACTTGGTTAGCTTGCATCTCTTTCTCAGCTGCTTCATGTCTCTTCAGCTTGCGGAGGATATTGGTAGGGTCACGGTACGACTCGTCTTCAGCTATCTTGAATTTCTCTTCCATCCACAACAGCATTTCCTCCGCATCTCTCTTGAACTCCTGATGACAAACGCACACAAAATGTTCAAGTGCTTAACTGCCATTGTAAAGGTACACAAAATGTGTGTTTCTGTGTCAAATGTACCTGATACTTATGTGAATCAAGCAGGAGGTTCCGTCTTTGTTTGCAGCTCTCTCCAAGCTTCTTATTGCGCTCTTGAATGTTCTGTGACCTCTCCTGTATTCTAGAAAGTCATTAAAAAAATAATTAGACCATAACACAAAGATCATATCAACGTTTTTTGAATAATTTGGACAATACATTGTTCACTGCAACACATTTCCTATACATTTGGGGAAAATGTCTCCAAACTGGTCATCAACATAGGTCTTACTGTTTGGCAGCAAAGTGTCGTTTGTTGATGAGTTCCTTGCTCTTGTCTTGGAAGAGGCTGATCTGTTGGTCCAGAGCCTTCAGCAGGCCCTCTAGTTCCTCCTGTCTGCCCAACAGACTGTGGACGTTGTCTACAGAGTCCTGAGCACAGAGAGAGAGGCAAACACAATGGATGAGAACAGAAGTGGCCTTACCTGGACAACAAACACACACACACACACACACACACAAAGACACATCCATCGGAACATACCATAGGGCTTATTATAATATTTTCATTAACTGTATAACCATGTAAAGTATATTGTATCTTACCCCCAGGTCTTTGACCTTCAGCCTGGCCTCATGCCCAGACAGGGCTGCCTCGATACGGTCAGCCTCCTGGTTCAGCTTCTGTAGCTCCACCCCCTGTTCCAGTCTCCTGTTCCTACTGCCCCACAGTTTGTCCAGCTTGGTCCACTCCTGGCTCAGCTTACCCAGCGTCTGCTGGATGTCCTTCACACCTCGGTTTCCCCTTGATTGTTCCTCAAGAGACTTTCCAAGTTTCTCCATGTCTTTCATCCTTTTTAGTTAGAAGAAAACAAATACATTACTGTGACATTTACAAAAAATGATTCACACATAGTGCCTTAAAAAAAGTATTCATCCCCCAACACTTTTAACCATATTTTGTCTCAGATTCAGAATTTGAGGATTTATTTCCACAAAGCCTTGAGCACCAATTTGCTCAGGCGCAATATATTACCTCAATAAGTCACACAATGTGTTGAAGGACTCCACCTGTGTAAGAAATTAGTGGATCACCTGCTTTAAATTAATCTGTGAGCATAAATACCACTCTCTCTGTATGGTCCCAAAGTATGGTAGAGACTTTCAAAAGAAAGAATCAAAATGAAAACGAAAGAGCATTCTAAGCAAGTCAGGGACATATCCTTGCCCGCAAAGAGCACATCCTTCCCCCCAAAGAGTTTGCAAAATGTCACCTAAAAGATACTGCAGTTATGTGGCAGAACGTCTTGTGGTCTGATGAGACTAAAGTGCAACTTTTTGGCCTGAACGCTAAGCGGTATGTGTGGCACAAGTCAAACACTGCACACCAGCCAGGAAACACCATCCCCACCGTAAAGTATGGTGGTGGAAGCGTCATGTTATGCGTCATGGGATGCTTTTCAGCAGCAGGGACTGGCAATAGTCAGGAGTGATGGGAGGATGAATGGCACACAATACAAAGACACCCTAGATAAAAACCTGCGCCCCTCTGCCATAAAACTCAAACTGCAGAAGAAGTTTGTCTTTCAACAGGACAACGATCCAAAGCACACTGCCAGAGCAACACTGGAGTGGCTTAAAATGAAGAAAATACAGTGGGGAAAAAAAGTATTTAGTCAGCCACCAATTGTGCAAGTTCTCCCACTTAAAAAGATGAGAGGCCTGTAATTTTCATCATAGGTACACGTCAACTATGACAGACAAATTGAGAAGAAAAAAAATCCAGAAAATCACATTGTAGGATTTTTTATGAATTTATTTGCAAATTATGGTGGAAAATAAGTATTTGGTCACCTACAAACAAGCAAGATTTCTGGCTCTCACAGACCTGTAACTTCTTCTTTAAGAGGCTCCTCTGTCCTCCACTCGTTACCTGTATTAATGGCACCTGTTTGAACTTGTTATCAGTATAAAATACACCTGTCCACAACCTCAAACAGTCACACTCCAAACTCCACTATGGCCAAGACCAAAGAGCTTTTCAAAGGACACCAGAAACAAAATTGTAGACCTGCACCAGGCTGGGAAGACTGAATCTGCAATAGGTAAGCAGCTTGGTTTGAAGAAATCAACTGTGGGAGCAATTATTAGGAAATGGAAGACATACAAGACCACTGATAATCTCCCTCGATCTGGGGCTCCACGCAAGATCTCACCCCGTGGGGTCAAAATGATCACAAGAACGGTGAGCAAAAATCCCAGAACCACATGGGGGGACCTAGTGAATGACCTGCAGAAGCTGGGACCAAAGTAACAAAGCCTACCATCAGTAACACACTACGCCGCCAGGGACTCAAATCCTGCAGTGCGAGACGTGTCCCCCTGCTTAAGCCAGTACATGTCCAGGCCCGTCTGAAGTTTGCTAGAGTGCATTTGGATGATCCAGAAGAGGATTGGGAGAATGTCATATGGTCAGATGAAACCAAAATATAACTTTTTGGTAAAAACTCAACTCGTCGTGTTTGGAGGACAAAGAATGCTGAGTTGCATCCAAAGAACACCATACCTACTGTGAAGCATGGGGGTGGAAACATCATGCTTTGGGGCTGTTTTTCTGCAAAGGGACCAGGACGACTGATCCGTGTAAAGGAAAGAATAAATGGGGCCATGTATCGTGAGATTTTGAGTGAAAACCTCCTTCCATCAGCAAGGGCATTGAAGTTGAAACGTGGCTGGGTCTTTCAGGATGACAATGATCCCAAACACACCGCCCGGGCAACGAAGGAGTGGCTTCGTAAGATGCATTTCAAGGTCCTGGAGTGGCCTAGCCAGTCTCCAGATCTCAACCCCATAGAAAATCTTTGGAGGGAGTTGAAAGTCCGTGTTTCCCAGCGACAGCCCCAAAACATCACTGCTCTAGAGGAGATCTGCATGGAGGAATGGGCCAAAATACCAGCAACAGTGTGAAAACCTTGTGAAGACTTACAGAAAACGTTTGACCTGTGTCATTGCCAACAAAGGGTATATAACAAAGTATTGAGAAACTTTTGTTATTGACCAAATACTTATTTTCCACCATCATTTGCAAATAAATTCATAAAAAATCCTATAATGTGATTTTCTGGAATTTTTTTTCTCATTTTGTCTGTCATAGTTGACGTGTACCTATGATGAAAATTACAGGCCTCTCTCATCTTTTTAAGTGGGAGAACTTTTTTTTTTTTTTTTTTTAGGGGGGATGGATCAGCTTAATATTGCAGATAGATTGCATCTTCTATCAATGTAATTGTCTGCATCACTTCCAATCCCCCATGTTTATTTTTTATATATATATTCCCCTTTATTACTTTTCAACCCCACCATCCTTTCCCTACTTGGAGTAAATTAGTGAACAACAACGCCCAGGCCTCTACTTCCGGTCTATACTTACTATCTACACCTTATGGACAGAGTTAATTTTACAATAATTCTATATCTATATATATATATATATAAGTGGGAGAACTTGCACAATTGGTGGCTGACTAAATACTTTTTTTCCCCACTGTAGATGCTCCATCACTGTGTGCAAAGTTTAGAGACTTGTAAAAAAACACTACAGGCTTTAATAACTGCCAGAGGTGGTTCAACCAAGTACTGACCCAGGAGAACGTATGGCTCACAAATACAAATTCCCAATCCAATGCATCAAAATCCCAGGCTGTGAGACTCTTAAATGTGAAAAAGGGGGATGGGGTCTGAATACTGTATGTTTTCCCTGCATCATGAATATGTCTGTAAGACACTAATAAAGGACAGTACAAAAAACACTGTGTATGATTTCCTATTGTCTCATCACAAACTAGCCTTCTCCTACTAAATTATCTTAGAAACACTGCTTACCTGAGAAATAGTTGCACTGAATACATCATCAGATACCTCCATGTCCCAGCATGCAGCACATACAGTGAGGGAAAAAAGTATTTGATGCCATGCTGATTTTGTACGTTTGCCCACTGACAAAGAAATGATCAGTCTATAATTTTAATGGTATGTTTATTTGAACAGTGAGAGACAGAATAACAACCATCCAGATAAACGCTTGTCAAAAATGTTATAAATTGATTTGCATTTTAATGAGGGAAATAAGTATTTGACCCCCTCTCAATCAGAAAAATGTCTGCCTCCCAGGTCTCTTTTATACAGGTAACGAGCTGAGATTAGGAGCACAGTCAAAGGGAGTGCTGCTAATCTCAGTTTGTTACCTGTATAAAAGACACCTGTCCACAGAAGCAATCAATCAATTAGATTCCAAACTCTCCACCATGGCCAAGACCAAAGAGCTCTCCAAGGATGTCAGGGACAAGATTGTAGACCTACACAAGGCTGGAATGGGCTACAAGACCATCGCCAAGCAGCTTGGTGAGAAGGTGACAACAGTTGGTAGATGGAAGAAACACAAAAGACTGTCAATCTACCTCGGCCTGGGGCTCCATGCAAGATCTCACCTTGTGGAGTTGCAATGTTCATGAGAACGGTGAGGAATCAGCCCAGAACTACACAGGAGGATCTTGTCAATGATCTCAAGGCAGCTGGGACCATAGTTACCAAGAAAACAATTGGTAACACACTACGCCGCGAAGGACTGAAATCCTGCAGCGCCCACAAGGTCCCCCTGCTCAAGAAAGCACATATTCAGGCCCGTCTGAAGTTTGCCAATGAACATCTGAATGATTCAGAGGAGAACTGGGTGAAGGTGTGGTCAGATGAGACCAAAATGGAGCTCTTTGGCATCAACTCAACTCGCCGTGTTTGGAGGAGGAGGAATGCTGCCTATGACCCCAAGAACACCATACCCACCGTCAAACATGGAGGTGGGAACATTATGCTTTGGGACAGGACAACTTCACCGCATCAAAGGGACGATGGACGGGGCCATGTACCGTCAAATCTTGGGTGAGAACCTCCTTCCCTCAGCCAGGGCATTGAAAATGGGTCGTGAATGGGTATTCCAGCATGACAATGACCCAAAACATACGGCCAAGGAAACAAAGGAGTGGCTCAAGAAGAAGCACATTAAGGTCCTGGAGTCGCCTAGCCAGTCTCCAGACCTTAATCCCATAGAAAATCTGTGGAGGGAGCTGAAGGTTCGAGTTGCCAAACGTCAGCCTCGAAACCTTAATGACTTGGAGAAGATCTGCAAAGAGGAGTGGAACAAAATCCCTCCTGAGATGTGTGCAAACCTGGTGGCCAACTACAAGAAACGTCTGACCTCTGTGATTGCCAACAAGGGTTTTGCCACCAAGTACTAAGTCATGTTTTGCAGAGGGGTCAAATACTTATTTCCCTCATTAAAAAGCAAATCAATTCATAACATTTTTGACATGCGTTTTTCTGGATTTTTTTGTTGTTATTCTGTCTCTCACTGTTCAAATAAATCTACCATTAAAATTATAGACTGATCATTTCTTTGTCAGTGGGCAAACGTACAAAATCAGCAGGGGATCAAATACTTTTTTCCCTCACTGTAACATACTATTATAAACACAAGTGTACTTTCCAGAAAGGAAAGAACCTAAATTAGTTTGATCTACTGTACCAAAATAACAAAACTCCTTCTGTCTCACCTCTCCCTCTGCTCGTCGATCTCTATCCTCAGATCCTGGTTGTCCTTCAGGAGGGTCTGAGCGGAGGTCACGTCCGAGGCTGTGTCGTCCTCCAGTAGGCGGTCCTGGACAGCCCCGGCCCACAGCAGCAGGTCCCTGGTCTCCTGCTGAAACAGCTGCAGCCGCTTGGCCTCCTCCAGAAGCCTCTGTCTCTCTGAGGCCTGGCCCTTCACCTGCTGCAGCAGAGCCTCCAGGCCCCGCACCTCCTCCATGATGGCTGCAGCCTCCGCTGGGCTGCAGTCCTGCTTCCTGGTTCATACACACATGTAGAACATGAATGAATGGAAGGATGAATAACTAACTGGCATTACATTAAAAACCATCAACAATAACAGTATAAAGTCTTGGGACAGTTTACAATTGTGCCTTACATTTTAGCCACACTCTTGAGGTATGCAATCTTCCTCTCCAGGGCCTGTATGTCTCTGAGTGCCTGAGCCTGGGCCCTCTCCTCAGTGTCCAGGGCTGTGGAGGTAGTACCCACACCGTCCACAGTGTCCAGCTGGGTGAGCTGCTCCATGAGCTGGGCCCGGGCCTCCTCACAGCTCTGGAGGAAGGATTGCACGTCCGCCGTACTCAGCAGCTCATGGCACTTCTCATCCTTCAGCTTCTGCATGCGCTCCCACCTAGCAAGAACAACAATATCATCAACAACAACATGGCCATCTCTCTTCAATTATTTAAATATTGTGTGTGCGTCTCAGTAAAATGCAGTGCAATTTCTGTACATAATAAACATTTCTGTGAACAACAGACAATAAAGTACTAATCTAAAAAACAGAGTTGAACATGTTATTCTTAGTAGATGTCAGTAGCACTATTACAAAATAGTTTTCTGCTAGTCCACCTACCTGCGGGTGACTTGTCCTTGCTTGGCCTGTATCTCTCTTTGTTTACTGTGTCTGCTCTTCACTAGCTCCTCCCCCAGTCTGGTGATATCATCAAGCTGGCCCTTCCCACTCGCCAGCTCGGTCAGAAAATTCTGGAACATGGGAAGTTCATGACAAGGGGAGTTCCAACTCTTAGATCAAGTACATAATAGCACTAGAGACAAATGCTGATGTACCGCTTATGAATGTGTTATGAAGTCCTTATGTAGGTGGCCTTCAAATAAAGTGTTACAGACTAATCTCAGTGATGAGGCTGGATCCTTACCTCATATTTGGCCTGCACCACTCCCACGTTGTCAGAGTTAGGACTGAAGGTGTTAAGGATGTTCTCCTTGTCCTCCATCCAGGACTCAAACTCCTCACAGGTGTTGTAGAAGCGGTGCAACCGAACCGTCTCCTCCAGAGTCTTCCTCCTGGACTGTATGGTGGAGAAATCAGACACAAATATACTATTTGGCTGCCAGTATGTGACAACTTAGACGTGTGCTACAGGATGATTGCTCTGGGTCCTATTCTCTGTACCGGGCGCTGCCACTACATCATCAAAGATGTCTTCACAAAAATGTCAAAGCATAAAACAAAATGTAGTGTTATAGCTTACATAACTTAGATGTAGTGTGATGATTTTTATCGTTTTTTTTTTTTTTTTGGGGGGGGGGGGGGGTAGATCAGCTTTAATATTGCAGATAGATTGTAACTTCCATCAATGTAATTGTCTGCATCACTTCCAATCCCCCATATGTTTTTTTTCTCTCGCAAATATATATATATAGTAAAAAATCCCTGTTTTAGGCCAGTTAGGATCACCACTTTATTTTAAGAATGTGAAATGTCAGAATAATAGTAGAGAGAATGATTTAGTTCAGCTTTGATTTCTTTCATCACATTCCCAGTGGGTCACAAGTTTACATACACTCAATTAGTATTTGGTAGCATTGCCTTTAAATTGTTTAACTTGGGTCAAACGTTTCGGGTAGCCTTCCACAAGCTTCCCACAATAAGTTGGGGGAATTTTGGCCCATTTCTCCTGACAGAGCTGGTGTAACTGAGTCAGGTTTGTAGGCCTCCTTGCTCGCACACGCTTTTTCAGTTCTGCCCACACATTTTCTATAGGATTGAGGTCAGGGCTTTGTGATGGCCACTCCAATACCTTGACTTTGTTGTCCTTAAGCCATTTTGCCACAACTTTGGTAGTATGCTTGGGGTCATTGTCCATTTGGAAGACCCATTTGCGACCAAGCTTTAACTTCCTGACTGATGTGTCTTGAGATGTTGCTTCAATATATCCACATCATTTTCTTTCCTCATGATGCCATCTATTTTGTGAAGTGCACCAGTCCCTCCTGCAGCAAAGCACCCATACAGCATGATGCTGCCACCCCCGTGCTTCACGGTTGAGATGGTGTTCTTCGGCTTGCAAGCAACCCCCTTTTTCCTCCAAACATAACGATGGTCATTATGGCCAAACAGTTCTATTTTTGTTTCATCATACCAGAGGACATTTCTCCATATGTGCAGTTGCAAACCGTAGTCTGGCTTTTTTATGGCGGTTTTGGAGCAGTGGCTTCTTCCTTGCTGAGCGGACTTTCAGGTTATGTCGATATAGGACTCATTTTACTGTGGATATAGATACTTTTGTACCTGTTTCCTCCAGCATCTTCAAAGGATCCTTTGCTGTTGTTCTGGGATTGATTTGCACTTTTCGCACAAAAGTACATTCATCTCTAGGAGACAGAACGCGTCTCCTTCCTGAGCGGTATGACGGCTTCTTGGTCCCATGGTGTTTATACTTGCGTACTATTGTTTGTACAGATGAACGTGGTACCTTCAGGCGTTTTGAAATTGCTCCCAAGGATGAACCAGACTTGTGGAGGTCTACAATTTTTTTTCTGAGGTCTTGGCTGATTTCTTTTGATTTTCCCATGATGTCAAGCAAAGAGGCACTGAGTTTGAAGGTAGGCCTTGAAATACATCCACAGGTGCACTTCCAATTGACTCAAATGATGTCAATTAGTCTATCAGAAGCTTCTAAATCCATGACCTCATTTTCTGGAATTTCCCAAGCTGTTTAAAGGCACAGTCAACTTAGTGAATGTAAACTTCTGACCCACTGGAATTGTTATACAATTAATTATAAGTGAAATAATCTGTCTGTAAACAATTGTTGGAAAAATTACTTGTGTCATGCACAAAGTAGATGTCCTATCCGACTTCCCAAAACTATAGTTTGTTAATAAGAAATGTGTGGAGTGGTTGAAAAACGAGTTTTAATGACTCCTGAAATTAATTATTCTCTCTACTATTATTCTGACATTTCACATTCTTAAAATAAAGTGGTGATCCTAACTGACCTAAGACAGGGAATTTCTACTAGGATTAAATGTCAGGAATTGTGAAAAACAGAGTTTAAATGTATTTGGCTAAGGTGTATGTAAACTTCCGACTTCAACTGTATATCTATTCATATATCTTGCATATCTTATTTTCCATCATTATCAATTAATATGCGCAATAATGTCGGCAGTTCATGCGTAGGATTTTAGCAAACAATTATTGTGGTTCATCCTATATTCTCCCTAACATCCTTACCCCCTTGCAACAGATGTGGGATAAACATACATGCTCATATTCTAACACACTCAACCCCTTTCCTCCACAATCAACCATAAGATCAGATGCTCAACGGTTGTTACATCCCAGAGCTCAACTCAAGAAAGGACCTGATTTACGAATGCATATACATTTTAGTCATTTAGCAGACGCTCTTATCCAGAGCGACTTACAGTTAGTGAGTGCATACACTTTCATACTGGCCACCCGTGGGAAACGAACCCACAACCCTGGTGTTGCAAGCGCCATGCTCTACCAACAGTTACAGCTGTTTGAGAAAGCATGCAAGATTGAGCAACAATTGACAATGTGAGATTTGATTGCTTGTACTGCTTATGTGATGCAATGGGAAAAAATGTAGAGGAGAATCTGAAACCCCGGTCTTATTTCTCACATTAGCCAGGCTGTGCAGGCTGTTGAAGTCCCGGTCTAGATTGCTCTGGGTGCTCTCTATGGTTTCTCTCTGGTAATGTGGATCAGGAATCGATGAGGACTGGATCTCAGCTGTCCCCCGGCGTATGGAACGTCTGCGACGCGCCCGGTTCACCCTCTTAGTGGGGCTTTCAGCAACCCCGTTGGTGGATGGAGGTGGTGTAGAGGGCATGTTCTATTTAAAATGGAGAATTATTAAGTTTAAACTGTGTAGACCAGGGGTATTCAAATCTTACCCTACAAGGTCCGGAGTACTGCTGGTTTTCTGTTCTAACTGATAATTTCACACACCTGGTGTCCCAGGTCTATATCAGTCCCTGACTAGAGGGGAATAATACAGAAACAAAACAGTGGAACTGGCTTTGAGGTCCAGATTTGAATTTGAGGGGTGTAGACCATTGATCTCAACCTGGGATTATGCGGGTCGGTTAATGAGTTTTAATGTAGGCACACAATTATACTTGCGATGAATCAAATGGGTAAAGTACCATAAAGCTCTTTACAAGGCCAGAGAGACAGCTAATAGTGAGCCTTACTGTAGATGATGGGAGTTCTGTGAGGTACGTCTTTGGCACCAGCTGTTCGTTGCCTTCGCTGTCCCTCACTAGAAACTTATCCTCATTGTCTCTGTTGAGGATAGTCACGATTTCCCCACGGTCCCACACCATCACACCTGGAAAACAGAGACTATTTACCTTAGAAACTGGACTAAGCCTATTGGTAGAAAAGTAACATGAAAAACATTTCCCCCCCAAAATCTGCAAAAACAGTATATAAATAATCCATATTTGATTGAAGGAGAGAATCTGTACCTCGTGTGTATTTAAACCTGATCTTGGCCATGGCCTCCTGCGTATGGGTCTGGGTAGATGTCTGAGTGATCCTTGCGCCTCTGAGGGAGGTCACTCTCCCAGGAGTGGTCACTCCCCCCTCCTCCTCACCAGAGGACTCACTGTACTGGGGCATCTTGTTCTGCTGGGCCTCAGCCTGCGTAAAAATACAAAAGTGCTCAGCAACTCTTGAAGTCAATGGGGGTGGACTTTTATAGTAAGCTACTTCTTTATTATTAAAACCAATGTGTTTGAGGATGTACAATGCATTCGGAAAGTATTCAGACCCCTTGAATTTTTCCACAAATTGTTACGTTACAGCCTTATTCTAAAATTGATTAAATAGTTTGTTTTTCTCATCAATCTACACACAATACCCAATAATGACATATCACATTTACATATGTATTCAGACCCTTTACTGGGCACTTTGTTGAAGCACCTTTGGCAGCAATTACAGCCTCGAAGTCTGGGTATGAAGCTACAAGCTTGGCACACCTGTATTTGGGGAGTTTCTCCCATTCCTCTCTACAGATCCTCTCAAGCTCTGTCAGGTTGGATGGAGAGCGTTGCTGCACAGCTATTTTCATGTCTCTCCTTGATGTTCGATCGGGTTCAAGTCTGGGCTCTGGCTGGGCCACTCAAGGACATTCAGAGACTTTTCCCGAAGCCACTCCTGCATTGTCTTGGCTGTGTGCTTAGGGTCGTTGTCCTGTTGGAAGGTGAACCTTCACCCCAGTCTGAGTTCCTGAGCACTCTGGAGCAGGTTTTCATCAAGGAGCTCTCTGTACTTTGCTCCGTTCATCTTTGCCTCGATCCTGACTAGTCTCCCAGTCCCTGCCGCTGAAAAACATCCCCACAGCATGAGGCTGCCGCCACCATGCTTCACCTTAGGGATGGTGCCAGGTTTCCTCCAGACGTGACGCTTGGCATTCAGGACAAAGAGTTCAATCTTGGTTTCATCAGACCAGAGAATCTTGTTTCTCATGGTCTGAAAGTCCTTTAAGTGCCTTTCGGCAAACTCCAAGCCGGCTGTCATGTGCCTTTTACTGAGGAGTGGCTTCCGTCTGGCCACTCTACCACAAAGGCCTGATTGGTGGAGTCCTGCAGAGATGGTTGTGATTCTGGAAGGTTCTACGATCTCCACAGAGGAACTCTAGAGCTCTGTCAGAGTGACCATTGGGTTCTTGGTCACCTCCCTGACCAAGGCCCTTCTCCCCCGATTGCTCAGTTTGGCCGGGCGGCCAGCTCTAGGAGGAGTCTTAGTTGTTCCAAACTTCTTCCATTTAAGAATGATGGAGGCCACTATCTTCTTGGGGACCTTCAATACTGCAGAAACGTTTTGGTACCCAGATCTGTGCCTCGACACAATCCTGTCTCAGAACTCTACGGACAATTCCTTCGACCTCATGGCTTGGTTTTTGCTCTGACATGCACTGTCAACTGTGGGACCTTATATAGACAGTTGTGTGCCAAATCATGTCCAATCAAGTTGTAGAAACATTTCAAGGATGATCAATGGAAACAGGATGCACCTGAGCTCAATTTCGAGTCTTATAGCAAAGGGTCTGAATACTTACGTAAATAAGGTATCTGTTTATTATTTTTAATACATTTGCAAAAATTTCTTAAAATCTGTTTTCGCTTTGTCATTATCTGTGTGTAGATTGCTGAAAAAAAATTTCATCGATTTTAGAATAAGGATGTGGAAAATGTGGAAAAAGTCAAGGGGTCTGAATACTTTCCGAAGGCACTGTATTCATGATACAATGACATTTAGAGACTGTGGTGTAATTATAGTGCCTTCAGAAAATATTCACACCCCTTTACTTTTTCCACATTTTGTTGTGTTACAAAGTGGGATTAAAATTGATTTAATTGTAATGATTTTGTCAACGATCTACACAAAATACTCTAATGTCAAAGCGGAAGAACAATTCTAACATTGTATATGTGGGTTACAGAGACTATTATTGCACACTGAGTCCATGCAACTTCTTATGTGACTTGTTAAGGACGTTTTTACTCCTGAACTTATTTAGGCTTGCCATAACAAAGGGGTTGAATACTTATTGACTCAAGACATTTCAGCGTTTCATTTTTTATTAATTTGTAAAAATGTCAAAAAACATAATTCCACTTTGACAACCTCGGGTATTGTGTGTAGGCCAGTGGAAAAAAACTCTCAATTTAATCCATTTTAAATTCAGGCTGTAACACAACACAATTTGGAAAAATTCAAGTGGTGTGAATACTTCCTGAAGGCACTGTGATTGATGGGGAACTTACTGTGAGCGGGGCCAGCTGAGAGGCTCCCTTGGCCTGTTCTCCCAAGCGTTTCACTTCGACGACGTACGCTCCCATTTCCTTTTCCAGCCGTAGGTGGCGCTGCAGCAGGGCGCTGGTGGAGGACTCATCCTTCCCATAATCCTCGCTGATCAGAAGGGGCTTCCTGTCGCTCAGCCACGAGTTGGCCTCCGTCACATCAGCAAAGTACTGAAGAGGAAAATAATAAATAATATAATACAATTTAAACAACATTTTCCCTGACCAAGATGGCCGTCCTGTAGTTATGTTGCCTGGATGCTAAAACCCAATCTAGTGTTCTATCTAATTCTGTGGAAAATAGAATATCACGTGCCAGAGTCTGGCGTGGTGGTTAGCCCCCCAGACTCCAAACCACATATACCCCTGGTGACGGGTACGAATCCCATCTCAGTCCTTCCTCTCTGACTCCCTCTGTATGTCTCCCCTCTACATTCCAACTATCACTGTCTATAAAATAAATAGAGAAAGTCAATGAACTAGCTATGGTAGCTTTCTCCAACCTATTACATACATACTCCTAAATATAATTCCTCTGTCAAACCGTCTATTTCAATGACTTTTATTTCTGCATTGTTTTAATGGTTGTAACCTGTTTGATAACGGTGGCTGCATGCAGTCTGTTTTTGCGATTGACCACTTCATCCTTCAGGTGCTCCCACTGTTTCTTCAGGGTCCGGAGCGACTTCTGGATGTGCTCCTCACTGGGGTGTTTCCCTCTGCACATCTCCTGACCTCTGCTCACGACCCCTGAGCACAGAGACTCATGGGACTGCACCTCAGCTTCAAGAACCTGCCAAAGCAGCGGTCGGTCAACAAACGCATATAAAAGTGTGGGTTTGTTTCACATTATGACATTACGTATTTTCATTTGTTCATACTGTAAATGCCAGTATATTTAGATAGGACTATGTCAATGTATTTATTCATGCCCATGGGTTTAAGTTTGTATTGACTGCTATGTAAGCTTAATTCAACTTGAAGTTGAATAATCAATGTTTGTGTGACTGAAGAAGGTCTGACCCAAATTGCACCCTATTCCCTATATAGCGAACTACTTCTGACCAGGGCCCTGGTCAAAAGTAGTGCACTATAGGGAATAGGGTGCCATTTGTGACGCACAAAAGGTCTGACCTTGTGTTTCTGAATTGCCAGCTGGATCTGGCTGAGGTCTCTGCCCAGACTGGCAGACTGAAGGGGAAGCCACCTCTCATAGATCCACGCCTCCACCTCCTCACAGTCGTGGAACAACTCAAACAGCTTCAACTGGCCCTCCAGCATTTTCCTCCTGTTGATTCATTAAGACAATAACCAACAATAGACCCACATCAATCAACAGTAACTATTCCTGTGGTTCTAGATTTTATAAAGCAGTATATGTACTAATAGGCCTCTATTGTCAGTAAATTCCAACTAATTGCAGATAGTGTTTACGCTGTATCTAAGGTGTAAACCACTCTGTAACAAACACACCATGCAAGCCTTTTCTCTCACAAATATTGTAATTACTAAGGCACAACCACACCTTTACTTAAATAGTCGTATAAATAAACCTGCGGTTCGCCGTTATCTACAATTGATTAAATGTGGGCCTAAGTTGTTGTGTGTGTGCTCACCTGTTCTTACTAAGGGCCACCAGAGAGTTGTACTGAGCGTTGAGTGATTTGACCCTGGTCTGGATCTGCTGTGCATTTCGGTGTGTCCCCTTTAAGGCACTGTTACTGATGGCACTCAGAGTCTCTCCATGAGCAGAGATCTGGGTTTCCAGCAGGTCCTGTTTCTGAAGCAGGGCCTCCACCTCTGGGAGCTGCTTCCCAATGTCAGAGGACCCTGCTAAAACCTGAGAGAGGGGTGTGGGGGGGGGGGGGGGAGACACGTAGTTGTGCAAACATACACCTACATTAAGTATGAAAGATTAAGGATGAAGTATTAAGCGTTATACATTATACTGTGTTGTTTGCTGTCCATTAGTTGTGTACCTGTAGATCTCTGAGCTCCTGGGCAACCAGTTCGATGTTCCTGAGGACGCTCAGTGTGTTCACAATGTCCCCCAGCTGCTCTCTCTTCTGCTGCAACTGAAACAGGATGTCTTTCCAGCGCTTTGTGATGCTCACCTCTCTGAAACAACGGACGGAAAACACCAATGCAGATATGCATCATACATGCTCTCTGTTCCTATTCAATCATGTAGGCTGTATTTAATATTTGATGAATTATTTGGAGCAATGGGTAACAAACATACTGATTGTTGGGGTATTTACTAAGTATTCACATTCACTGTCTTACTGCACTGAACCTTACTGTACCTCCGGATGACTTGGGCCTTGCCGTGGTAGTTTAGTTATAAGCCTTACCTCCGGATGACTTGGGCCTTGCTGTGGTAGTTCCCCTTCTCAATGACAGCCGCCATGTCGCTGAGGGCTCTGAAGCGAGGCTCCCTAGCCAGGGTGTCTGTCCCCAGGGCCTCCAATCTCCGGGCTGCAGCCTGGGCCTCCTCCAGGCTGTTTAACCCCCTCAGGTCCTGTCTGCTGATCAGCTGTGCTGTGTCCTCCAGATAGCCCTCCCTCAGCACTGCCTGAATGGATGGCATTGAATTTTAGTCAGTGTCATAACACATAAGTGTACTATAAGGCATTATAAAGGATGTTATAGAGTACTATACGCATGTGCTTTATAGAAGGTGTAACCAAAGACCAAGACATGCATCAATCTACAAGATGTGCATTTGATCCATCACTTGAAAGCATTATTATTAATTAAAACACTTATTTCCGAAGTGGTCCTCAATGACAAATCAAATAACCCCTAATAATAAAAGACAATAAGTTACAAAACAAGAAACATACCTTCCTGCCAAACTTCTGGGCCAGCTGCTCCAGTTGCTCCAGCCTTAGCAACGCCCTCTGGAGGGCGTCCTCTCTCTCATGCTCCGCCCGCTCCATTAAGGCCCAGTTCTTCTCAATGTCCCCCAGGTTCTTCCCCTCCGGGGGAATGTAGGCCCACTGGTTGTTGGCCATGAGCTTGGTGCGCAGGCTGAAGAAGTTTTCCTCGATGGCCCCTCGCTCCTGGTACTTGGGGGGTTTCTCCACGGTGCGGTAGGTCTTGAAGGAGGCCACCAGCTGCTGCATGTCCCTCAGGGAGTTGGGGAAGGAGCGGTCGTTAAGCTCCACCACTTTGGTCTTGATCCACCGCAGGAGGTCAGACACCATTCTCTCATACAGGATCTTCTGATCATCTAGCTCCTTCAGGAGACCCACGATCTGGAAGAAGAAGAAGAGAGGGAGTTATTACATTAACGAATCAGAAAGATACACATGAAACATACAGTAAAACCTTCTATAGATAATGAAAACATATTGAAATAAAGTTAATATCCTTTTATTCAATCTGAAGGCTAGAGGGCACTGTGCATTCTGCATAATTCAGATTTTTGGGCTGCTTGGGAGCAATGTTTACTACATACACTGCAGTTGAAAACAGAGTTTCAAAAGGGTTATAGTTGCATGTGGATGAAGGCTAGATCTCTAAGCCAAACAAAGTCAAGGCATACAGTGAGGGAAAAAAGTATTTGATCCCCTGCTGATTTTGTACGTTTGCCCACTGACAAAGACATGATCAGTCTATATTTTTAAATGGTAGGTTTATTTGAACAGTGAGAGACAGAATAACAACAAAATAATCCAGAAAAACGCATGTCAAAAATGCTATAAATTGATTTGCATTTTAATGAGGGAAATAAGTATTTGACCCCTCTGCAAAACATGACTTAGTACTTGGTGGAAAAACCCTTGTTGGCAATTACAGAGGTCAGACGTTTCTTGTAGTTGGCCACCAGGTTTGCACACATCTCAGGAGGGATTTTGTCCCACTCCTCTTTGCAGATCTTCTCCAAGTCATTAAGGTTTCGAGGCTGACGTTTGGCAACTCGAACCTTCAGCTCCCTCCACAGATTTTCTATGGGATTAATGGTTGGAGACTGGCTAGGCCACTCCAGGACCTTAATGTGCTTCTTCTTGAGCTACTCCTTTGTTGCCTTGGCCGTGTGTTTTGGGTCATTGTCATGCTGGAATACCCATCCACGACCCATTTTCAATGCCCTGGCTGAGGGAAGGAGGTTCTCACCCAAGACTTGACGGTACATGGCCCCGTCCATCGACCCTTTGATGCGGTGAAGTTGTCCTGTCCCCTTAGCAGAAAAACACCCCCAAAGCATAATGTTTCCACCTCCATGTTTGACGGTGGGGATGGTGTTCTTGGGGTCATAGGCAGCATTCCTCCTCCTCCAAACACGGTGAGTTGGGTTGATGCCAAAGAGCTCGATTTTGGTCTCCTCTGACCACAACACTTTCACCCAGTTCTCCGCTGAATCATTCAGATGTTCATTGGCAAACTTCAGACGGGCCTGTATATGTGCTTTCGTGAGCAGGGGGACCTTGCAGGCGCTGCAGGATTTCAGTCCTTCACGGCGTAGTGTGTTACCAATTGTTTTCTTGGTGACCATGGTCCCAGCTGCCTTGAGATCATTAACAAGATCCTCCCGTGTAGCTCTGGGCTGATTCCTCACCGTTCTCATGATCATTGCAACTCCACGAGGTGAGATCTTGCATGGAGCCCCAGGCCGAGGGAGATTGACAGTTCTTTTGTGTTTCATCCATTTGCGAATAATCGCACCACTGTTGTCACATTCTCACCAAGCTGCTTGGTGATGGTCTTGTAGCCCATTCCAGCCTTGTGTAGGTCTACAATCTTGTCCCTGACATCCTTGGAGAGCTATTTGGTCTTGGCCATGGTGGAGAGTTTGGAATCTGATTGATTGATTGCTTCTGTGGACAGGTGTATTTTATACAGGTAACAAACTGAGATTAGGAGCACTCCCTTTAAGAGTGTGCTCCTAATCTCAGCTCTTTACCTGTATAAAAGACACCTGGGAGCCAGAAATCTTTCTGATTGAGAGGGGGTCAAATACTTATTTACCTAATTAAAATGCAAATCAATTTATAACATTTTTGACATGCGTTTCTCTGGATTTTGTTGTTGTTATTCTGTCTCTCACTGTTCAAATAAACCTACCATTAAAAGTATAGACTGATCATTTCTTTGTCAGTGGGCAAACGTACAAAATCAGCAGGGGATCAAATACTTTTTTCCCTCACTGTAGCTACACACTACATCAGTAGGCTACACACCTCGCCCACTACACAGGTACATACACACTAGGCTTACATACACACTACACACCTTGATCAGCTTCCCCATTTGGAGTCCAATGGTGGACTCCCTCCTGTGTTGCCACCTAAACCATTGGTAACTCAGACTGCCACCGAAGGACATGTTATACCTGTCAGCTCCACTGCTCTTTGTGAATTACCATAGTGACTAGCTCTCACTGCCGCCTTATTCCCCACGCAACCTGCCAGTCATCATTTACTGTACTGTAATACACCTTTATGATCACACCACAGCAGCTCTCGCTCTCCCCCTCAGCACTGCAGAAACATGTTGCTGTGTCTGTTTCCACGTGTTAGCATGGTGGTGAAGATGAGAGGATGATGATGATGATGTGTCACCCAGCTTGGCTCAGTCCTCAGGCTCAGTACATTCAAAACAAACAGCACTCCACTCAGTCCTGCTGCAGCTCTCCATGTGGCTCAGGTCACTCTGGCCACTGTGCTAACATAACGGACGCTAGCGTACTGTCCTCCTATAGACCTCCCTCTCACTCTCTACCTCAGATCCACTATAGAGTAAATAACTACAGTCTCTCTCACTGACTGGGTCAGATTAAGCGCTTCCATCCACGTTTTCAGTCCTGCTGGCTGGGCCCAATCTTGCAGGAGTTGTCAGTTAGTGAGTAGTAGGTTAGACAGGTTATGCCCCTAGCTTCCGGCTACTGCGCGTCTCAGTGTCTGTTTCTCCCCACAATGGACAGTCATTGCTCTGCATTAGAGGATCGGTGTTTGTACTGATCTGATTAGCTCTAGCAGTAGCACCACCCATCCTCCAATTGCGCCACAGTGAAATCCCCGGCCTAATCCACAGGACAGTCACAGGAGGCGTTGCCCTTATTTAGAAACTACAGTACATTCAAGATTAGGAGAAGTGCAGTTCAACTAATGGCCTACAGAGGGCACCTGAATCCCAGGTCTGGATATTAACATGTTAAAGTTAAGACCAGAAGTCCCCGCAAGAATAGTAAACCAAGAAGAATTTGACCAAATGGGGACATTTTTTTGGTCCCCACAAGGTCAAATGCTATTTCTAGGGGGTTAAGGTTAGAAATAGTGTTAGGGTTAGGAGATAGGGTTAGTTTTAGGGTTAGGAGCTAGGGTTAGGTTTAGGGTTAGGTTTTTGGGTTAAGGTTAGGATTAGGCTAAGGGAAAATAGGATTTTAAATGGGACTGAATTGTATGTCCCCACAAGGTTAGCCGCGCAAGACTGTGTGTGTGTGTTGTATACACTGCACAGTGGCCTCGCCTTTTGTTTTGTCAACAATGAAGAGAGAATGGATGTTATCCTCATCACAACTGAGCCACCACGCCAGGCGGGCCCATCCCTGACTAGATCTGATATGGATATGACCCAAGGATATGCTATAGATAACCATAGACAGGATGGATTAGGACGATGGATGCTTCTGTGTACATCACCAACATAAATTCCTAGTAACATTTGTTGCATGGCAATGAAGTTTTCTGATTCTACTGACCTTGGCCAGTCTCTTCTGGATGGTCTGTCCCTGCTTCATCTTGGAGAAGTAGTGGTAGTAGAGAGATACGTAGGTCATGACGGACTTCTCATCTGGGTGTTTAACATCGATGTCCTCCACATCCAGCAGCTGGAGGATGCCAAACTCATTCTCGGCCAGAGTGAAGGCATGGCCCAGGTTCCTCTTAGGGTCCTCCTCACGCAAACGGTTATAATCAAACAGGTCAGGTCTGCGACAAAATGTTTTTCAGTTCAGAAATGTGATGGGTACAGTAAATTCATTAACAAAACCTATACATCTGTAAACTCCTAGGGGGGTTTCCCAGACCTAGATTAAGCAAATGCACTTCTGGATAATTAAATAGCACTTTTAATGGAGATTCTTAATCTGAATCTAAGAAACTGCCCCTCGGAACTATCCTGCCATTTTCCCCTTGCTGCTCTGTACCGGTGGGCATGAATGAGGGCGTTGAATGCCAGCCCATTCCTCCAGCTTCCTGAGAAGTCCTGCACATTGACGTTGGAGTATCCTGCTGTTTTACGCTGGCACCAGATCAGAAGAGCTTCCTTGGCAGAACGACGGGCGTTGCTGGCACCACCACTTGCCTGAAACAGGTAGACCGGGCTTAGTATGCAGTCTGCACTTCTGGCACTTACTTTAAAGAACAGTATCTGTATTACTTCTTGTTTTTTCATCCAAAAGGTTAGGCTTGACCTTTGGCACTTACTTGATGAGAACAATATACATTGTATCACATCTTGTCATTTTAAATCACATCTTGTCATTTTAAATTAAAATGTTCACATTTCTTTGAACCACATGAAATTCAGATTTCAAATATAGTATGACACATAATACAATATACACTGATTGTACAAAACATTAAGGACACCTTCCTAATATTGAGTTGCACCCACCCCCTTTTGCCCTCAGAACAGCCTCAATTTGTCGGGGCACGGACTCTACAAGGTGTCAAAAGCGTTCCACAGGGATGCTGGCCCATGTTGACTCCAATGCTTCCCGCAGTTGTGTCAAGTTGGCTGAATGTCCTTTGGGTGTTGGACCATTCTTTATATACACGGGAAACTGTTTAGTGTGAAAAACCCAGCAGCGTTGAAGTTCTTGACACAAACCAGTGAGCCTGGCACCTACTACCATACCCCGTTCAAAAAGGCACTTAAATATTTTGTCTTTCCCATTCACCCTCTGAATGGCACATATATATAATCCATGTCTCAATTGTCTCAAGGCTTAAAAATCCTTCTTTAACCTGTCTCCTTCCCTTCATCTACATGGATTGAAGTGGATTTAACAAGTGACATCAATAAGGGATCATAGCTTTCACCTGGATTCACCTGGTCAGTCTATGTCATGGAAAGAGCAGTTGTCCTTAATGTTTTATACACTCAGTGTATAATCTCCATTCATTCAGTGAGGTGTATTCCAGGTCATGCCCAGGACAGAGGAAATACACTATATATATGCAAAAGTATATGGACACCCCTTCAAATGAGTGGATTTGGCTATTTCAGCCACACCCGTTGCTGACAGGTGTATAAAATTGAGCACACAGCCATGTAATCTCCATAGACAAACATTGACAGTAGAATGGCCTTACTGAAGAGCTGTGACTTTTAACATGGCACCGTCGTAGGATGCCACCTTTCCAACAAGTCAGTTCGTCAAATATCTGCCCTGCTAGAGCTGCCCCGGTCAACTGTAAGTGCTGTCATTGTGAAGTGAAAACGTCTAGGAGCAACAACGGCTCAGCCGCGAAGTGGTAGGCCACACAAGCTCACAGAACGGGACCGGCAAGTGCTGAAGCGTGTAGCGCATAAAAATTGTCTGTCCTTGGTTGCAACACTCACTACCGAGTTCCAAACTGCCTATGGAAGCAACGTCAGCACAAGAACTGTTCGTCGGGAGCTTCATGAAATGGGTTTCCATGGCCGAGCAGCCACACACAAGCCTAAGATCACCATGCTCAATGCCATGCGTCGGCTGGAGTGGTGTAAAGCTCACCGCCACTGGACTCTGGAGCAGTGGAAACGCGTTCTCTGAAGTGATGAATCATGCGTCTGGCGGTCCGACGGACGAATCTGGGTTTGGTGGATGCCAGGAGAACACTACCTGCCCCAATGCATAGTGCCAACTGTAAAGTTTGGTGGAGGAGGAATAATGGTCTGGGGGTGTTTTTCATGGTTCGGGCTAGGCCCCTTAGTTCCAGTGAAGGGAAATCTTAATGCTACAGCATACAATGACATTCTAGATGTTTCTTTGCTTCCAACTTTGTGGCAACAGTTTGGGAAAGGCCCTTTCCTGTTTCAGCATGACAATGCCCCCGTGCACAAAGTGAGGTCGATACAGAAATGGTTTGTCGAAATCGGTGTATAAGAACTTGACTGGCATGCACAGAGCCCTGACCTCTACACCATTGAACACTTTTGGGATGAATTGGAACGCCGACTGCGAGCCAGTCCTAATCGCCCAACATCAGTGCCCGACCTCACTAATGCTCTTGTGGCTGAATGGAAGCGAGTCCCCGCAGCAATGTTCAAACATCTAGTGGAAAGCCTTGCCAGAAGAGTAGAGGCTGTTATAGAAGCAAAAGGGGGACCAACTCCATATTAATGCCCATGATTTGGAATGTGATGTTCGACGAGCAGATGTCCACATACTTTTGGTCATGTATTATAGAAATATAATGATTCTGGTCAGAGAGGTTCCAAACCTGTTCTACTCATTCTAATTCTATGGGAAATACCTCATCGAGATTGATGGCTCCGATCTGGAAGCGTAGGATGATGATCCACAGCAGGCCCAAGATCAGGGTCCGGTCTCCATCCACAACGTTCTCAGGGCCAATCAGATCCACACGAATCTGAAAGGACAGCAGGTATTGGTTGATAACTACTCAGGAGAAATCCAAACGTACAGTAGTAAAAGGGGTACAAGAGTACATAAAATAAATATGGCTATGGACTAGCCTAGATGGCTTAATCCAATTTTGGTTTCTGATATTGCAAAATAAATGTAAGGATAGTTGTTCTGTTGTCATGTGAACCACTGTCAGAGGCAAAACCATACCCCCAACAACTCAGAAACAACCACAGAACTGTAAAACAAAAAAAACATCTTACCCCATGACACTTCACATGATGCCTAGGTTCTAAGGAAACGTAGGCCTGTTTCCCTTCAAATTAACCTAAAAGATCCTTGGTAAGATATTTTTTGGGATTCCTAAATCCTTCAGTTCACTAAACTCTGTATTGTGAATGTACCTTAGTCTTGAGGAAGTTGATGGCGATGCTGTTGTTCTCCAGGCAGTGGACCCGTAGGGTGCGCCGGCTGGGGGTGGGCAGCTTCTCCCTGGAGATGAACTCTAACAGACGGACCAGGGGGACCCCTGTCTTCAGCTCTGTGTACACATCACTAAGGGACAGCTTCTCCTGGAGAGGGACAGACAACATGTGTGTGAGAATGGGGGGAAAAACATTGGTGTGAGATCCATTAAATGGTTGTATTCTGTATGTATGTATGTGGAGCATCCGTGATCACAAGTGTGCTGGAGCTTCTTCCTTTTTAGTAATTTGTTTTCTGTTGCACCTGGAAACATGATGTGTGTGCATAGTTTCTTCAATTCAGTCACATCTTCCAGCCAAGCAATTATATACTATTAGTTTTAGTTGACAGCACAGAATGGCTATTGAGCCTTTTGTATCAATATAGAATATATGATTAATGCTTAGTCCAGCCAGCCAATTTCCTGTTATAGTAGTAGTAGTTTCAGTTGGAAGCATGGCATGACTGTGTCTTTTGTAACATGATAGGAGATGTATTGACATAGAAAGTGATGAAGAAACACTTCCTGTTTAACAGAACACCTTTATGACCTGTGTTACGAAACCTGTCATGGGACTGCACCTCTGTGACGTCACCTGATCACCCAGCTAACACAACTAGTTAGAGTAGAGTAAAGCTCTAAACCGGCTCATCTCTTTCCTAGAAATATAATTAGTGGATGTGATTAAAAATTGTATTCACAGGTTGTGCAAGTCAGGAAGGAAACTATGATCAACTCGTCATAACCTTCACCACTTCTGCAAAAATACAATTCATTTTCTCATACATACTGGGGTGTCTATTTTCACTGACCTGTGTAAATGTGTGACATTTGGTTAGGAGGTGCAGGAAACGTTAGCTTGGCTCCAGCCCAGCCAGCTGCAGCCAGGGCTATGAGGCTCTGCTTTGACATTGGGGCCTGTTAGTTTGGCCTGCTGCCACTGTGCTCCATTAAAGTGTGACTCAGACAAGCACCCTTCCCCTCCCTCCCTCGTCTCCCCGCCACTATCCTCTTCAGCCAGTGTGACAGCCACTCCCTAATCCAGACGCCAGGGGAATCACGTCTCTAAACAGATCGCTTTACCTCCTGGCAGCCACACCTGGGTTCAAATACTATTCTAAATAATTTCAAATACTTTATGTGCTTGATTGAGCTTGCCTGGCTTAAATGGACCAATACATTAGTCCCACAAATGCAAAACCCACCTCTCCAGGCAGGCTAGAACAATTGCTCAAAGTATTTGAAAGATTTCAAATAGTATTTGAACTCAGGTCTACTGACTGCCTCTCCTCTCTCCTAACAGGGTAATTATGGGAGAGCCTAAGCAGGCCTGGTCTGCCCTGGTCTCTCTGGATCCACAGTGGTGGGAAGCTGGGAGGGGTACCAGGCCAGGGCTCATCCATTACATCATTACACTGGTTATTATACATCACTGTTACAGTATGCACGCTGGCTGGCTCAGGTCTTCGCAGATTTTTACAGTACAGTATAGAGCACTTTAGCCTGGTCCCAGATCTGTTTGTGCTTTATAGCCAACACCTATGGCCATGCCATGACAACGACCATAGGAGTTGGCAATGCATGATGCTGCACTGTAAATACAGATTCAGGTTGACTTGGTGTGTTTGTGATCTGGTTCATCTGGATCTTTGTAGTCAGATGTGTATGGGTAATTCCAGTAAAGTGTGCAGTCAAAGGCTTTTCTATAGGCCTCTGCCTGCCATGTAACATTTCCACTACCGTGATATTCAACGCAAACGTTGCTTATGGGCTGATTTCAACAGAACAACACTCAGAGGGAGAGAGAGAGAGAGAGAGAGCAGGAGGAAAGGGAAGGGGAAGCATTTCAAATACATGTGGTGAACCATGCGTCGGAATCACATGGTGTGGGTGTGAACAACCTTGTCCCCATGCAGGAAAAAGAGGGACATAAAAAGAAGAACAGTGCCCACATTCTGACCGTTTAAGTTACCTTCAGCTCCTCGAAGGGATCTAACGTGATGGGTTCTGAATAACAATGTTATCTTCCCTAGAAATGGAACATTAAACAAAGCTAATGCTATAAAAATAGTGTCTCTTTCCTTCCTGTGTCTAGCTAGTGCAATATTTATGCCAGATCTTGGATTCTTTCTCTCTCACTCTCCCTCTCCTAGATGACAGAGTGAGGTTACTTATTGACCAAGCGTCAGCACTGTTACCTGTCTAGAGTCCATAAAGCATGACGGTCCCCTCGGCTAGTTCAGTCCTCAGTTTTGGCCCTGCATCTCCTCTCTAACTGCTCTTAGATAAGAAGGCATAGCCCTACCCATCTAAATTGCCCCTGGGGGATGAATAAAGTTGTATTGAATAACTCGAGTTTCATGCAAATGACATTCAGTTTTGCAGCATCAGGCTCACATCCAGTAAATCTCAGAGGAATGGATAGAATAGAATGTAGCGAAATGGAACACATTTCACAGTTTAAACGTAGTTTTGGATTCATCAAATATTGCTGGCATTGATCTACCACAGATCTATTTCCTTATTACATTGCTATTAGCCCATATTACCTCATCAGAGCCAACAGCTTATTCGTGTCTGTGAGATAATGATGATTTTCATAAACTTCAACATGCTGTTACAGCTTTCACAGATAGTGGCTAATCAGACACTGTGAGGTCTCCCTTATGAAAAAAGATTGTGCAGTGATTTTACAGTGTAACTGCAGTTACAGTGCAGTTCAACTGCAGTACACTGAGGATATTTTGCAATTACTGCCTCCAAAGTACCGCAGTTGACTGCAGTTAGTGCACTTTTACTGCAGTTTAAAAACTAATATTTTTTTGTAAGGGCTGACTGAGGTCAGCCAGCTGCTAAGGAGAGATTATCAGGCACACTTGTGAAGTGTGGTCTTTGGTCTTTTTCAAGTTTAACCTTTTGACCAGCACCAAGAGTATGTGATTAGTGTATGACATTACTTTTAGACATGTGATAAGCATGGTACTAAAAAGGCATGACAGTTAAAAAGCTGATGATAAGCATGAAGAACCATTCCTCTCACCCCGTTCTTGGTGAAGACACTGTTCATCCATTTGGTGTAGGTCTTCTTCTGGACAGCCATACGCTGCTCCTGAAGCACCTGGATACGGCCTGTCTCAAACTCCTCCCCATCCATCCTGAAGGTCATATATATATACACTGCTCAAAAAAATAAAGGGAACACTTAAAACAACACAATGTAACTCCAAGTCAATCACACTTCTGTGAAATCAAACTGTCCACTTAGGAAGCAACACTGACAATAAATGTCACATGCTATTGTGCAAATGGAATAGACAACAGGTGGAAATTATAGGCAATTAGCAAGACACCCCCAATAAAGGACTGGTTTTTCAGGTGGTGACCACAGACCACTTCTCAGTTCCTATGCTTCCTGGCTGATGCTTTGGTCACTTTTGAATGCTGGCGGTGCTTTCACTCTAGTGGTAGCATGAGACGGAGTCTACAACCCACACAAGTAGCTCAGGTAGTGCAGCTCAACCAGGATGGCACATCAATGCGAGCTGTGGCAAGAAGGTTTGCTGTGTCTGTCAGCGTAGTGTCCAGAGCATGGAGGCGCTACCAGGAGACAGGCCAGTAAATCAGGAGACGTGGAGGAGGCCGTAGGAGGGCAACAACCCAGCAGCAGGACTGCTACCTCCGCCTTTGTGCAAGGAGGAGCAGGAGGAGCACTGCCAGAGCCCTGCAAAATGACCTCCAGCAGGCCACAAATGTGCATGTGTCTGCTCAAACGGTCAGAAACAGACTCCATGAGGGTGGTATGAGGGCCCGACGTCCACTGGTGGGGGTTGTGCTTACAGCCCAACACCGTGCAGGACGTTTGGCATTTGCCAGAGAACACCAAGATTGGCAAATTCGCCACTGGCGCCCTGTGCTCTTCACAGATGAAAGCAGGTTCACACTGAGCACATGTGACAGACGTGACAGAGTCTGGAGACGCCGTGGAGAACGTTCTGCTGCCTGCAACATCCTCCAGCATGACCGGTTTGGCGGTGGGTCAGTCATGGTGTGGGGTGGCATTTCTTTGGGGGGCCGCACAGCCCTCCATGTGCTCGCCAGAGGTAGCCTGACTGCCATTAGGTACCGAGATGAGATCCTTAGACCCCTTGTGAGACCATATGCTGGTGCGGTTGGCCCTGGATTCCTCCTAATGCAAGACAATGCTAGACCTCATGTGGCTGGAGTGTGTCAGCAGTTCCTGCAAGAGGAAGGCATTGATGCTATGGACTGGCCCGCCCGTTCCCCAGACCTGAATCCAATTGAGCACATCTGGGACATCATGTCTCGCTCCATCCACCAACGCCACGTTGCACCACAGACTGTCCAGGAGTTGGCGGATGCTTTAGTCCAGGTCTGGGAGGAGATCCCTCAGGAGACCATCCGCCACCTCATCAGGAGCATGCCCAGGCATTGTAGGGAGGTCATACAGGCACGTTGAGGCCACACACACTACTGAGCCTCATTTTGACTTGTTTTAAGGACATTACATCAAAGTTGGATCAGCCAGTAGTGTGGTTTTCCACTTTAATTTTGAGGGTGACTCCAAATCCAGACCTCCATGGGTTGATAAATTATTTCCATTGATAATTGTTGTGTGATTTTGTTGTCAGCACATTCAACTATGTAAAGAAAAAAGTATTTAATAAGATTATTTCATTCATTCAGATCTAGGATGTTTTTTTGAGCAGTATATATATATATATATATATATATATATATATATATATATATATATATATATATATATATATATATATATATATATATATATATATATATATATATATATATATATATATATATATATATATATATATATATATATATATATATTCACCTGTAGAGAGAGAGCAATATCAACCTCACTACCATCACTGGTCAAATCAGCCTACAGTACACTAGTCAAAGCAAAGTTGAGTATTCATTCCCATCTCCATATATTGTGTCACTTCAAAACAAACTCTTTGTTGGTTGGAACACTAAACAGTACTCACAATTGCTGTAAGGTAGTCTGTTTGCAGTCAGCCTGACTAGCAATGTCTTTATTATTGTCTATGTCTGGTGGCTTAACAAGATTTTCCCAATTCCCATGGTTTGAGTCCAAAGTGAAATAGTTGTCCGTCTTTGGACTGTTTCAATAAGGTGAATCTAAAGAGATTCTTAACACAGTTAGTCCAACCTAACCCTGCTGACCATATAGTTTTATACCTCCTCATCTCCCTTTACTGGACCATTCAACAGGACTGTAAAAATTCTTGGCTTTATAGATAATATCATCCGGATCCTGCCATGCTCTTTGTATCCACAGGGCAATGCCAGCTCATATCCTGGACTGGGCACTGTTTGAAGTCTGCTATTTCCAACATATTACTTTTTGGACTAAGATAAACTAATTCCATAATTTTATGTAGTAGGTTTTAGCTGGTGCTTATTTATACTTTACAATTACAACAGACTATTATTCCCACATACATTCAAACTGGACACTATACCGGACAAACCTTTCCTTCTCTGCTTCCTCTGAGATGAATGTATTTCAGTGTTAAAATGGTGAAGTCAACATGGGAATTCTCCATCTGAGCCAAGTCATGTGACAGCCATTTTAATACAAAAAAGGAAACCTTACTCAGTAACTAGCTAAGACACTGGTGTCTGGTCATACTAAATTAACTGTAGTTACAACAACAAGCAGTATCTCATAAAATATATGTTGAACATGCAACAAGGTTAAAAACAACATACATTCTGTGAAGTACACAGGACATACTAAATACTGGCATGATAAGAAGATTTTAGGTATCACACAGTATCAGTAATGTAGCAGTATTGTGTTGACTTGTTTTGGAAAAGAAAACTTTGTAAGGTAAACAGTGTTTATCATGAACCTGTTGTCAACACATACAGCGTAACAAGCATTATCTCTTGAATAATGTAAATAAATCACGGAAGACAAATCTGGAGATACACAGTAAACACCGAGAGAATCGCAAGCCCATAGGTGCACACAGGAGGAAAGATATGGCTTCTTTGCTTACCTTCTAAAGTATCCTCCTTATCGGTTGAGATTTTGATACACAATGTGAATAAATCTCAGAGACTCATCTACCAATTTCGCATATTTTAGGGTGTGGGGTGGGGTCCTTCTCCTGTCCAAGAACGCAAAAGTGAACTTTGAAGCCATTGGAGTAAGGGATTTACAGCATGAACACTTGGCTCACCTGACTGCATTGGAGGCAAGGGGCAAAGGGTAAAGTATGGGCTAGCGTTACAGGGCAATTTGGCAGACAGAGTAGTATGCTGAATAGGCAACTTACATTGCAGAAAGGGGGCGTAAGAAGGAAGTGGATGCAGATTCTGATTTGATCTAAAGCACAGTCATGGCAGGATTACCGACCGCGCTTTTGGGGGCTCTTTGGGTCGGGGTCCCCCAGACAGCATATGAACACGTCAGTTGAGGGCCCACTGGAGGTCGTGGCCCCCCAGATAGCATATGAACATGTAATAAGCAATGGCAAAACGTGTAGAATTGCAGGAAATTAGCTTTAAAACAGCAATATTTTCTCTCAGCCTCATGGCAAAATGTATAGAATAGCATAAAAATGTGCTTTTAAATTGCAAGATTGTCTCTCAGGCTCATGGCAAAATGTGTAGAATAGCAGGAAGTTAGCAGTTTTCCAAAAAATAATAATTCAGGGTACGGGGTGCCCTGGTAGTTGGGACCACATGTCCCAGATTGTGTGGGACAGTCCCGCATTTTAGCCCTTGTCCCGCAACCAAACAATCAGGTCCTGCATTTTAACAACAAAGTCAAACACCACTAATTTAGAAAAAAAGTTGATTTCAGTTAGAGATTAGAACCAGTCTCTTGCAGTCACGTTGCATTTATGAAAAAAAAAAAAAATATATATATATATATATATATATATATATATATATATATATATATATATATATAAAATACGGATGTGGTAGATAAGCCTACTGGTGATGTTAAACAGTTCTCCAATCGTTGTTGAGATCTGATATTCTGCGCAGTGGAAGATGAGACGCAGGCCAATGTCATAGGCCTATCGTCAACCAATCATATTTCTCAAATCCTTTCGGGCTAAATTCCAGCTGAACTTGGAGGACAGTTAGGCCTAACTACATACAAAAAGTGTGCTTCTGATGAGGAGCTACAAAAGTAAATAGCCGTATTAGACTGAAAGATACAATATAAGGTCATTTTGTCAAATTTGTGAGGCTCTCCATGCTCATTAGATGCTCATTCCACATATTTGCTCCAACTTCACTCAAACCCCGTTTTAGAAGTCTCCCTTCCTAACAGTTTTACATTCCCTGAGACCAACCAGAAATGTTTCCTTGGCCAAATATTCCCAGATTTTCAAAAAAACTGCCACACATGGGCTCTCTCATTTCTGGATTACCACATTTTGCACGAGGCAAGAGTAGCCTAGGCTAGGTGCACTTCAATTGCTGGTTAAAGTTAGATCAAATCTGAATCAATGTCTTGGAAGATCAAATAATGAATAACTAGCATTTTACATAACCAAATATAATAGCATAGTATTAATGTTACACCAAAAACACCCCCTCATTCCATGAGATTTTAGGATTGGTTAGCTGAAAATTCCCCCCAAAAAACTCATGCAGCCAAAACTCAACACGTACCACTAGGCAGAATGTGCTTTGATTGAAACAAAATACAGGAAGGCTATATACTGAACAAAAATATAATTGCAACATGCAACAATTTGAACAATTTTACTGAGTTAGAGTTCATGAAAGGAAATCAGCCAATTGAAATAAATTCATTAGGCCTTAATCTATGGATTTCACGACTGGGATACCTTAAAAAAAAAAAAAAAAAGTAGGGACGTGGATCAGATGTGGATCAGAAAACCTGTCAGTATATTGTGTGACCACCATTTGCCTCATGCAGCGCGGCATCTCCTTCGCATAGAGTTTCAGGCTGTTGATTGTGGCCTGTGGAATGTTGTCCCACTCCTTTTCAATGGCTGTGCGAAGTTGCTGGATATTGGCGGGAACTGGAACACGCTGTCGTACACGTTGATCCAGAGCATCCCAATCATGCTCAATGGGTGGTGCCATGTCTGGTGAGTATGCAGGCCATGGAAGAACTGGGACATTCTCAGCTTCCAGGAATTGTGTACAGATCCTTGTGACATGGGGCCATGCATTATCATGCTGAAACATGAGGTGATGGCGGCGGATAAATGGCACGACAATGGGCATCAGGATCTCGTGCATTAACATTTCCATCGATAAAAATGCAATTCTGTTAGTTGTCTGTAGCTTACGCCTGCCCATACCATAACCCCACCGCCACCATGGGGCACTTTGTTCACAATGTTGACGACAGCAAACCGCTCGCCAAGACGACGCCATACACGTGGTCTGCCGTTGTGAGGCCAGTTGGACGTACTGCCAAATTCTCGAAAACAACATTAGAGGCGGCTTATGGTAGAAAAAATGAACATTCAATTCGCTGGCAACAGCTCTGGTGGACATTCCTGCAGTCAGCATGCCAATTGCACGCTCTCTCAAAACTTGGGACATCTGTGGCAGTGTTGAGTGACAAAACTGCACATTTTAGAGTGTCTTTTTACTGTCCCCAGCACAAGGTGCACCTGTGTAATGATCATGCTGTTTAATCAGCTTCTTGATATGCCACACCTGTCAGGTGGATGGATTATCTTGACAAAGAAATCAAAATGTTTCAGATGGGTTTCAGTGCATCACGCGTGGTCTGACAGATACCCATATGATATACAGTTCCCTGTATATTCATAACTCACAACCCTTTCCAGCTAGCCACCAAAAATAAATCATTAGAATTAGTAAATCACTAGAATGAGCAACACATATTACAACAAGCAAAAAGAGCCTCCACCTCCCAAGAGAGGAAATTATGCAATATCAATTGTTTGGTTATTTTCACTGTAGATTGAATGTTGACAGGCAGGAATTTACACTCAAGCACATCCCCCAAGAGCGACAGGGTTGTATGGGGATCTTAGGTTTACTATTTTGCGCCGCTCTGCAAACTATGTTCTGAAAACATAAATCCTGCGTCAGGACAGTTTGGGTGGTGTACAATGAATACACAGGATAGTGGCTGAATAATACGGAAATCTCTCTAACCCATGATCATAAATATCTGGATAAAGTGAAATAAAACAGGATTTGCATAGAACTCTTAAAGGGACAGTTCGACATCTTTTCAATTAAGCACTTTTTTCTACTTACCCAGAGGAAGTTAAAGATAGCTAGCATGCTAGCTGTTCCTGTAGACTTCCAGTCATAGCACTAACACTAGTTAGCAATGGCTCCAGAAACTACCTTCAAACTGCACACAGAAACATAAAATGTTTATCCATAAGTTCATCTGGGTAAGTAGAAAAAAAAGGGCTTAATTGCCTAAATGTCAGACTATCGCTTTAAGGCTGAAGAGATGAACACACATATCACTTAAACTATTCAAATAACAATGTTACAAAAACAAATTCCCAAAATGAAATTTTAACTTTTTATTTTATTACATTTAAAATGTTTGAGTTTCTCTATATGCAGTCTACAAGCTGGCCAGGTAAGAAGACACAGTGCGCCATTTTTTACTTAACGATACAGACAAGAACTTCTACAAAGGCACAATCATAAGCTTGTTGTGAGTATCAATGATGTGTCCTCAAGGAATCCACTCCTGTCATAAGCACACAAACATGGGACAAAATGTATTTTGTTACACAAACTGTTTTTTGTGTTGGAAAATCAAGCACTGAAGCAATGGCAGTCTTTTTGCAAAACCAGACTGTGCTCTCTGAAAATAGAAATCTCTTTCCGGTAGGTAAAATGGCCAAGCCACTTAAAACAAGAGGAGATGCACTCTAACCTTTGTCCAGTCTATCACATCAACCTCTCCATGTGAAAACTTCCTCTGTATCCCACCCAGACAGCTTCCCAGGATGTATTTGTTCAGGAACACAATTCCACATAGTTTCTTCCTCTATATTTTGACTACAGACTAAACATATTTAAGACAAATGTTTTAAAATATTACATTGTGGCAGCATGGTAACCACTGTTCTTGGATACGTATACAACTAACCTTCACTAATGTTAACTCAAGTGCAGTGTCAATCTTTTGAATAAATTCTTCATTGATGAAAATAAAAGCTTTGGGTCAAAAAATAACTTTAGTAAGGTCACTGGTTGTTTTTGAGTCAGATTTGTCCCCGCTTTGTTTCCTGTTAAGACTGGATCATTGCCTATTTCCCATTATCCACACTAGCACACTACTTAGTATGCATGGCCAAAACATCACATCATACTACTTAGTGCATGAGTTTGGGCATTGGAACACAATGGAGTTGGAGTGTCCTCCATTGGTGTTTCTTTGGCTCGTCCTTAGTCCGCGTCGTGGTTGTAGAGGATGTCAGCGACCTCGTTATTCCTGTGAGTGGGAGGCACCAGGTGCTGAGGTAGCTCAGTGGGCAGCTCGTACCCCTCCAGCTTCACCTTGATCAGGTGCTGTGCCAGGGCAAACTCCTCGTCATCCAGCATGCCGTCTTTATCACAGTCCACTAGCTTCCAGATCTTCCCCAGGACTGTGTTTGGCAGACGGGAGTTCATCATCTCCTTCTTGGCATTGACTCCACTGATTTTTCCGTTGATGGGATTCATGGAGTAGAAGATCTCGTCGTACTTGTGCTTGTCACGGCTCACGATCCAGTCCTCACAGTCAGACCCGGCGCTGATGCCCTCTCCGTAGCCCTGGCCGAAGGGCCCGTCCTGGGAGCCCTCAAAGGCCCCGCCGCTCACCATGGCTGGTGGCGCCTTGCTCTCCTCGTCGCGGATCATTGTCATCAGGCCAGAGATCTTGTTGGCCAGCATCTTGTCCACAGACTCGATCAGCTTCATCTTCAGGGAGGGGAACTTGCTGAAGTCATAGTGCTGGAGCTGCTCCTGTAAAAACAAAGACAGAAAGAAAGTTCAGAGATCAATGTTATTTGTAATCAAGTCCTGCTGCACAAAAGCACACATTACAGTAAGACAACAACGGCTTCCTACATACAACCAATAAGTAGGGTGCAGGTAGGATCTCAAACCATACAAAGACTCTTGGCAATAGATACAGTGGGGAGAACAAGTATTTGATACACTGCCGATTTTGCAGGTATTCCTACTTACTAAGCATGTAGAGGTCTGTAATTTGTATCATAGGTACACTTTAACTGTGAGAGACGGAATCTAAAACAAAAATCCAGAAAATCACATTGTATGATTTTTAAGTAATGAATTTGCATTTTATTGCATGACATAAGTATTTGATCACCTACCAACCAGTAAGAATTCCGGCTCTCACAGACCTGTTAGTTTTTCTTTAAGAAGCCCTCATGTTCTCAACTCATTACCTATATTAACTGCACCTGTTTGAACTTGTTACCTGTATAAAAGACACCTGTCCACACACTCAATCAAACGGACTCCAACCTCTCCACAATGGCCAAGACCAGAGAGCTGTGCAAGGACATCAGGGATAAAATTGTAGACCTGCACAAGGCTGGGATGGGCTACAGGACAATAGGCAAGCAGCTTGGTGAGAAGGCAACAACTGTTGGCACAATTATTAGAAAATGGAAGAAGTTCAAGATGAAGGTCAATCACCCTCGGTCTGGGGCTCCATGCAAGATCTCACCTCGTGGGGCATCAATGATCATGAGGAAGGTGAGGGATCAGCCCAGAACTACACGGCAGGACCTGGTCAATGACCTGAAGAGAGCTGGGACCACAGCCTCAAAGAAAACCATTAGTAACACACTACGCCGTCATGGATTAAAATCCTGCAGCGCACGCAAGGTCCCCCTGCTCAAGCCAGCGCATGTCCAGGCCCGTCTGAAGTTTGCCAATGACCATCTGGATGATCCAGAGGAGGAATGGGAGAAGGTCGTGGTCTGATGAGACAAAAATAGAGCTTTTTGGTCTAAACCACTCGCCGTGTTTGGAGGAAGAAGGATGAGTACAACCCCAAGAACACCATCCCAGCCGTGAAGCATGGAGGTGGAAACATCATTCTTTGGGGATGCTTTTCTGCAAAGGGGACAGGACGACTGCACCGTATTGAGGGGAGGATGGATGGGGCCATGTATCGCGAGATCTTGGCCAACAACATCCTTCCCTCAGTAAGAGCATTGAAGATGGGTCATGGCTGGGTCTACCAGCATGACAACGACCCGAAACACACAGCCAGGGCAACTAAGGAGTGGCTCCGTAAGAAGCATCTCAAGGTCCTGGAGTGGCCTAGCCAGTCTCCAGACCTGAACCCAATAGAAAATCTTTGGAGGGAGCTGAAAGTCCGTATTGCCCAGGGACAGCCCCGAAACCTGAAGGATCTGGAGAAGGTCTGTATGGAGGAGTGGGCCAAAATCCCTGCTGCAGTGTGTGCAAACCTGGTCAAGACCTACAGGAAACATATGATCTCTGTAATTGCAAACAAATGTTTCTGTACCAAATATTAAGTTCTGCGTTTCTGATGTATCAAATACTTATGTCATGCAATAAAACGCAAATTAATTACTTAAAAATCATACAATGTGATTTTCTGGATTTCTGGACAATTAGTGGAAAATGATGGTGAATTTGGCTGCATGTGTAAACGCAGCCTATGAAGTAACTACTAGGTCACGTGTAAAGCAGGGATTAGGCTAGCCCTGATATGGCTGTAGCCTCTATTATTATGGTATCTAATGGACCCTAAAGTCATATCAGGGCTAAGATTAGGGTGAGATGACCAAAGGGTATGTTACGGTTACATTTCATTGTTTGACTGTTTCTGACTGACAATACATAAATGGCTAAAGGCCTCAGGTCTCTGAGGTGCTGTGTAGAACATTTTGTTAAGTAAAACTCCCATGACTAAAATGCAGAGGAATTTGAGACTAGGGCGGGTGGTCCCTTCTCCTCAACACACAATAACAGGACTGAGAATAACACTGCTCCTCGGGGAGCCTTACATACTATAACATGCTCAATGTTCAATAGTGGAGCATTCTCTCTAGACAATGTCTCATAACCAGCTGCACTGCTCTCACTTCCAAATGTTGTGATGATTCTCTAGGTTCAACGAGTTGAGCTATTCCCTTCCGAATAAAAAGCCAGGCTAAGTCTACCTCTAAGGCCTAGCTCTCTCTTTTCTGTGTAGCTGACAGAAAACAGCTGCGTTCACACAGCTGGGGAGGTGTGGCCGTCTCTCGCTTTCAACTGGATGGAAATGTCCGGCAGTAAACTATGACCAATGACTACGTTTTTATTAATTGTTGATGATCTGCCCCTTTACTTGTATCACAACTCACTTGAGGTGTTCAAGATAATCATTTTAGTTAAGGGTAAATATTTTACAATACTCTGCATTTCGAGATGAGCCATTGAGTTGTACCTAGATGAAAACCTATGATGCATCCCAAATGGCACGCTATTCCCTATATAGTGCACTACTTTGACTAGGGCACATGTAGCGCTGGTCAAAAGTAGTGCACTATATAGGGAATAAGATGCCATTTGGGATGCAGCCACATGTATTATTCTCAGGAGCCATAGTAACCCAGCAGACCTGCATCTTGACGACATTGGGGAAGTCTCCAGCGGATATGTGGTGCTCTCTCTGCAGTATGGTGTAGATCTCAGGAAGTCGCATGATCAGTTCCTCCTTCTTCTTTTCCTTCCCAAACAACGACGGCATCTCTTTCTTCAGGTAGCTGATGATGTAGGCATGCACCTATGAGAGAGAGAGGTCAAGTATTAGTATGGTCAAGCCTGAGCCACTTGTCTTTTGAATTCATTGCCAGCTGTCAGCTTTCCACATATTCAAATAAGGTCCTATTACACTGCTGCTGTGGAGCAAACTTGTGTCAACATCTCTGTGTGGTTTCCTTCCTTCTCCATGCTTGATATTTTCATCTGATGTCATAATGAGACTTGCACAGTGTATGTGTGAACTGAAATTGTATGAGGGGAAATGATAAGGTGGGTTAAAACAGAACACATCGGAAAGAAGCTGATTGCATTCATTCACCAGGGTCCTTCAACCTCTCCAAGCATTGTTGGACCAGCAGGATTATCAATGTGTCCCTTGTGTTTGCAAGTGCGACTCCACCTTGTAAATGTCCTTGCCAGGGGAACATTCACACCGGTGTTTACACTAAAATGTCCTCAATAAAGGAGAGGAAGCTCGCTCCAGGGGACAAGGTAAGGTTTTTCCTTTAGTTTCCATATGATAATGTTTATTCCTCTTGGAAGCAGGCAGGCATTGTGGGATGGACAGACAGACGGACAAAGACAGACAAGGTTGGCGTAAACATGGCGCTGCTGCAGGCCCTGGCAGTGCATACAGACAGACAGACAGACAGACTGACAGGGAGGGAGAGGTTGAGAGGGTGGGTAAGCAGGGTTCTTAGTTTTGGGTTAGGACGTCATACATTCCCCACTGACCAGGGAAAGGGGCAACCGAAACCGACAAGGCCAACCTGGGGGTACAGAGTGCTTTACTACATCACATTGTCTCACACACTCAGCATAGCAGGAAGGAATGCAGAGAGCTGCCGGATTCCTGTGTTTGTTTGTTTGTTTGTTTGTTTGTTTGTTTATAGTCTCCCGAGTGGCGCAGTGGTCTAAGGCAGCTGTGCCACTAGAGATCCTGGTTCGAATCCAGGCTCTGTCGTAGCCGGCCGCGACCGGGAGACCCATGGGCCGGAGCGCAATTGGCCCAGCGTCGTCCAGGGTAGGGGAGGGAATGGCCGGCAGGGATGTAGCTCAGTTGATAGAGCATGGTGTTTGCAACGCCAGGGTTGTGGGTTTGATTCCCACAGGGGGTATGAAAAAAAATAATGTATGCACTAACTGTAAGTCGCTCTGGATAAGAGCGTCTGCTAAATGACTAAAATGTAAATGTAATGTATTTGGATCCCCAGTTCCGGTGCCATCTACGGGAGGACGTCCGACGGGAGCTAGCCTGCAGTGACACCAGTTTGTCTTTTACCGAACTGGTGGACATGGCCATTTGTCTGGATAAACTGCTGGCAACCAGAGGACGTCCTAGAGGAGGTCTGCCCATTCCCGCCCCGACCGATGCGGATCCAGAGCTCATGGAGCTGGGTGGTACCGCGCACCGAGAGAGAGGAGGACGACAGCGCCAGTGCCACTCGGATGGCACGAAGGGACATTCCACCACACGTTGTCGTCAGTGCTCTTTTGGGTCAGGAGGCGGCCGGCTCTCGCATCACCCCAGGTATTGAGCACCCACTCTTGTTCAGAGCCCTCTGCTGAGCACTGTACTATACCCATATACTTCCCTGATCACATGAGAGTTCCCCAGTGTAAGGCGCTAGTCGATTCAGGCGCAGCTGGGAACTTTATGGACAAAACATTCGCACGCCGCCAGGGCATTTCATTAGTTCCCCTATCCATTCCACGCCCCATCAGAGCACTTGATAGTCGACCATTAGGGTCCGGGTTGATAAAGGAAGTCACGGTACCAGTCACCATGATCACACAGGAGACGCATTGTGAGCGGGTCACATTTTCCATCATTGCGTCTCCTGCTTTCCCTGTGGTGTTAGGTATTCCATGGCTAGCACTCCACAACCCCACTTTTTCATGGCCGCAGAGGGTTCTCACGGGGTGGTCACGAGAGTGTCAGGGTAGGCGTATGGGTGTTTCCGTTGGTGCAACCACGGTTGAAAGTCCAGACGGTGCCTCCACCGTGCGCATTCCCCCCGAATACCATGATCTGGCACAAGTCTTCTCTAAAAATAAAGCGACTAAATTACCACCTTATTGGGCGGGGGATTGCGCAATAAACCTTCGGGTAGACGCTGTACCTCCCAGGAGTCATGTGTATCCCTACGTCACCGAGTCCCTGCGCCAGGGGTACATACGTCCCTCCACTTCACCCGCCTCCTCGAGTTTCTTTTTTGTGAAGAAGAAAGACGGCGGTCTGCGCCCTTGCATTGATTATTGACCACTGAACAAGGAGATGATTAGATTTAGTTATCCTCTCCCCCTCATTCTGGCAGTGGTTGAGTCATTGCATGGAGCGCGCTTCTTCACTAAATTAGATCTCAGGAGTGCGTACAACCTGGTGCATATCCGAGAGGGAGATGAGTGGAAGACCGCATTCAGCACAACCACGGGGCATTATGAATACCTGGTGATGCCCTATGGTTTGATGAATGCTCCCTCAGTCTTCCAGTCCTTTGTGAATGAGGTGTTTTGGGACATGCTTGGTCGCGGTGTAGTGGTCTACATCGACGTCATCTTGGTGTATTCCGCTACGCGCGCCGAGCATGTGTCCATGGTTTGCAAAGTACTGGCCCGACTGTTGGAAAATGACCTTCATGCTAAGGCAGAAAAGTGTATGTTTTTCCAGCAGTCCGTCTCCTTCTTCGGATACCACATTTCTACCACAGGTGTGGAGATGGAGGGCGACCGCATTGCAGCTGTGCGTAATTGGCCGACTCCAATCACGGTAAAGGAGGTGCAGCGCTTCCTTGGCTTCGCCAACAATTAATCAGAGGTTTATCCGGGGCTTTGGCAAGGTGGCAGCTCCCATTACGTCTCTGTTGAAGGGTGGTCTGTCCCGGCTCCGCTGGTCTGCTGAGGCTGACAGGGCCTTCAGTAACCTGAGGGAACTGTTCACCTCGGCCCCGGTACTGGCCCACCCCGATCCATCACTACCGTTCGTAGTGGAGGTGGATGCGTCCGAGGTTGGGATGGGAGCAGTCCTGTCTCAACGCTCGGGCACGCCACCCAAGCTCCGCCCCTGTGCGTTCTTCTCAAAGAAGCTCAGCCCGGCTGAGCAGAACTATGGCGTTGGTGATCGGGAGCTGTTGGCTGTGGTCCGAGCCCTGACAGTGTGGAGACATTGGCTCAAGGGGGCGAAACATCCATTCCTCGTCTGGACGGACCACCATAACCTGGAGTACATTCGGGCAGCGAGGAGGCTGAACCCTCGCCAGGCCAGGTGGGCCCTATTCTTCACGCGGTTTGATTTCACACTGTCATACATTCCGGGTACGAAGAACGTGAAGGCAGACACACTGTCCCAGCTGTATGATACAGAGGAGAGGCCCAGAGACAATACCCCCATACTGCCAGACTCCTGCATTGTGGCGCCGGTAGTATGGGCGATGGACGCAGATATAGCGCAGGCATTACGCACAGATCCATCTCCACCGCAGTGTCCAGCTGGGCTGCAGTACGTGCCTGCGCTTATCCGTGATCGTCTGATCTACTGGGCACACACGTCACCCTCCTCTGGTCACCCAGGTATCAGTCGTACAGTGCGCTGCCAGACCAAAAAGTACTGGTGGCCTACCTTGGCTAAGGACGTGAGGGTGTAAGTTTCCTCCTGCTCAGTGTGCGCCCAGAGTAAGGCACCTAGGCACCTCCCAGCGGGTAAGTTAAAACCTTTACCAGTTCCACAACGACCATGGTCTCATTTGTGTGTTGATTTTTTAAACTGATCTGCCTGTCTCTCAAGGGAACACCACCATCCTGGTCGTTGTGGACCGCTTTTCGAAAAAGCCTGCCGCCTCCTTCCTCTGCCTGGTCTCCCCACGGCTCTGCAAACTGCGGAGGCCCTGTTTACACACGTCTTCTGGCACTACGGGGTACCAGAGGATATAGTGTCTGACCGAGGTCCCCAGTTCACGTCAAAAGTCTGGAAGGAGTTCATGGAACGTCTGGGAGTCTCGGTCAGCCTGACTTCTGGGTTCCACCCTGAAAGTAATGGGCAGGTGGAACGGGTTAAATCAGGATGTGGGTAGGTTCCTGAGGTCCTATTGCCAGGACCGGCCGGGGGAGTGGTCGGTGTTCCTGCCATGGGCAGAATATGCCTAGAACTCTCTCTGCCACTCCTCTACGAACCTAACGCCATTTCAGTGTGTTTTAGGTTATCAACCAGTTCTGGCACCGTGGCACCAGAGTCAGACCAAAGCTCCTGCAGTGGATGACTGGTTTCACCGCGCGGAGGAGACGTGGAACGCTGCCCATGTTCACCTCCAACGCGGCGTGCATCGTCAGAAGGCCAACGCTGACCGTCACCACAGTGAGGCCCCCGTCTTTGTACTGGGGCATCGGGTCTGGCTCTCGACCCGGAATCTGCCCCTCCGCCTGCCCTGCCGGAAGCTGAGCCCTCAGTTTGTAGAGGAGAATCAACGAGGTCACATATAGGTTATTACTCCCCCCTGATTACTGTATTAACCCCTCGTTTCATGCGTCTCTCCTCAGGCCGGTGGTGGCTGGTCCGCTCCAGGAGTCTGAGGTGCGGGAGGTCCCTCCACCTCCTTTGGACGTTGAGGGGGCGCCAGCGTACTCTGTCCGGTCCATCCTGGATTCGAGGCACCGGGTGGGGGGCCTTCAGTACCTCGTGGAGTGGGAAGGGTACGGTCCGGAGGAACGGTGCTGGGTCCCGGTGAGGGATATCCTCGATCCCTCTCTGCTGAGGGACTTCCATCGTCGCCATCCGACTCGCCCTGCTCCGCGTCCTCCTGGCCGTCCCAGAGGCCGGTGTCGGCACGCTGCTGGAGCTGCGCTTCAAGGTAGGAGGGGGGTACTGTCACGAATTCAGCCGAGGCTGCCCCTCCTCCTTGCTCGGGCAGGTTTCGGCGTTCGTCGTCACCGGATTACTAGCCACTACCGCTCCATTTATCATCACTCCATTTGTCTTGTCTTGTCAATCACACACACCTGGTATTTGGGTGTTTCAGTGAAACGTAAGTGAGGGAGGCCCCGCTCTCTCGCTTTCCCAGATGTTTAGTTAATTTCATTCCGATCTCCTTTGCATTATTGTAGCCATTTTCTGTAGCCTGTCAACTATGCCTCTGTCTATCCCTGTTCTCTCCTCTCCGCACAGGCTATACAAACGCCTCACACCGTGTGGCTGCTGCCTCTCTAACCTGGTGGTCCCTGCACGCACGACCAACGTGGAGTTCCAGGTCTCCGGCAGCCTCTGGATCTGCCGTTCTGCGGCCAACAAGGCAGAGTTCATCTCAGCCTATGCTACCCTCCAGTCCCTCGACTTGTTGGCGCTGACAGAAACATGGATTACCACTGAAAACCCTGCTACTCCTACTGCTCTCTCCTCGTCTGACATCCGATCCTCGTTTGTTAAGTCAAATGACACTGCTGGTCCTGCTCACACTGCCCTACCCTATGCTTTGACTTTTTTCTCCCCTCTCTCTCCAGATGAAATCTTGCGACTTGTGACAGCCGGCCGTCCAACAACCTGCCCGCTTGACCCCATCCCCTCCGCTCTTCTCCAGACCATTTCCGGAGATCTTCTCCCTTACCTCACCACGCTCATCAACTCATCCTTGACCGCTGGCTATGTCCCTTCCGTCTTCAAGAGAGCGAGAGTTGCACCCCTTCTCAAAAAAACTACACTCGATCCCTCTGATGTCAACAACTACAGACCAGTATCCCTTCTTTCTTTTCTCTCCAAAACTCTTGAGCGTGCCGTCTCTAGCCAACTCTCTTGCTCTCTCTCTCTCAGAATGAACTTCTTAATCCAAACCAGTCAGGTTTCAAGACTGGTCATTCAACTGAGACTGCTCTTCTCTGTGTCACGGAGGCTCTCCACACTGCTAAAGCTAACTCTCTCTCTCCTCTTGTCCTTCTAGACCTGTCTGCTGCCTTTGATACTGTCAACCATCAGATCCTCCTCTCCACCCTCTCCGAGTTGGGCATCTCCGGCGCGGCTCACTCTTGGATTGCGTCCTACCTGACCGGTCGCTCCTACCAAGTGGCGTGGCGAGAACCTGTCTCCGCACCACGTGCTCTCACCATTGGTGTCCCCCAGGGCTCAGTTCTAGGCCCTCTCCTATTCTCGCTATACACCAAGTCACTTGGCTCTGTCATATCCTCACATGGCCTCTCCTATCATTGCTACGCAGACGACACACAACTAATCTTCTCCTTTCCCCCTTCTGATAACCAGGTGGCGAATCGCATCTCTGCATGTCTGGCAGACATATCAGTGTGGATGACGGATCACCACCTCAAGCTGAACCTCGGCAAGACGGAGCTGCTCTTCCTCCCGGGGAAGGACTGCCTGTTCCATGATCTCGCCATCACGGTTGACAACTCCGTTGTGTCCTCCTCCCAGAGTGCGATGAGCCTTGGCGTGACCCTGGACAACACCCTGTCGTTCTCCGCTAACATCAAGGCGGTGACCCGATCCTGTAGGTTCATGCTCTACAACATTTGGAGAGTACGACCCTGCCTTACACAGGAAGCAGCACAGGTCCTAATCCAGGCACTTGTCATCTCCCGTCTGGATTACTGCAACTCGCTGTTGGCTGGGCTCCCTGCCTGTGCCATTAAACCCCTACAACTCATCCAGAATGCCGCAGCCCGTCTGGTGTTCAACCTTCCCAAGTTCTCTCACGTCACCCCACTCCTCCGCACACTCCACTGGCTTCCAGTTGAAGCTCGCATCTGCTACAAGACCATGGTGCTTGCCTACGGAGCTGTGAGGGGAACGGCACCTCCGTACCAAACGAGGGCATTGCGTTCATCCACATCTGGCCTGCTGGCCCCCCTACCTCTGCGGAAGCACAGTTCCCGCTCAGCCCAGTCAAAACTGTTTGCTGCTCTGGCACCCCAATGGTGGAACAAGCTCCCTCACGACGCTAGGACAGCGGAGTCACTCACCACCTTCCGGAGACACTTGAAACCCCACCTCTTTAAGGAATACCTGGGATAGGATAAAGTAATCCTTCTACCCCCCCCCCCCCCCAAAAAAAAAAAAAAAAAAAAAACATATTGTAAGTGGTTTTCCCACTGGCTATAAGGTGAATGCACCAATTTGTAAGTCGCTCTGGATAAGAGCGTCTGCTAAATGACGTAAATGTAAATGTACTCATTCCCTCATTAGTCTGTGTGTAAGTGTTCCCTCTGCCCCCTTGTCCTTTGTGAGTGATTGTTCTTTGTGAGAGTGAGTAGCTCGGTTGAGCTACTTGTATGCAACCAAGGTTGATTTTCCCTTGTGCTAGTTTCGTTCTGTCGCTTTATGCGCTACATTATTGTACACTGAATAAACTCTTGATTTCTGTGTTTTACCTCCTGCGCCTGACTCCGTCATTCACACCTCTTCACAGACTGTGAAGAGATCCCTAGTGGCATGTCTGGTTGAGTATGTATGGGTGTCTGAGCTCAATTTTATTTGATTAGGCAGACAATCTGGAAATGTCTCAAAAACTAGAAGAGAAGCAGTTAATCTCTCGTCAACTGTCAAAAGGTTTTGTTATAAATGACACCAACTTCAATGAACGATGGAGATGAATTGGGTTTTCTGGCCATGATATCATTTAAGGTACTTCAAAGTCTTTTTCCATTGAGTTTTATGACATTATCTTTTTTTGGTAATATAATTTGTTTTTGTTTAGTCACCACATTTCTCAACTTACAGTATGTCAACCAATCAGTTGAGCAGCCTGACTTGTTTGCCACCTCTTTTTCATCATTTACTTGAACCATAAAAAATGTAAATTCATCATCAATCCAGGGGACTCTAACAGTTAGTTTCTTCTTCAGTTAGTTTCTTTGTCTGGCCAGTTGGAAAATATTGCAGAAGAGATAAGGCTACACTCTCAGGCATGGCCCTCCTCTGTTCTGGATAAATTGCTCCATATGCTGCATATACCAGCCTCCTCCATGTAATGAAGTGAAAAGAGCTCTGAATGGAAATAATGGAAACCAGGGATCAAGCAGTTCCTGAGGATGTTCACATTGCACAACGGGCCAAAGACAACACATGTATGACCACGGTCAGAATTAACACAAGACAGTGCATGAGGTACATGTAATCAGTAATCATCACCTCAGACCTGGTGCCTGCACACTTACATATGGACAAACGGCATTGTGATTTACAGACAATGGTCTTATTAGGACTATAGGCCCCCAAGGAAAGCACAGGATTGGGCAGGGCAGAGTGGGGAGTACAGTAACAGTACAGTTACCGTAGCAGCTTATTACCTTAGCAAGTCGAGCCCGTTTGATGAGGTCATTAAGTTTGCGTAAGGCAGCATTCCGAGGCAGGCCCTGGATGTCTTTGAAGAGGTCTTTGGTCTCTGCCTCAAAGAGCCTACGGCTTTCCGTGTTCTGCAGGGGCTTGGCCCAGAACGAGCCCAGGTAGACCCTCACCACCTCGGGCGTGTTGATCACCTTCCCCAGGGACCACATCAGAGCTCCGTAGACCCTCATCAGCTGCTGGCTGTCCACCTGGTCAGCCTTGTTCAGCACCACGCGGATCTTGTCGTCCTGGCCACGGAAGGCCTTGATGGCCTCAGAGAACTCGTCTGATATGTCCAGTTTGTGGGCGTCAAAGAGGAGGATGATGCGGTCCACCCGCTCCCCGAACCATCGCAGCACCTCAGAGAAATCATAGCCTGTTGAGTGGGAAAAAACAAAAAATATTACAATCATGACGCTCAGCCAACATTGAAAATGTATCATTCTTGTATAAACAACAATTACAACTGATATAGCTGTACTGCTATTGTTTGTAGTCTTTAGTCTGCAGAACACCTGATTTACAATCTATTGCAATGTGACGATTTTCTGCACTTGAAAAGATAGATGGAACACAAACATATGAATGACAGATATATAATTTATGTTTTTGTAGACAAAATACACACTAGCCTACAGGTACAGGTTAAATAATGTGCATGTGGCAGCTGTGGCACTCTTTTTCTAAATAAACCATGTCAGGTTGTATTCAAAATGGGTCCACAAAGACAGACACCTAGATCCTCAGATAGATTTCAGGGGGCGTATCAGATGTTGGCTCATTGACAAGTATTGTAGATGGTCGCCAGTAAAAGTGTGCATACATGTATGTGCCAAGGACATTACAATCAAACGATTGCCTGGAAGACTAGGCATATTGTTCTTTTCTTGAATAAGCAATGATCTGAAATAATTGTGCTTTAATTTTGAAAGGAAAAATGTAAAAGTTGCCTTTGAGCAGCAATCGATATCCCTTTAAAGAATGCATGTGTTGCTAACAAACAATGGCAGGGATTACAAGGCTATAAAGAATGAGTGCAGCCAAACAGGGCCAAACCATTTAGGAGGAGCTCAGAGAGGATAGTGTTGGAACAGTCAATGCTGTAATGACGTGAGAGAGTTCACAGAGGACATCGTTATAGACGGAAACTCATGAAACAAACTTAATCTGTATGACTAATTTGAATCAATTGGAACATGGAAATATCTCAATACCACTTCTTATTCTGATAACAACTACTCGGAGTTCATCAAGTCCAGTAATCATGAATGATATAATTTGGCCATGACGTATTTGTCATATTAAAAAGGCCCACTCTGTGACTTTAAGGAGTGGGCCTTTAAAAATGTACAATATAATTCAACATGAAAACTACCGATGTCATGATGCTATGATGAGCCATTGAAAGAATGTTTAAATGGCTAGGGCTTGAGGAATGCAACCTTAGCTGTACACAGAAAGCAACCAGCAACAGATGTAGAAGAACGCCCATATCTCCATGGGATACATCCCAAATGGCACCCTATTCCCTGCATAGTACACTACTTTTGACCAGAGCTCTATGGGCCCTGGTCAAAAGTAGTGCACTATATAGGTAATAGGGTGGCATTTAGGACACACACCATGCCTCCATACTTCTCCATCCCTACATGAACAGCAGTCACATCTAGGGCTGTTGCGGTGACCGTATTACCGCCACACCTGTGGTCACGAGTCATGAAGGGAGTCAAATTCCACATGACCATTTAGTCACGGTAATTAGGCTTCTCCAAGCTCTGATGCTGCTGCTGGTCATTAGTAGCCTACCAAACTTGCTAACTGCCTGGTGCTCAGCACTCTATTGTCCCTCTAATCACTCTGACATTAATGCAAATATTTTAGAAAATCAAATATACACTTCATGAGAGGCCATGAGCTCATGTTGCGCAACATTTCTATAGGCTATGCAATTGCAGGAGAAAACAGAGTGATGGCCGCTAATAAAAAGAGGATCCCATCAACTATATTTATTTCTCAACTTTCCTAATATTAAGCACACTGCAAATAGTGAGGGAAAAAAGTATTTGATCCCCTGCTGATTTTGTACGTTTGCCCACTGACAAAGACATGATCAGTCTATAATTTTAATGGTAGGTTTATTTGAACATTGAGAGACAGAATAACAACAAGAAAATCCAGAAAAACACATGTCAAAAAATGTTATAAATTGATTTGCATTTTAATGAGGGAAATAAGTATTTGACCCCTCTGCAAAACATGACTTAGTACTTGGTGGCAAAACCCTTGTTGGCAATCACAGAGGTCAGACGTTTCTTGTAGTTGGCCACCAGGTTTGCACACATCTCAGGAGGGATTTTGTCCCACTCATCTTTGCAGATCTTCTCCAAGTCATTAAGGTTTCGAGGCTGACGTTTGGCAACTTGAACCTTCAGCTCCCTCCACAGATTTTCTATGGGATTAAGGTCTGGAGACTGGCTAGGCCACTCCAGGACCTTAATGTGCTTCTTCTTGAGCCACTCCTTTGTTGCCTTGGCCATGTGTTTTGGGTCATTGTCATGCTGGAATACCCATCCGCGACCCATTTTCAATGCCCTGGCTGAGGGAAGGAGGTTCTCACCCAAGATTTGACGGTACATGGCCCCGTCCATCGTCCCTTTGATGCGGTGAAGTTGTCCTGTCCCCTTAGCAGAAAAACATCCCCAAAGCATAATGTTTCCACCTCCATGTTTGACGGTGGGGATGGTGTTCTTGGTGTCATAGGCAGCATTCCTCCTCCTCCAAACACGGCGAGTTGAGTTGATGCCAAAGACCTCGATTTTGGTCTTATCTGGCCACAAGACTTTCCCCCTGTTCTCCTCTGAATCATTCAGATGTTCATTGGCAAACTTCAGACGGGCCTGTATATGTGCTTTCTTGAGCAGGGGGACCTTGCGGGCGCTGCAGGATTTCAGTCCTTCACGGCGTAGTGTGTTACCAATTGTTTTCTTGGTGACTATGGTCCAAGCTGCCTTGAGATCATTGACAAGATCCTCCCGTGTAGTTCTGGGCTGATTCCTCACCGTTCTCATGATCATTGCAACTCCACGAGGTGAGATCTTGCATGGAGCCCCAGGCCGAGGGAGATTGACAGTTATTTTGTGTTTTTTCCATTTGCAAATAATCGCACCAACTGTTGTCACCTCCTCACCAAGCTGCTTGGCGATTGTCTTGTAGCCCATTCCAGCCTTGTGTAGGTCTACAATCTTGTCCTTGACATCCTTGGAGAGCTCTTTGGTCTTGGCCATGGTGGAGAGTTTGGAATCTGATTGATTGATTGCTTCTGTGGACAGGTGTCTTTTATACAGGTAAAAAACTGAGATTAGGAGCACTCCCTTTATGAGTGTGCTCCTAATCTCAGCTCGTTACCTGTATAAAAGACACCTGGGAGCCAGAAATCTTTCTGATTGAGAGGGGTCAAATACTTATTTCCCTCATTAAAATGCAAATCAACATTTTTGACACGTTTTTCTGGATTTTTTGTTGTTGTTATTCTGTCTCTCACTGTTCAAATAAACCTACCATTAAAATTATAGACTGATCATTTCTTTGTCAGTGGGCAAATGTACAAAATCAGCAGGGGATCAAATACTTTTTTCCCTCACTGTATTTACAACAGGACTATAGCTACCTGGCTGGCATGAAAATAAACCACGGGGAAAAGTGTCCTCCAGTCGCTATTTAAGTGCATCTTTTTTCATTTATTTTTTATTTATTTATTTAACCAGGTAAGCCAGTTGAGAACAAGTTCTCATTTACAACTGCGACCTGGCCAAGATAAAGCAAAGCAGTGCGATAAAAACAACAACAGAGTTACATATGGGGTAAACAAAACATAAAGTCAAAAATACAACAGAAAATATATATAGTGTGTGCGAATGTAGTAAGTTATGGAGGTAAGGCAATAAATAAATAGGCCATAAAAGATTAGATTACATTTATTTTTACCTGCTGCCCCTGTTTCGATAGAGATGCATGATAATGCTCCATTCTAAATCAAAACAAATATCACACATATTATTTAGTATATGTAAAGACAAGATTAAATCAAGAAAAGTCTGATGGGTGACAATATTAGCCTAGCACTTGTGAATTATATATTATCACTTGTGAATGATGCCCAGCATAAGAAACGATGCCTTTTTTTGCGACTTGTTCGAATCATAGTCCCCCACCTCATGTAGCCTAGCCCATAGGCCTATATGTTTTAATAAGGTTTGTATCACAACTAAAGTGGCCAAATAACTTCTTAAAATTAAGCACATTCATCCGCTTTACAAGGGGTGTAGAGCCTAACTGGCATATATAAGTAGCGCGTGAGTCTCAAGTTTGGGGAAGACAGAACCTGGACTCCAACCAGGATCTCTAATGGCACAGCTTGCACTGCGATGCAGTGCCTTAGACCACTGCGCCACTCGGGAGGCCCTGTTCATCAACATTTTAAGCTAAACGTTCTGATCTGTTGCGTCAGCCACATTACATAAAACGTTTTTTGATATTAGTGGTTGTATTAATTTGGGAGATATTGCATCCCACAACTGTCCCAGACAATGTTTGGAATATTTATTTCTCGCACAGAATAGGTCGACTTTTGTACTACGTGGATAGTAGATTGACATAGGCAGGTGCTTTTGCTGTTCGTTAGGCCTACTCATCTTGTTGGCTGACGAAAAGTAAATGTTGTCTCTGTCTTAACTTGTAGCCTGTGAGAAAGACCCGATCATGTGACGGAGAGCCGTGTGAGTGAGAGACACTTCGGATTGCGCAGCACACTCAGGGAGAAGGGCACAACGCAGCACTCCGGGCTCAAAAGGCATGGATTTCTTTAGGGTGCATTACAGCCACAAAGGGGATGCCGCCGTGAAATTCAAGGCATTATCAAGTGCTTGTCAAATTGTGAATGAGAGACTATTGGAGTGTGTATAGCCTGCGCGAAAAAGAAAGCAGAGCTCATGCCTTTCAAGCAACTTTTTTCAAAATCAGTCTCATCATGCAGCCTTTCAATGCATTAAAAATCAAAACATATAGCCCAACGTTTGTAGAACAACTAAAGTTACATTAATAACTCTAAATTAAGCATATAGGAGTACCTATTTCTTTGTTAACCGCTCAACACAGAATAGCCGCATGTGCGCACTCCCTCAAATTGTTTGGAGAAAGTATTTCTATTTTATTCATGTTTGTTCAATTGTATTCTTCATACTATAAAATAATACCATGGAATAATAAGCAAATCTTGTCTGCTAAATGAACTAGTGTAGGCCACAGCCATAGCCACATCAGGACCTAACATAAGGACAACTCAGAGTATGCTATTATTTTCTTCTGAAATAGACTACTGGTACATTTTTTTCATATCATGCTTCTTTAGACCTGTCTAAAATAAAGAATGGATTTATTGTGAAGGTGTAGGCTATATTACATGGAATTATTACACTTCAAAAAAATTGCTTGTAGGCTGTGTGTGGAAGCCAGGACATGCTAAATGTGTTTATGTTAATTAACGGTCAATTACCGTGAGACCGACAGTTATTTGCTTGACAATCACCGGCTGACAAAATGTCATGACCGCCACAGCCCTAGTCACATCACATTCACAAATCTGTCCTCTATATTATCATTCAACCAGATCAGCCAATAAAATATCAAATTTCCTGCTGCCTTGCAGTTCCCAGATTTATACATGTCGGGTAACTAAGAACTCTACAGCGGCCCAAGGGTGAACGCACGATCTTAAAGTCACCACTAATGTTTATACAACATTCAACCAGCACCTTTGTAAATGACTACACTCTGGGCCTCCTGCATTCCACTGCTGGCTTGCCTCTGAAGCTAAGCAGGGTTGGTCCTGGTTGGTCCCTGGATGAACAGCAGTCACCACATTCACAATATTATTATCGAACCATATCTTCTTCATAACACAGGCGTTCCCTAAGCATCAGCCAATAACAGGTCCACTTTTCTGCTGCCTTGCAGTTCCCAGAGCTCTCATACATTTAGAGCTCTGATATTTAAAAATGTGTATTCTTTATTTCCATGATCTGGTATTATATTATATTGTAAAACAAGGTCTTATTTCTTCTTATGTATTTGCTACACACAAGCATCGTTTCTCTCTTATACATCACGGATGGGAATTGCCAAGGACCTTCTGATACGATATTATGATGCTTAGGTGCCGATAAGATATGCAATGCGATTCTCATGATTTATTGCTATTCGATAGTGTAATTTTATAGCGATTTGATGTTCCAAACGCCATATGTCTGCTGCAGAGGGACAAGCCATGAGGATACAAGTTTTGTAAACAAAAGTGCTGAAAGCTAATTGGCTCCCTATTTAAAAGAAAGAGGGAGAACAAGCTACAAAAGAAAACTACTGGAGTTTTGGTGCAGGTACAGCCAACTAGCACAAAAATAATATTGTGATATTGTCAAAACGATATATCAAAAATAATATCCCAATATATAACTGTATCAATTTCCCCCATCACTATTATGCATTGTAAGTAATCGTTTTTCTTTTAAGCTTTTTAGATCAGAAACCTTGTGGTTTTTCAAAAAGAGGAAAAGAAAGTGAGAACTGTGGTAAGCACACGATCACCCTAATATTATCTAAAACAGGATTGAGGTTACTATTGTTCCTTCAAGATGGAGGAAACTGGAGTGGGGCTGCTAATGAGGCCTACTGACACTTCAGCTCCACTATAAGTGTCACGTTTCTTTGCCATCAGCATTGTGTCAATGTGATGTTTCTACCTGCTACAGAGTGCGTAGTTTTGAGAGCGGAGAGGAGCAGATTTTCGCAAGTACTCATTAAATAGTGCTTTTACTAAATTATCCTCTAATTACACAAGCTGCTTTTGTTTACATTGTGAACCTAGCTAGCTAGCTAGCTAGCATCTTGACTTCATAATTCTTAGTAAAATAACTAGTGGTGTATAGTCGAGGACATATGCTATTTCCTCAAAAAACTAATTGACAACAGACTTTCAGCATGCTTATAGAGAAGGGTACTCAACACGTAGTGCACTGACACAAATGACTGATGATTGGTTAAAAGAAATTGATAATAATAAGATTGTGAGAGCTGTACTGTTTCAGTGCAGCCTTTGATATTATTGACCATGACCTGTTATTGATAACCCATAGTTTCTATGGCTTTTCAACCTCAGTTCTGAATCCATGATATGGCGATCTAATAGAACTCAGAGGGTTTTCTTTAATGGAAGCAAACATGTAGGGTGTGGTGTACTGCAGGGCAGCTCTCTAGGCCCTCTATTTTCACCAATGACCTGCCACTGGCATTAACAAAGCCTGTGTGTCCATGTATGCTGTAATTCAACTATATACGCGTCAGCAACCACAGCTAATGAAGTCACTGAAACCCTTAACAAGGAGTTGCAGTCAGTTTTGGAATGGGTGGTCCTGAACATCTCTAAAACTAAGAGCATTGTATTTGGTACAAATCATTCCATAAGCTCCAGACATCACCCGAATCTGGTAATGAATGTTGTGACTGTTGAACAAGTTGAGGAGACTAAATTCCTTGGTGTTGTAAGCTGTCATAGGAAAACATATAGATTCAATGGTTGTAAAGATCGGGAGAGGTCTGTCCATAATAAAAGAGATGCTCTGCTTTTTTGACACCACACTCCGAAAAGCAAGTCCTGCAGGCTCTAGTTTTGTCTTATCTTGATTATTGTCCAGTCATGTGGTCAAGTGCTGCAAAGAAATAACTAGTTAAGCTGCAGCTGGCCCAGAACAGAGCGGCACGTCTTGCTCTTCATTGTAATCAGAGGGCTAATATAAATACTGTGCATGCCAGTCTCTCTTGGCTAAGAGTTGAGGAGAGACTGACTGCATCACTTCTTTTATAATAAACAATGTTTTGAAAAATCAAAATTGTTTGCATAGTCAACTTACACACAGCTCTGACACACACTTACCCCACCAGACATGCCACCTTGGGTCTTTTCACAGTCCCCAAATCCAGAACAAATTCAAGAAAGCGTACAGTATTATATAGAGCCATTATTGCACGGAACTCCCTTCCATCTCATACTGCTCAAATGAACAGCAAAACTGGTTTAAAACCCCCCAGAAAAAGCAGCTAGGGCTGACGCCATTTAGTCAACTGTTCGATTGTTTGGACGACAGGCTGTTGGTTGACCAAGATTTCTTTAGTCAAGCAGTCGCAAATGTATTATACAGTTGAAGTCGGAAGTTTACATACACTTAGGTTGGAGTCATTAAAACTAGTTTTTTAACCACTCCACTCATTTCTTGTTAACAAACTATAGTTTTGGTAAGTCGGTTAGGACATCTACTTTGTGCATGACATTTGCATTTTATTGCATGACATAAGTATTTGATTACCTACCAACCAGAAAGAATTCCAGCTCTCACAGACCTGTTAGTTTTTCTTTAAGAAGCCCTCCTGTTCTCCACTCATTACCTGTATTAACTGCACCTGTCCACACACCCAAACAGACTCCAACCTCTCCACAATGGCCAAGACCAGAGAGCTGTGTAAGGACATCAGGGATAAAATTGTAGACCTGCACAAGGCTGGGATGGGCTACAGGACAATAGGCAAGCAGCTTGGTGAGAAGGCAACAACTGTTGGCACAATTATTAGAAAATGGAAGAAGTTCAAGATGAAGGTCAATCACCCTTGGTCTGGGTCTCCATGCACGATCTCACCTCATGGGGCATCAATGATCATGAGGAAGGTGGGGGATCAGCCCAGAACTACATGGCAGGACCTGGTCAATGACCTGGAGAGAGCTGGGACCACAGTCTCAAAGAAAACCATTAGTAACACACTACGCCATCATGGATTAAAATCCTGCAGCACATGCAAGGTCCCCCTGCTCAAGCCAGCGCATGTCCAGGCCCGTCTGAAGTTTGCCAATGACCATCTGGATGATCCAGAGGAGGAATGGAAGAAGATCATGTGGTCTGATGAGACAAAAATAGAGCTTTTTGGTCTAAACTCCACTCGCCGTGTTTGGAGGAAGAAGAAGGATGAGTACAACCCCAAGAACACCATCCCAACCGTGAAGCATGGAGGTGGAAACATCATTCTTTGGGGATGCTTTTCTGCAAAGGGGACAGGACGACTACACCGTATTGAGGGGAGGATGGATGGGGCCATGTATCGCGAGATCTTGGCCAACAACCTCCTTCCCTCAGTAAGAGCATTGAAGATGGGTCGAGGCTGGGTCTTCCAGCATGACAACGACCTGAAACACACAGCCAGGGCAACTAAGGAGTGGCTCCGTAAGAAGCATCTCAAGGTCCTGCAGTGGCCTAGCCAGTCTCCAGACCTGAACCCAATAGAACATCTTTGGAGGGAGCTGAAAGTCCGTATTGCCCAGCGACAGCCCCGAAACCTGAAGGATCTGGAGAAGGTCTGTATGGAGGAGTGGGCCAAAATCCCTGCTGCAGTGTGTGCAAACCTGGTCAAGACCTACTGGAAACGTATGATCTCTGTAATTGCAAACAAAGGTTTCTGTACCAAATATTAAGTTCTGCTTTTCTGATGTATCAAATACTTATGTCATGCAATAAAATGCAAATTAATTACTTAAAAATCATACAATGTGATTTTCTGGATTTTTGTCCGTCTCTCAGAGTTGAAGTGTACCTATGATAACAATTACAGACCTCTACATGCTTTGTAAGTAGGAGAACCTGCAAAATCGGCAGTGTATAAAATACTTGTTCTCCCCACTGTAATTCACTGTTTCACAATTCCAGTGGGTCAGAAGTTTACATACACTAAGTTGACTGTGCCTTTAAAGAGCTTGGAAAATTCCAGAAAATGATGTCATGGCTTTAGAAGCTTCTGATAGGCTAATTGACATCATTTGAGTCAATTGGAGGTGTACCTGTGGAAGTATTTCAAGGCCTACCTTCAAACTCAGTGCCTCTTTGCTTGACATCATGGGAAAATCAAAATAAATCAACCAAAGAATTGTAGATCTCCACAAGTCTGGTTCATCCTTGGGAGCAATTTCCAAACGCCTGAAGGTACCACTTTCATCTGTACAAACAATAGTAAGCAAGTATAAACACCATGGGACCACTCAGCCGTCATACCGCTCAGGAAGGAGACGCGTTCTGTCTCCTAGAGATGAACGTACTTTGGTGCGAAAAGTGCAAATCAATCCCAGAACAACAGCAAAGGTCCTTGTGAAGATGCTGGAGGAAACAGGTACAAAAGTATCTATATCCACAGTAAAACAAGTCCTATATCGACATAACCTGAAAGGTCGCTCAGCAAGGAAGAAGCCACTGCTCCAAAACCGCCATAAAAAAGCCAGACTACAGTTTGCAACTGCACATGGGGACAAAGATCGTACTTTTTGGTCTGATAAAACAAACATAGAACTGTTTGGCCATAATGACCATTGTTATGTTTGGAGGAAAAAGGGGGTTGCTTGTAAGCCGAAGAACATCACTGTGAAGAACAGGGGTGGCAGCATCATGCTGTGGGGGTGCTTTGCTGCAGGAGGGACTGGTGCACTTCACAAAATAGATGGCATCATGAGGAAGGAAAATTATGTGGATATATTGAAGCAACATCTCAAGACATCAGTCAGGAAGTTAAAGCTTGGTTGCAAATGGGTCTTCCAAATGGACAATGACCCCAAGCATACTTCCAAAGTTGTGGCAAAATGGCTTAAGGACAACAAAGTCAAGGTATTGGAGTGGCCATCACAAAGCCCTGACCTCAATCCTATAGAAAATGTGTAGGCAGAACTGAAAAAGCGTGTGCGAGCAAGGAGGCCTACAAACCTGACTCAGTTACACCAGCTCTGTCAGGAGGAATGGGCCAAAATTCACCCAACTTATTGTGGGAAGCTTGTGGAAGGCTAACCAAAACTTTTGACCCAAGTTAAACAATTTAAAGGCAATGCTACCAAATACTAATTGAGTGAATGCAAACTTCTGACCCACTGGGAATGTGATGAAAGAAATAATTCTCTCTACTATTATTCTGACATTTCACATTCTTAAAATAAAGTGGTGATCCTAACTGACCTAAGACAGGGAATTTTTACTAGGATTAAATGTCAGGAATTGTGAAAAACTGAGTTTAAATGTATTTGGCTAAGGTGTATGTAAACTTCCGACTTCAACTGTATATATATATATATATATATTTTTTTTTATGGTGCACAAGACACCCATCTGATTCGCGCCTGTCTCAGTGGACTAATCCATTGGAGGCCACGGGAATGGCAGTCCATCACTCAAAGACATGTGATACTGAAATTGTAAATGGTTATATTATGTACAAATAATGGTGCAACACTAATAAAACTAATATTATAACAAAATGCGTCAAGATCGAGGGAAAGATGAACGGAGCAAAGTACAGAGAGATCCTTGATGAAAACCTGCTCCAGAGTGCTCAGGACCTCAGACTGGGGCAAAGGTTCACCTTCCAACAGGACAACGACCCTAAGCACACAGCCAAGACAATGCAGGAGTGGCTTCGGGACAAGTCTCTGAATGTCCTTGAGTGGCCCAGCCAGAGCCCGGACTTGAACCCGATCGAACATCTCTGGAGAGACCTGAAAATAGCTGTGCAGCAACGCTCCCCAACCAACCTGACAGAGCTTGAGAGGATCTGCGGAGAAGAATGGGAGAAACTCACCAAATACAGGTGTGCCAAGCTTGTAGCATCATTCCCAAGAAGACTCAAGGCTGTAATTGCTGCCAAAGGTGCTTCAACAAAGTACTGAGTAAAGGGGAGAAGACTGGTAGTTACAGTCTTGTCCCATCGCTGCAAATCCCCTACGGACTCGGGAGAGGCGAAGGTCGAGAGCCATGCATCCTTCGAAACACGACCCTGCCAAGCCGCACTGCTTCTTGACACACTGCTCGCTTAACCCAGAAGCCAGCTGCACCAATGTGTCGGAGGAAACACAGTCCAGCTGGCGACGAAGTCAGCTTGCAGGCACCCGGCCCGGAGTCGCTAGAGCGCGATGAGACAAGGAAATCCGTCCGGTCAAACCCTCCCCGAACGACACTGGGCGCCACCTCATGGGTCTCCCAGTCACGGCCAGCTGTGACACAGCCTGGGATCAAACCCAGTTCTGTAGTGACGCCTCAAGCACTGTGATGCAGTGCCTTAGACCGCTGCGCCACTCAGGAGGCTCTGTTTGTTATTTCTTATACATTTGCAAAAAAATCTAAAACCCTGTTTTTGCATTGTCATTATGGGGTATTGTGTGTAGATTGATGAGGGAAAAAAACTTTTTAAATCAATTTTAGAATAAGGCTGTAACTTAAAATGTGGAAAAAGTCAAGGGGTCTGAATACTTTCCAAATTAACTGTATATCTACAGAAATAAGACAGATTTGACTTCAGTTGCCTGTTTTGTTTGTTTAATAGCCTACTGATTCCATGAGCACGAAGCCTCATGCAACGTCAAAATGTTGGATACATTTCTCTCCATTAGAACAGACTGGTATTACTTAACTTAGTGTTGTTTACACTGTTCCAAACAGGCAGAAAAATTATATTATAATCGAATAGTACCTGTTTGTCACACATAATAGGCACGCAGCGCTCGCTCCTATACCCTCCTTTTTCTTGATCTCCTTCTTATTGTTATTACTACAATTATTATTATGATCATCATTATAATAAGTAATGTAGTTATCATTAGTAGGCTTTGTATAGTAGCCTTTTATAACCCACACACGCCTAAGAGAGCGTCCTGTTTAGTCTTAATACCGTAACTTACTTAGGCCTATATTTCAATATATAGGCTACTGTATCAATCAACCAATGATTAATTTGTTCATGCCAAACATACGAGACATTCACGCCTTGAAATGCAATCAAGCATTTTAGTTTTAAAATTAAATAACAAAAAGGGAGCTTTGAATAATTAGCCTGAACAATAAATAAACTGCAATTCACGAATGCATGCAACAGTTTTTAAGTCTGCTGTAATAAAGGCTATATATATTTATTTATTTCGTTAGAACAGACTCTCTGGTACACTTATTTAGTGTTGTTTAAATTGTTCCAAATGGTCAGAAAAAAAATACAACTGTTTGGCACACATAATACTCACGCAACTCTTGCTCCTATACCCTACTTTTTCTTGATCTCCAGTAGTTTCCACAACTAAGTCAAATGTCTCCCTCAGATCTGACTTCCCCTTTCCCTCCGGAGCAACCAGTAAACACTCGCCCGTTTCGAGTTTATTTTGCACGTCCTCCACATCCATTTTGTTATAACCAATTTATTGATGTGATTATGATAGGCTATAGGTCAGGCCCTATTGGTCACATGCATGCAATGCTTACATGTTTCACATAAAGAGAGCAAGGGTTGAGGGAATAGGGAATGTTTTTCCTAAACAAATGAGTGATATCGGTAACAGAACTTGTCCGTCACAAACAAGAAAAACTAAATGGATGAAATTATGTTGGACTGTGCAATAAAACACTTGCTTGTTGTGGTGCCTTTTCACTGCAGCAGGGAGGAGAGCGACAACGTGCGTCAGTCACACAGGCACTCACTGTCATTTCTTTTAACACAGGGTGAGCATCGGGCTCGAGTCATTTATGTGTCTTAATTATTTAAACAGTGTGCTTAAAGCATCAGACAAGCTCAGTGGATATGCAGTTGATTTTATTCAAACACATAGGGTGTGTGTCTATATATGGAAAAATAAGTTTAAACATGTCGACCAATCGATTGATCTAAAGAACAGGATGACTCTCGGTCGACCAAGATTTTTAGTCGGGGACAGCCCTAAAAGCAACACCTCACAGTACAATACCTCTCCCCTACTTGACATAGATATTTTGTGTGTATGTATTGATATGTAGGCATTGATATGTAGGCTATGTGTGCCGTTTTTACATTTATGTAGTTCTGTCCTTGAGCTATTCTTGTCTATTAATGTTCTGTATTATGTCATATTTCATGTTTTGTGTGGACCCCAGGAAGAGTAGCTGCTGCTTTCGCAACAGCTAATGGAGATCCTAATAAAATATCAAATATGCAGCCAAAATCAAGTTTCTTTCACATAATTTCAATTCACAAGATAGCATGAATGCAGGCATCAAGAATTGAACCTCTGAGATTCTTGAGCTTGGATGCTGTCATTGGATGTGAAGTAACGCACGCGCAACATGAGCAGTATAGCAGCTTTCATTGACGTCAAAGGAAGCATTCCCTCAACGGCTGATGTCTGACGGCAATGTCAGATGGCTGATGGTAGTGTAGCAGGGCCGTAAGACCTACAGTAGGACTTAATATCTCAGGGTTTCCAGTGGAGGCTTAGAAAGTCAATGTTGGATTCTAATTCTGGAGAAAACATTACTAGGGCCCTGGAGGCATTGCATCATGCTGTGCCTTCAGTGGTGATATTATCAGATGTAATATTGGTACAATTACGTCAAACAGCTGACATAGAGTGACCTACTGTACATTCTGAGAGCATGAACATGCTTCTTATCTATCCGGTGACAAGAACTACGCAAAACACTTAACACAGCTCTACATCCCATGCTTTGACACTTTAATCAAACTTGCTACCCATAGCTACCCATTTACCATTAGTTTGATCAAATTAGTGCACTGTAGAATACAAAGCCAGTATGTGAAATATCTGCACCTGTGAAACGTATACAAACAAGCATAGACTTGTTAAATTGAGCCATCATAAACAAAATAACTATTATTTCTTAAAAGCAAAGTACTACCATAGCTCTCCAAGTTGGGTAGTTTGATGATTTATAGTTTTTTTTAAAGGGTGGTTGATGCTAAAAGCAGCAACATTGAGTGGCAAAAGTCTACATCTAGAAGTGTTTTGGCAGCGTAGGCCTTCCTCCTGTATCAATCAATGTCACATCTCTGCTCGATTGCTAGCTACTGACCTCGGCTAATGCGTTGCTTCTCTCCAGACAGGATTCCTGGTGTGTCAATTATACTAATACCCTGGAGGACCTGGTTAGGAATCTGGGAACAGATGAACCTACAGGAGAAGAGAAAACACAATACATGATTTGAAGAGCAGCTCCAGAAAACACCCTGATAAACTCATGTTGTCAAAACATATTCAAGACGTTTTCTTCCTCTTTTTTTACCCCATCCTTTCCCATTTCTAAAGCTGGTATGTTTTTGCTTTGGAGGAGCAGTGATTTAGCCATTCAGATCAGATCATGTGTGATGGTAACAGAGATCTGGCTTGTTGGCAGATTCAGGCCAACACCGGTGATGTCTATTATTTTTGTCTGGGCACTTGTAGGCCTAGTATGCAACCATGGCATCAATTTAAGTGCTATAAATTCACCCATGTAAGATAACTGAGTTGGGGGGGGGGGGGGGGGGACATACTCCAAGTGACATCTTGTGTGACGCACATTAAATTCCACTGGAAACAATGTGCATTGTCAGTGGTTCCTCTGGAAAGGAGGAGATGTCCTCTGTCCTGTCAAGAATGTCTTTGACCTTAACTTGGCCAACTGTCATAGAAGTACTTAACCATTTCCCATGGATTATAAATATCTGGAAAAAGGAAACATGCTTCAGACAATTGTTGTTTAGCTAAAATTAATGCTAAGAGAACCTCTTGACTGAGCCAACAGAAATTCAAGACAGTGCTACAGCTACAATAAATGAAAAGTGACAAAGTCACTTCCCTCTCCTAACTGTTTTTGGAAAAAAATGACAGCTATGTCAAAAGGGCTGACAGGAAGCAATGGGACGACAATACCAAAATAATCCCTAACCTCTGCTTTTTTCAACATGATTACATCAACTGGATCTGCTTTGTCAATCACCATAGGACACAATTCAACCAAATCTTGTAACCACAGGGAGAGAAAAGCCCAATTGTTGCACTGCAGGAATGCAGGCTTGGACGAATGTACTCAACAAAACATGTTTATAATGTGAAAAAATATCATTTCAAATATGTGTTCTCGCTGCACAAGAATGACTTATTCAGGATGTTATAATGAACAGGGACCCCCATGTCACTAATGTCTGATTTATGAGGACAAAGTGAGAGAGGGAGGTAAACATAGATAAGATAACAGATAATATGAACTCATAATTAATGACAGGGGGAGGTGGTGTCTGGTTGTAATCAATCAATACTCATATCAAAGAAAATGTCTTCACCTTGAGTTATCAGCTAGGGGGGCTGTTAGAAATTCCTACCAAGGCTCAGCTGCCTATTTATGTAATGGACATTTCCACATGCCACAGCATTTCAGTAACAATTATGTCACTATGTGGGTAACCCCTGATATTGAGTTGCTCTTATACCCACAGATATCTTCAAATTAAAGTTATGTAATTCTATGCTTATACCTGTGTAATAACACGAATTACTTGTTACAATATTGTTGTTACATAATAATGTATTAACAGCTTTGTGAAAACTATTTAAAAAGCGACTGCCCCTAAAAAACAACTAATCCCTTTGAAAACGGCCTGTGTCGCATCGATGAGTCAGAAACACATATTCTAGTGTCAAAATTGACTACAAAGTGTAAATAGGATTTTTTTGTCATGAAGTCAGTCTCGTCTAAAACTGAGTTTTAAACCTGAGTGCGTCACAACGAGTAAATGAAGGTTGGGTTTGGATTACAATTATGTCAACAATTCATGCCCTGTTTTGCAAATCACCCCTCTGCCCACTTTGCTTCCCTTCATTGAATGGGGCTCCGATGTTTCATCACCCCCAACGCGTTCAAAGGATCATGGCCATTTGAGACTGAAAAGCCCTGTATGGAATGACCATGCATCCGGCTCGGCAATGCATGCTTCCAGCAGGATGCACAGCCAACTATGGTTTGCATGCCCTGCTGAAGGACCCTACCGTGCGGAATAGGTGGTTGGAGTTTGTTGGTCCCCAATGGTGGTGAGTAGCTAGACCATATGACTGTAAGTCGCTTTGGATAAAATATTATTATATTATTATTACCATAGACTGCTGGTTATGTATATTTTGATCATCATTATCACCATCATCCCTAGCATAGCTACCCAACTAGCTAGCTAGCTGGCTAATGTTAGCCTACCTCAATACAACTCGGATTTGGCTTGGAAACACGATAACCTTTCAAAAGTAGGCAAATAATTATTAGGAAAACCTTTTGTCAAGATTGTGATAAAGCCAGATTGACTTAAGATGCAGTAGCTATAACTTTAGCCAGCTAACTAAGATTGAGGGGACCACCGTATATTAGCTAGCTAACAGTATTGGCAACATTGCCATCTCTCTAAAGTATATTTGACGACATAATATGACAGTCGTTTCCTACTAGATGTAATTCCATGTCACTATAAGTTACTGTAATTTAGACGAAACAGTCAAATTAGCCTCCGATGTGCAACCCATGTCTAGGGCACAAATAAATATTGTATGCACCCATGGGGCGGCGCACAATTGGCCCAGCGTCGGGGAGGGAATGGCCGGCAGGGATGTAGCTCAGTTGGTAGAGCATGGTGTTTGCAACACCAGGGTTGTGGGTTCGATTCCCACGGGGGGCCAGTATAAAAAAAATATAATAATAATAATGTATGCACTCTGGATAAGAGCGTCTGCTAAATCACTCAAATGTAAAAAAAATTTTTAAATGTATGGTGGTACTAGCTAACTCATGTGTGACTACGACAGTGTACTAACTAGCAGCAACAAACTCAAACCAACCCAGGGCCATAACAAAACATGTCATAGTTGGTTGCATTTTGTAACGGCGTCACCGGCCTGAATCCAATCTGGATCCAGTCAGTCGATATCTGTAAAGCATAGAATTACCTTCCAAACAAGATTACGTTATTTCTCTAGCTATGTTTACAATTGAGGGATGATGACAATCGTTGACCCTGTTTTTCTGTTAGACAAAATGCACAGTTGGGTGCCAGACTGATCCCCTGGTCATGAACGGATGCCTAGAAGGAGCTAAGGTGGGTCTCATAACATGTCCAGAAATATGATTGCAATGGTTTAGTGACCTCCCAAAATCATTTCATTCACTGTTCACCTGCTATTTTCACAGCTTGTCAAGCAAGATCTCAGAACAAAAGTGTGTAATGCGACACAATTACCCTTGTGACACCTCTTCCGTTGTTGCCAAAGTCTCCCTCAACTCTTATGAGAAGGACACGGCATCATGAGGCCTCTGATAGTGGCAGGTAAGGTGTGTTATGTGAAAAGTTGTATTAAAAAATACCTTAATAAACTAGTAGGCTTATTCCCCAGCCAAGCAGATAGTGGCCTCATGATGCAATGAAATGCAAATTAATTACTTAAAAATCACACAATTTGATTTTCTGGATTTTTGTTTTAGATTCCGTCTCTCACAGTTGAAGTGTACCTATGATACAAATTACAGACCTCTACATGCTTTGTAAGTAGGAAAACCTGCAAAATCGGCAGTGTATCAAATACTTGTTCTCCCCACTGTATAACTAGTAGGCATTTTAGTTGTGAAGTGCACTAGCAAAAAGCTCTGTCCTTTCTTTAGAACAAAATGCAATTCACCACTCAGCCGTCTATTATATCACCCAGTCACTGGCCCCCTCAGTCAACACCACCTCATAAGATTGCATACTGCAGTTTTTCAAGAGATGTCCAGCTTGCAGCCAAACATGCAGTACAGAGAAGACCAGCAAGGAGGCCCTCATCAGCATCATGCAGACATGCTCTCGCTGTGAGCATTCCTATGAATGGAACAGTCAGACACATTTAGGTAAGTATCCGACCACCAACCTTCACCTGTCAGCAGCAAAAGCTTTCACAGGCTGATCATTTGTACAAATACAGAAGGTAACCCACATTATTTTGATACATGTGATAACCCAATTGTGAAACATAATGTATCTAAACTGATATTATTTGTTGCTTATTTTCTACTTCCTAGATGCATATAATGTCCAGGGCATAACCTAACCTGATCGCTGTGTTCACTATTCCATTTCACATTATATTATCTGAAGTGAAATAGAAAGGTGAACGCAGTGATCAGGTTGGTTCCACCAGGCTAATCATAACAACCATTGATAATGTAATCACGTGTTTGTGTGTGTGTGTCCAACCAGAATCTTTGATGAGGGGCCAGGAGCTGATCTACGCTGCCATGTCCTTCAATGTGGAGCTGGCAAAGACCTTACCTCCAGCCTCACCTTGTCTACTCACCAACGGTTGTCGATGGGGAGACCAGAATTAGGTAGGTTTAGTCTGACCTGTTCAAACTTCAACATAGTATGTTTGTCAGATATTCAGAGATGCATCTATGGAGCCAGCACTTGGAGACTTGCAAGATGGTGTGATGGAGTCCTGATCAATGGACAGGCTTGGTACGAACGTCTCTGAATGGAGAGAGACCTGGCACGCAACACATCCACAACGTGGGACTGAAGGGGATTACTAATAATACAGTACAGCAGAAATGTCCAGTATTAGCAACACCCTTTTCATTCCATGCGTCACAAATGAACTCTGCATCAATTCTGCCTATTTCTACAGATGACTGTAGATGCTTTTGCCAGACGCCAGCCTCAGTCATTTGATGGCGAGACCATCATTGGGTAGGTTTTATCTGACCGATTCAAACTTCAACATCGTACCGTTTGTGTCAGATATTACCCATCCTAACATTGGTAATAGAACAGTGACTATGTGTGTACAGTGAGGGAAAAAAGTATTTGATACCCTGCTGATTTTGTACGTTTGCCCACTGACAAATAAATGATCAGTCTATAATTTTAATGGTAGGTTTATTTGAACAGTGAGAGACAGAATAACAACAACAAAAACCCAGAAAGACGCATGTAAAAAATGTATAAATTGATTTGCATTTTAATGAGGGAAATAAGTATTTGACCCCCTCTCAATCAGAAAGATTTCTGGCTCCCAGGTGTCTTTTATACAGGTAATGAGCTGAGATTAGGAGCACACTCTTAAAGGGAGTGCTCCTAATCTCAGCTCGTTACCTGTATAAAAGACACCTGTCCACAGAAGCAATCAATCAGATTCCAAACTCTCCACCATGGCCAAGACCAAAGAGCTCTCCAAGGATGTCAGGGACAAGATTGTAGACCTACACAAGGCTGGAATGGGCTACAGGACCATTGCCAGCAGCTTGGTGAGAAGGTGACAACAGTTGGTGCGATTATTCGCAAATGGAAAAAACACAAAATAACTGTCAATCTCCCTCGGCCTGGGGCTCCATGCAAGATCTCACCTCGTGGAGTTGCAATGATCATGAGAACGGTGAGGAATCAGCCCAGAACAACACGGGAGAATCTTGTCAATGATCTCAAGGCAGCTGGGACCATAGTCACCAAGAAAACAATTGGTAACACACTACGCCGTGAAGGACTGAAATCCTGCAGCGCCCGCAAGGTCCCCCTGCTCAAGTAAACACATATATAGGCCCGTCTGAAGTTTGCCAATGAACATCTGAATGATTCAGAGGAGAACTGGGTGAAAGTGTTGTGGTCAGATGAGACCAAAATCGAGGTCTTTGGCATCAACTCAACTCGCCGTGTTTGGAGGAGGAGGAATGCTGCCTATGACCCCAAGAACACCATCCCCACCGTCAAACATGGAGGTGGAAACATTATGCTTTGGGGGTGTTTTTCTGCTAAGGGGACAGGACAACTTCACCGCATCAAAGAGACGATGGACGGGGCCATGTACCATCAAATCTTGGGTGAGAACCTCCTTCCCTCAGCCAGGGCATTGAAAATGGGTCGTGGATGGGTATTCCAGCATGACAATGACCCAGAACACACGGCCAAGGCAACAAAGGAGTGGCTCAAGAAGAAGCACATTAAGGTCCTGGAGTGGCCTAGCCAGTCTCCAGACCTTAATCCCATAGAAAATCTGTGGAGGGAGCTGAAGGTTCGAGTTGCCAAACATCAGCCTCGAAACCTTAATGACTTGGAGAAGATCTGCAAAGAGGAGTGGAACAAAATCCCTCCTGAGATGTGTGCAAACCTGGTGGCCAACTACAAGAAACATCTGACCTCTGTGATTGCCAACAAGGGTTTTTCCACCAAGTACTTACTCATGTTTTGCAGAGGTGTCAAATACTTATTTCCCTCATTAAAATGCAAATCACTTAATTAAAAAAAATTTACATGCGTTTTTCTGGATTGTTTTGTTGTTATTCTGTCTCTCACTGTTCAAATAGACCTACCATTCAAAGTATAGACTGATCATGTCTTTGTCAGTGGGCAAACGTACAAAATCAGCAGGGGATCAAATACTTTTTTCCCTCACTGTATGTGTTCACAGAAACATGTATGGAGCCAGCACATGGAGACTTGCAAAATGATGTGATGAAGTCCAGACTGACAGACAGGCTTGATACTGATGTCTCTTCTGAATGAAGAGAGACCTGGCACTCAGTATTAAAAGTTTACTAGACAACTTTTACTTGTATTGCCTTTTTTTATTATTGAATTGAATGGCATTAGTCAATATGGGGAGGGAGAAACCTTGTGTATTCTGCACCAGGATCAGGGAACTCCTGTTGTATACGGGACACCACACAGGAAGGTATGACCACTAAATAGTTTGCCAAGGTAGCCCCATTACCACCACACAAAATACCGATAGGCACAGTATCTGTATTGGCTGGGAATTAAAGGTGCACCTTGCTATATTAGCAGAACACTGATTCTATGGTATTATGTAAAGGTTTGTTTATTCTTCATGGAAATGTTACTACATTTAAAAAAAATTGAATATCCCCATAAATTCAGCAATTGCATTCTTCTCATATTAATCTGTAGGCTACTGACCTATTCAAAGCTTCTTCCAGCATCTCACCATACATCTGCCTGTAGTTATTGAACTCAACCTGCAGGAGGTAAGTTGTGATTGAATGGGGGGAAACAGCTGCGAGCAAGGTTCTGTCTTGGTGGTGGAAAGGACACACCCAAGAAACACCCACATCAAACCACACCCCCAAGCCAACTCACGTTTGGCTTCTGTCATGGCCGCAAGCATTTCTTGAGGAGCAAGCCAAAAAACGAGGCCAAATCAGCGGGTGCAGTTCCCCTTTAATGTAAAGTGTTACCGGTAATAAACAAAAAACTGTCCACTTTACCTGTTGAGGAAGGAGTTGCCAAAGGCGTTGAGTTTACGGAAGGGTTTCTTGGGGTCGACCACCAGAGCGTTGCCAGGGACAACGCCCTCGTTCTCCCCGTACATGACAGCGATGAAGCCATCCGTCGTGGGCTCTGGGCCAATCCGCATGCCTGGGAAGTCCTGCTCCAGCAGGTACCTGAAACAGAACAGAGTAAGAGTAAATCACCACTGTGGACATTTATTTTTTGAGATCAGCAATACATTACAGCAATATATCCAGACACTAGATACACCATATCAATACAACACTTCAAATAATGTTTTACAATGGACAATAGGACTTGGCATGATGGTTGATGAAGATGAGGTAATATAACAAAGGCAATATTCATAATCTGACTCCAACATGATTACAAAGCTCTCTGACTGTTGACTGAAACATCTGCACAAACACCAGGCCAACGCCTACTATTACTAGGCCTTTCTGTTTAAGCAGAACGACTAAAGAATACTTGCATATGCAAATTAATGTGAATATCACAAGTAAATACCACATACTATGGGAGTGCTAGGCCATCCGCCTAAAGCCAAAATCACACGGAAAGATGCTGTCAACGGAGTCAAGATTTGCGCGCGAGAGGAGTGTCAATTCACATACTGCATAGCGTATGCCAACTTAATTGTCATGAGAATCCATTATAAAACAGTTGTATTTGTTATGTTCGCTATGTACCTCTTGTGAATTATTGTTGTGTGTTCCTTTTAACTCACCTTATATGTCCTACAGGAGCAACTGTACCTGCCTGCGCTAAACAGTTGTTATGTTAGCTTACGAACGTGAGAAGAGTTGTAGCTAGTACACCCGAGCAGATTAGAAAGAATTTAGCTAGTCTCGTTTGTCTACATAACAGTATTCTCTCTTGAAAATTGGGGCTCCTCGAGTTTCCCAGCCGTAGCCTGCCTAGGCTATATGCCTATGATCGAAATCAACACAGCTAACCTGCAATTGTTTTCAAATATGTAGCATATTTGACTGATAAACCTTACATCCCAATAGATTTTAAACTACATCTTTAGTCTAGCATAGGGAAGATCATAATTCCTCTTTTTCTACAAACGACCCATGCAGTTTATCTGCTTATTTTACCAGCATTGCTCTGCGTAGACACGAGAAAAATAGACTTGCTTTCTAATTTGACGCGCTGTGACGCCGTAGATGCTCACGGCCTATCTGTTTTCTCTCATTCACTCCTGTGCATTCTAATTCCAGTGTGTACACGCATGTTAAAAAATGCTTTTCGTTTGATATGGGCTTAACTGGATGGCACATGCTCACATTTTCACCTGCCAATGCAAGACACTTCAAAGGCTGGCGTAGTGCTTGATATATGCCCCCCAAGACCAAAAAAACAGAGCAACATTGTTTTTCCTGCAAAGTTCTGGCCATGCTATAGGTACTCAGCCCTTCCTGTGAGAGGATGACATTGTGTCAAAGGTATTCAAACAGAGGAATGCCAGCTTGCCTTGGCCACATCCACTCAAAGGAGAAGACATGTCTTTAGGAGGACTGTTAATGTCTTTCTACCCTAGTCTAGTCCCATATTGGTGTGTGCCGTCTTGCCAACTCCTATGGTCATTGTTCCGCCAAACACATCACGTTAAGCATGACAATGACCATAGGAGTTGACAAGACAGCACAAACAGATCTGGGATCAGGCAATTATCAACTCCCCTGATTCATCATTACATTCCTTAGAACTGGGTGGGATCCTGTCTGATGTCTAATCTCCCGAGTGGCGCAGTGGTCTAAGGCAGTGCTAGCTGTGCCACTAGAGATCCTGGTTCGAATCCAGGCTCTGTCGTAGCCGGCCGCGACCGGGAGACCCATGGGGCGGCGCACAATTGGCCGGCAGGGATGTAGCTCAGTTGGTAGAGCATGGCGTTTGCAACGCCAGGGTTGTGGGTTCGATTCCCACGGGGGGCCAATATTTAAAAAAAATACAACAAAATAATGTATGCACTCACTAACTGTAAGTCGCTCTGGATAAGAGCGTCTGCTAAATGACGTAAATGTAAAATGATGTAACTGAGCTCTGCAAGAATGAAATCATCTGTTGTGTAGGAGCAGTACGAACACCAAGTAATCGTGTAGTCTACTTATGATAAGAAACTGTTTTCACTAAAGTTGATCTGGTTTTTTAAGGTAAAGTAATAAAAGGGATTTGACTAAGTTGAAACCATATTTCTTCTTGTGTGCACAATCTGCAAGGTGAGATGTTACCCCTGCAACAAAAAGGGGTGTGTTGACCTAATTCTCAGTATTGTGCATCTACTTTCAGAAGTTGGCAGACTGGAGTAGCCTACCAGAGGCACCTTTCCTAAAGATAGTGAAGCTGCATGTCCCATCTTGCTGCAGAACCTGCAGATCACCAAGTCACTAAACTGACAGTGTTCAAAATTGCCATTGAGTCTGAGAAAGACTTATATAATGAAATTATTATTTCTCGCCTATAACAATTGGTTGTTCAGAGACCTGGAGTGCACAAAAGACCCAAGTTACAATGATATTGATGGTGGAAACTCGAAAGCAACCAATCAAGAACAGGCTGGTGGATTAACTTGTTCTCTCAGGGCAATGTTTCCCACCTCCAGTCCTTGAGTAACCCCAACAGCACACATTTTTTGTTGTACAGTAATGTAGATATACAAACTTACCTGAGGGCTTCATGATTAGTTGACAAATGGAATCAGCTGTGCTTGTCCGGGGCTACAACACAAATGTGTGCTGTTGGGGGTACTCGAGGAATGGAGTTGAGAAACACTGCTCTAGGGGGAAATAGTTAACACTTCTCAGCTTCTACCTCGTGACATAAAAAAAATTATAATCTAAGAAGCAGTTAGTGTGGCACCTCCCTCCCCTGATCTAAGGAAAAAGGGAAGTCTAATTCATGTTCTATTGAACGTGAACATGGAATATTGGTAAAAATAAAAAATTAAGAAAAAAAACATCTACAACCTCAACATAATGCTAGATCATTTCCCAACACTACACATTAGGCTGCATCGGGCAACAACCTTCTCCATCAGTGGTTGTTTCCTCATTTACATTTTGACATCAATTCACCCCCATTTTGGCAGCTCAACTTGTCAAAGTACTTGCCTAGGGATTATTCAACTCAATAATTTGACAGGCAGACCCTGTAGGTAAAATACAGTTGTGACAAAAATGAGGATGCATAACTGTTGCAGATGTCTGGATGCACTACCTTATGAACGTTGTCTTCCCCGTAGAATACTGTCCAACCAGTAGAACCATTGGCTTGCTCTGAAAATCCGCTGCCTCCAACGCCGGCGAATGGAAATCATGGAAAAGATACGTTTCTTCCAATGGGAATATTTTTTTTGTGTAAAGTTGTTGAAGACCCTCCGTCACAGTTTGGTACATCTCGCCGTCCTTGTTTCTGCCTCCTTGTTCATTATTCACCCAACTGAACATGATGATGATGCTGCTGCTGCTCTTCTATGTTCCCAAATCAAGAACTAACGTTTGACTTCCTTATTTTCCACAGCTTTCAAGATTTGCGCAACGATCTACTTTGCATCCGAATATCTCTTTGGCAACTGATAAACGTGGCACCTGTATTCCACGGTTGTTTTCCCACTGATTGCTGGTTGCTCAGTGGCTCCTTTGCGCGGCGCAGTGGTTCACAGTTGTGACTCTGCCTTACCTGAACCGCACCGCCCTTCCTGCGAATGACGTAGGGGCATGATGACTGAGTTTTCAAGAGCGAAACATAAAAATTAAAAATATTTTTTTTTGTCATTTAGCAGACGCTCTTATCCAGAGCGACTTACAGGAGCAATTAGGGTTAAGTGCCTTGCTCAAGGGCACATCGACAGATTTTTCACCTAGTCGGTTCGGGGATTAGAACCAGCGACCTTTCGGTTACTGGCACAACGCTCTTAACCACTAAGCTACCTGCCGCCCTACTCTGCCCAATCCTGGTCCTGGAGGGCCAAAACGTTTCTGTTTTTACCTGGTAGTTAATTTTACTCACCTGGTGTCCCAGGTCTGAATTAGTCCCAGATTAGAAGGAGAGGATAAACACCAAAAGTGTTTCGGCCCTCCCTAAAGAAATGCCAGTTCGATACAGCTACGACCAGCAGTTACTTTTTGTATCAGGTTAGGAGAGCATTTTCGCTAAACCCTTATGTAACCTGCTACGAAAAAAAGTAACTTCCGGTCATAAATGGCGTGTTTTTAGGGAATCTCAGGACCAGGATTTGGCAGCCCTGCTCTAGCCCACTTAATTTCAATGACATTGTTATAAGGGCAATACAGTTTTCCAAGTCAAACCGGTCATACAGAATGTGTAATTGTGTCAGCTATACATGACACATCTCTACCTGCAACTATCTAAACACTACAGTTCACTGAACGTGTCTGCTCTTGTAACACGTTGTCAGGTTTTCCTGAAATGTCACGTGGCGGTTGTCGCCTACCCTTGGTGGAAAATATACTGTAGTAATCTACAGTAGTAGACCTATGCTTCTGTACTATCCTGACATCTAGTGGAAGGAGAATATATACTTTTTCCTATGGAGCAGTGGTCACCTTATCCTGGAGAGCTAGCTACAGTCTGCGCAAACTTTTGTCCAGCACATCACGGCCAATCCTAACTAAACATATCATCAACACTTCAATTAACCAACTTGTGAGCACTGTAGTTTCATTGATTCAAAAGAGTCAAAAGTGTGGCAGATCAGTGCCAGTCATATAATAAAAGTAGACAAAGTAGGCATTACTAGATATTATGATTAGAACTTTAAGCAGCCATTCCATCTACACCTCCACATTTTAGCTCCCATTGCCTATACCTATACAACTGACTCAGGATCATCTCCCACCCCAGCTCTTTAAGTCAAACATCAAACTACCCAGGGGGCATAGGCCATCGACGACTCCTCTCCATCGCACTTTGTCCTGGGCTGTCTTGTCTATCTTGTTCCATCCCATGCCTGATCTTTTGGGATCTGCTTCAAGCTCCCACCTCCAGGTGTTTCTCTGGTGCACACTTTTCAGATTCCATTGTGGGTTCCAGGATAGAGCTTGCCTGGTGATGTTGGAGGCTTTCAGAGGGTGTGGCCAAACCATCTCCATCTTTGGATCTCCTCCTCCACAGGAACCAAACATCACAGCCAAGAGACAAATTCAAGTTCTCTTTAACAATTTTAATATTACACATTCAAAACACAACTTGTGCAAATAACATTCTCCACCAACCATCACGAAAACAAGTCCAATTTGTCACTTTATGTCTCAGCTCAATCAACATGGTTGGAGTTTTAATAAGGCATTTTGCTTTCCCAACTGTAAAAAAAAAAATTGCATGATGCACAGCATCCGTTTTGAACATTACAAAAACAATGTGTAAGGTATTGGTACAAAAAGCGGTATAGAAGTAATTTACAGATCTATATAGATCTTCAGAAATGAAAGGCTATTCCTATTGTTAACTCGACGAAGCAGTGGCATTTCTATACCAGTGTGTATCCATTCCTTTGTGCCATATTTGTGTCTGAAATGGCACCTGAATCCCTATATAGCGCACTACTTTTGTCCAGCTCTGGCCAAAAATAGTGCACCATATAGGGAATGGGATGCCATTTCAGATGCAGACTTTGCATGTTGCCCAAGTGCCAGGTCCACTAAAACCAAATCTGAAATAAGAGACTGTAGCCTTCACACAAAACACTACTACTCACACAACGCCTGTTAATAAAAGCTTGTCGATCAACAACGTTCTCCAACACATTCACAACACTGGATACATACATACTATACGTTACATTCTGTACTTTAACAATGCAATAATATGACCAAACTTCACCAGAAATGCAAACACAACATACACAACCACGTAATGTATTGTATCTCCTTATCCAACATGTAATGTGGGATTGTCTCTTCTGGCTTTAATTTAGAAATGTTTCATCAAACAAAGTCAAGTCGGAGTTCTCCTTAGTGATATTTGATATCTCCTGTAATATTTGTCTGTACCTCGACTTGCGTTGGATGATGTGCTGTCCCACTCACGTTCTTCAAGGCAGAAATGATTCATGTCTAAGTAAATGTATTCACTATCTCCATTCTATATATTAAGTTTTGGTAGATTGCCATGCATACATACATACATACATACATACATACATATATATTGGGTCCATGTAGTTTGATGATGGTTACATCCTGATAACTTGGGTTAGAATGATCCACTCTCCATGCCATTTATACCTATCCCTGCTGTGAGTAATATAGGCATTCTTTAGACTTATACAACGGGTGGGTCTAATCCTGGACACTGATTGGTTAAAACCACATTCCAGCCGGTGTCTATTCCACAAGTTACCACCGGCTAAAACTATGACGTTGAAATGCCTATTTACTCTGTTCCATCTCACTGCGCAGCAATCCACTGTCTCATCAGCCCAGCCAGACAATTTATAAACTTGATCTCCACTGTAAAAAGCATCTAGACATTATCTCCCATTTCTTTTAGACTAGCAATTGGTTTTCAACAGCGGAGATTTGTATAAACCTTGCTGTCTGTCTCTCTGACATTTGCAACATTGTTTCAATATTGAAATTCGATCTCCAGCTGTCCCATAGTAATGAACGTGTGGGGTCGGGAGTCGGGACGATACAGACAGCTTTTCTCAGCCAGTCGAAATCATGAATCAGCATATTTCTTATGGATATATGCAAAGAAATGTCAATAGAAAACAGGTCAAATGAAATGCCGCTAGTTTGCAGTCTTTCCAGTTTCAGTTTGAAGTGATTGTGTTAGTTGTGTTAATAATAATAATATAATATGCCATTTAGCAGACGCTTTTATCCAAAGCGACTTACAGTCATGCGTGCATACATTTTTACGTATGGGTGGTCCCGGGGATCGAACCCACTACCTTGGCGTTACAAGCGCCGTGCTCTACCAGCTGAGCTACAGAGGACCAGCTCCTCTGAACAACAGTGCCCTGACGAGAGAGCACATTTTCTATGCCAGGTGAAATTGCCCATCATTAGCTCATTGTTATGGATGTATCCAAATAACTTCACTAGAAAACAGCTTAAACAAATGCAAATGCAGCTACGTTGATGTTATTCTAGATGCACTGTTTGACGTGACTGTGTTAGCTAAAGTTGGCTAGCTAGCAAGCAAGGGATAAGAACGTTGCCAGCCATCATGGCAACTGAACATTTAGAATGAACGACTGGGCCGCGTCCATAGATTTATAACATAAATACTTAACAACTGGGTTGTGTCTCTGGCAACCGAACCGATAGAACGAATGATCAGCTGGCTTGGGTAGCAACCCTAGATTTCTGTCGGGACTATATCTCGTAGAAGGATGAAACAGTATGAATAAATTAATCAAAATAACGTTTTTAATGAAAATATGTCAATCATTATTTGAATATGTTGGTAACGCATTGTATAAAAGTGATAATGCCCTCGAAGCCAGTGTTTGGAGGATATATTGGCACGGTTTGCCTAACAACACCCGTGCAAATATATCCTCCAAACACTGGCTTCGAGGGCATTATCACTTAATTAAACCACCATGCTCACTGCTCTAGTTAACATTCAGCCTGGTTGCGACTGGTGACATATCTCCCTTGTTGAAAAATAATCCTCACCTCTCTGGTGAGCAACACAGGGACCAAAGGCCACTGCTCTGAGGTCCACCCAGCTCTTTCTGCAGGCTTAGGCTACACCTTGAGAACTGCAAAGAAACCTTACTCTCCTAACTTTTTTGTCCTGTTCTTTTATTTTCTCGTTCTGCATCCTTCTTTCTTTGTCCATTCCATCTTGCAATCTCTCTCACATAAGGGCACCTCTCCCTCTGATAGATAGAACTGATCTGGATACATCTGCTGTTCTCTACGGACCAGAGGTCAGGGGTCAGGGAGGTCAGACGTGTCAACTGTGACCTTAATGAAGATGGTATCGTCCTTGATGTAAGTACCGATCTCCAGCACAGTCTGGGCCACGAACAGCGGGCAGCCCGAGGCTATGTTCATCTCTGCCGTTGGCCGTCTGAAGCTGCTGCTGTTGGGGTCTGGTTTGAAGGCATCCCCTAGGTGCTTCCTGGCTGGGCCCTGATCCATCAGCATCAAGGTCACCTTCTGCTTAAAGGGCCAGGGCAGCAGGGCGTCGTACTCGCCACGCATCACCACGAAGAACAGAGACAGGTGTGTTCCCTTCCCCATGCCGTCTCCGTTCAGGTAGACCCGGGCACACATCTTGTAGCCAAAGTAGCCAGTATAGAAAGGCTGGCTGTAAAGAGATAGGGTCTTTGACGCCACGGCTTCTTGTTTCCGCCGCTTGTAGTCACGGATCTTCCAGATGAGCGTCCCATTGAAGGAGGCCGTCTCTAGGACCTGGAAGCGCAGGTCCATGTCTGCCAGGCGGATCTCATGGACGCTCAGCATGTCGTCATGACGGGAGAGCTGTGTCTCTAAAGAACATGCAGAGAAACAATAGCAAGTCAATGGAATAAGAGCCCTGTATGTATGCACCACTCTGGACTTCTCTCTACTCTTGACTAAAAAGCTATTTCAATGGCGATCCCCTTTTATGTCAGTCCATAAAAGCACTGTTTTTTCAATCATTGCTTTGTTCATAATGTAGTTTCAGACTTTGAGCATATCAGATTGGTCCAATGTCACATTACACTTTGAGCAACTCCTAAAAGAGTTCAGGATTACAGGTTTTAGTGGCAGTAAAGTGGTAAAGAATAACAGCATTCACAAGACAAGTGTTGAGAGAGAGAGAATTCAGGGTAACTCACCTAGTGTGTGTGTGGCTGGGTTGGACCCGCCCCGTCCTCCTTCTAGCGTGGCGACCCTGGAGCGGATACTCTCTACGGTTCCTCTGAGTGTCTCTACCTCCTCTCGGACAGTCCTCAGAGACCTCAGCTCTAGCTCCATCTCCAGAAGCTTCTCAGAGTGGGAACTCATCAACTCCTACATGGAAAAACAACCACACACACATACAGTTACACACACTTCCATATAGGGCTGCACGATCAATCACATTTTAATCGAAATTGTGATATTGACATAGGCAATATCCATATCGCATGAGGCTTCGATATTTTGAAACGCCACATAGCCATCCGTTAAGCTCATTATTTAAACTTTTGATTTATTTCTCGAGTTGACAGATTTCTCTCGCAGTCTCTCCTCTTTTGTGCGCTTCCCAATCCCACACACACCAAGCCCCGCCCCCTGTCACTCAAGCAGGCAGAGTTCCTCACGTTCGAGATGCACTCTGCCAGAGATATTAGAAAAGGAGGAGATAATAATCACTGCGGGAAATGAATGGAGAAACGTATAACGCTCTGCCCATCAGACTGTCGACCAATAACTTTCACGTTGTCATGCTGTGTCACGCAGTTGCTAAGCTAACCTTCACGCAATCCCTTCTAAAAGTCAGGCTAAATCGAGAAACCGACCATTCTTGATACACACGTGAAACTGTTGAGCGTGAAAAACCCAGCAGCGTTGAAGTTCTTCACACAAACCAGTGAGCCTGGCACCTACTACCTACCATACCCTGTTCAAACACACTTACAATATTTTGTCTTGCCCAGTCACCCTCTGAATGGGACACATACACAACCCATATATATATATATATATATATATATTACTTATTTCAAGGATGCAGAAGTTAAAGGAGTCTCTTAAAGAGGCAGGAATGCAGGACAGTTGAGCCCTGAGGCAATGGTGATTCACAAAAGAGATAAAATAGTTTCCTCTACAATTACTACACCACAACCCAAAGTGCTACAAAGAGCTGAGGAAGAAGTTCTCCCTAGCATCACCAAAGACTCTAAACAAATACCTGGAGAGGTGTATTGGTTATTTTTAAGTGAGTGTCTCAAGTGGCAAATGTTTCAGACAGTCTTTTCAGTGCTTATATGCATAGTCTAGGCAAGGTTTTCCCAAACTCTGTCATCATGGGGCCCCATGGGTGCACATTTTGGTTTTTGCCCTAACACTACACAGCTGATTCAAATAACCAACTCATCATCAAACTTTGATTGTTTGATTCGGCTGTGTAGTGCTAAGGCAAAAACCAAAATGTGCACCCAGGGGAGGCCCCCAGGATCAAGTTTGGGAAACCCTGTTCTAGGCCGATAGGATTTTAGGAATTGTATTAGTATTTTGTGTTTATTGTGTCCTCAGCCAAATGAGGAGGAGTACAGAGCATGACCGCACAAGAAAGAAAGTGCATACTTGTCTTTGATGAGATAACAGTTAAAGATAATCTTGATTACAACAAAGAGGACAGACTCCATAGATGGTGTCTGTTCAGACAAAAAGCCTGCCAGACAGGCTATGGCGTTCATAGATCAGAAGCCTAACGGTAAAATGCAAACAGGTATGCCTATATCATGTTTTCTTTACTTATCTTTCATCAAGACAAAAAAGGACAACCTATACTAATTAACTCCTACTTTTACAGCCAATAGGTTATTTCTTTTCCAAATCTACCATGCCCGGTGACCGTATAGTCTCCCTCATGAAGGAGGCAGTTCATCGCCTTGATGAAGTTGGACTGACTGTAAGGAACACTTTGTCATTAACAAGGCTCTTGTTTGATCATCTGTTTTGACACCTGTTAATGACACCTTAATGACTGTTCAGCACTCATTTCAGTGAATGTGTTAACTGTCTATCTACAAGTGAAAGCAATAACTTGTGATCAGGGGTCCAACAATGTGAAGGCCATGAAGGATCTAGGTGCTTCCCTAGAACACAAGGACAGCTGTCACACAGCCCACTGCATAAACATTGGTCGATTCATCCCCATCATCTTTGATGTACCTCATCTCTTTAAATCAGCCAGAAACAACTTTAAAAAGCATGGACTAGAAGTAAATACAGCTTAGTTCATATAATAGATGATTGCCAATTACTATATACTAATTATACTACCGCTTATTGAGATATTCAATTGTTCAATACGGCTAATCACTATGCTTCTGTCCCTATATTTCTGTCTCAACAGCATCTGGTCATCAGATTTTGTGGTGGCACATCAAAATGTTTTACAACATTGATAAAACAAACAGCTTGAGGCTTGCTCCTAAGCTAACAGATCGGCACATACACCTGCCAACATGAGGGTTCGACTGGCAACTCAAATCTTCAGCCATTCTGTTACTGCAGGTAGGCATTAACTTCACATATCTAATTGATCAAACAATGCCAATGCACACTGTCAATGTAATGCATAATGTTGCTGACTAGATCATCTGCATAACCTACCAATCTACACTGAACAAAAATATAAATGCAACAATTACAATTCATAAGGAAATCAGTCAATTGAAATAAATACATTAGCCCCTAGTCTATGGATTTCACATGACTGGGAATACAGATATGGATCTGTTGGTCACAGATACCTTTAAAAAAAAGTAGGGGCGTAGATCAGAAAACCAGTCAGTATCTGGTGTGATCACCATTTGCCTCATGCAGCGCGACACATCTCCTTCGCATAGAGTTGATCAGGCTGTTGATTGTGGCCTATGGAATGTTGTCCCACTCCTCTTCAATGGCTGTGTAAAGTTGCTGGATATTGGGGGGAACTGGAACACGCTGTCGTACACGTCGATCCAGAGCTTCCCAAACATGCTCAATGGGTGACATGTCCGGTGAGTATGCAGGCCAAGGAAGAACTGGGACATTTTCAGCTTCCAGGAATTGCGTACAGATCCTTGCGACATGGGGCCGTGCATTATCATGCTGAAACATGAGGTGATGGTGGCGGATGAATGGCACGACAATGGGTCTCAGGATCTCGTCACGGTATCTCTGTGCATTCAAATTGCCATCGATAAAATGCAATTGTGTTCGTTGTCCGTAGCTTATGCCTGACCATATCATAACCACACCACCACCATAAATTATTCGGTTGTGCAAACCCACAGTTTTATCAGCTGTCCGGGTGGCTGGTTGGCGTTACTCTGGACCCTGATCTCTCTTTTGACGAACATATCAAGAATATTTCAAGGACAGCTTTTTTCCATCTTCGTAAAATTGCAAAAATCAGAAAAAAATTTGTCAAAAAAAAAAGCAGAAAAGCTCATTACATTTACATTTAAGTCATTTAGCAGACGCTCTTATCCAGAGCGACTTACAAATTGGTGCATTCAACTTAGGATAGCAAGTGTCTCCGGAAGTTGTAGGGGTTTAATGGCAGAGGCAGGGAGCCCAACCAACAGCGAGTTGCAGTAATCAAGACGGGAGAAGAGAAGTGCCTGGATTAGGACCTGTGCCGCTTTCTGTGTAAGGTAGGGTCGTACTCTGCGTATGTTGTAGAGCATGAACCTGCAGGATCGGGTCACCGCTTTGATGTTAGCGGAGAACGACAGGGTGTTGTCCAGGGTCACACCAAGGTTATTTGCACTCTGGGAGGAGGACACAATGGAGTTGTCAACCGTGGTGGCGAGATCATGGAGCGGGCATGCTTTTGTCACTTCTAGATTTGACTACTGCAATGCTCTACTCTCGGACTACCCGGATAAAGCACTAAATAAACTTCAGTTCGTGCTAAACAGCTGCTAGAATCTTGACTAGAACCAAAAAAATGTATCATATTACTCCAGTGCTAGCCTCTGCACTGGCTTCCTGTTAAGGCTAGGGCTGATTTCAAGGTTTTACTGCTAACCTACAAAGCATTACATGGGCTTGCTCCTACCTATCTCTCCGATTTGGTCCTGCCGTACATACCTACACGTACGCTACGGTCACAAGACGCAGGCCTCCTTATTGTCCCTAGAATTCTTTCTCCTATAGAGCTCCATTGTAATGGAATGGTCTGCCTATCCATGTGAGAGACGCAGACTCGGTCTTGACCTTTAAGTCTTTACTGAAGACTCATCTCTTCAGTAGGTCCTATGATTGAGCGTAGTCTGGCCCAGGGGTGCGAAGGTGAACGGAATGGCACTGGAGCGACAAACCGCCCTTGCTGTCTCTGCCTGGCCGGTTACTGTCTCTCCATTGGGATTCTCTGCCTCTGACCCTATTACGGGGGCTGAGTCACTGGCTTACTGGTGCTTTCCATGCCGTCCCTAGGAGGGGTGCATCACTTGAGTGGGTTGAGTCACTGACGTGATCGTCCTGTCCGGTTTGTCGCCCCCTTGGGCTGGTGCAGTGGAGGAGATCTTCGTGGGCTATACTCAGCCTTGTCTCAGGGTAGTAGGTTGGTGGTCTATTGATATCCCTCCGGTGGTGTGGGGGTTGTGCTTTGGCAAAGTGGGTGGGGTTGTAGCCCGCCTGGTTGGCCCTGTCTGGGGGTATCGTCGGACGAGGCCACAGTGTCTCCTGACCCCCCCGTCTCAGCCTCCAGTATCTATGCTGCAATAGTCTATGTTCCGGGGGGCTAGGGTTAGTCTGTTATATCTGGTGTTATTCTCCTGTCTTATCCGGTGTCCTGTGTGAAAATATGCTCCCTCTAATTCTCTCACTCTCCCTCTCTCCCTCCCAGGACCATGCCTCAGGACTACCTGGCCTGACGACTCCATGCTGTCCCCAGTCCACCTGGTCGTGCTGCTGCTCCAGTTTCCACTCTTCTGCCTGCGACTATGGAACCCTGACCTGTCCACCGGACGTGCTACCTTGTCCCAGACCTGCTGTTTTCAACTCTCTGTCTCTACCGCACCTGCTATTTCAACCTCTAAATGCCCGGCTATGAAAAGCCAAGAGACATTTACTCCTGATGTACTGACCTATTGCAACCTCTACAACCACTGTGATTATTATTTGACCCTGATGGTCATCTATGAACGTTTGAACATCTTGGAGAAAAATCTGTCCTTAATGGCCATGTACTGTTATAATCTCCACCCGGCAATGCCAGAAGGGGACTGGCCACCCCTCAGAGCCTGGTTCCTCTCTAGGTTTCTTCCAAGGTTTCTGCCTTTCTAGGGAGTTTTTCCTAGCCACCGTGCTTCTACATCTGCATTGCTTGCTGTTTGGGGTTTTAGGCTGGGTTTCTGTATAGCATTTTGTGACATCTGCTGATGTAAAAAGGGCTTTATAAATAAAATGTGATTGATTGGTTGATCCCGCAGGTGAAGAAGCCAGATGTGGAGGTCCTGGGCTGGCGTGGTTACACGTGGCCTGCGGTTGTGAGGCCGGTTGGACGTACTGCCAAATTCTCTAAAACGACGTTGGAGGCAGCTTATGGTAGAGAAATGAAAATGATATTCTCTGGCAACAGCTCTGGTGGACATTCCTGCAGTCAGCATGCCAATCGCACGCTCCCTTTAAACATCTGTGGCATTGTGTTGTGTGACAAAACTGTTTATTTTATTTTTTATTTAACCTTTATTTAACCAGGTATGCCAGTTGAGAACAAGTTCTCATTTACAACTGCGACCTGCCCAAGATAAAGCAAAGCAGTGCGATAAAAACAACAACACAGAGTTACATATGGGGTAAACCAAACATAAAGTCAAAAATACAAATAGAAAATATATATACAGTGTGTGCGAATGTAGTAAGTTATGGAGGTAAGGCAATAAATAGGCCATAGTGCAAAATAGTTGCAATTTCGTATTAACACTGGAATGATAGATGTGCAAAAGATGATGTGCAAATAGAGATACTGGGGTGCAAATCAGCAAAATAAATAACAATATGGGGATGAGGTAGTTGGGTGGGCTAATTTCAGAATGGCTGTGTACAGGTGCAGTGACCGGTAAGCTGCTCTGACAACTGACGCTTAAAGTTAGTGAGGGAGATAAGAGTCTCCAGCTTCAGAGATTTTTGCAGTTCGTTCCAGTCATTGGCAGCAGAGAACTGGAAGGAATGGTGGCCAAAGGAGGTGTTGGCTTTGGGGATGACCAGTGAGATATACCTGCTGGAGCGCAGACTAACGGGTGGGTGTTGCTATGGTGACCAGTGAACTAAGGTAAGACGGGGATTTGCCTAGCAGTGATTTATAGATGACCTGGAGCCAGTGGGTTTGGCGACGAATATGTAGTGAGGGCCAGCCAACAAGAGCGTACAGGTCACAATGGTGGGTAGTATATGGGGCTTTGGTGACAAAACGGATGGCACTGTGATAGACTACATTCAATTTGCTGAGTAGAGTGTTGGAGGCTATTTTGTAAATGACATCGCCGAAGTCAAGGATCGGTAGGATAGTCAGTTTTACGAGGGCATGTTTGGCAGCATGAGTGAAGGAGGCTTTGTTGCGAAATAGGAAGCCGATTCTAGATCTAACTTTTGATTGGAGATGCTTAATGTGAGTCTGGAAGGAGAGTTTACAGTCTAACCAGACACCTAGGTATTTGTAGTTGTCCACATACTCTAGGTCAGACCCGCCGAGAGTAGTGATTCTAGTCGGGTGGGCGGGTGCAAGCAGCGTTCGGTTGAAGAGCATGCATTTAGTTTTACTAGTTGAAGCTCGTTTGGAGGTTTGTTAACACAGTGTCCAATGAAGGGCCAGATGTATATAAAATGGTGTCGTCCGCATAGAGGTGGATCCGAGCTTCACCAGCAGCAAGAGCAACATCATTGATATCCACAGAGAATAGAGTCGGCCCGAGATTTGAACCCTGTGGCACCCCCATAGAGACTGTCAGAGGTCCAGACAACAGGCCCTCCGATTTGACACTTTGAACTCTATCTGAGAAGTAGTTGTTGAACCAGGCGAGGCAGTCATTAGAGAAACCAAGGCTATTTAGTCTGCCAATAAGAATGCGGTGGTTGACAGAGTCGAAAGCCTTGGCCAGGTCGATGAAGACGGCTGCGCAGTACTGTCTTTTATCGATCGCGGTTATAATATCGTTTAGGACCTTGAGCGTGGCTGAGGTGCACCCATGACCAGCTCGTAAACCGGATTGCATAGCGGAGAAGGTACGGTGGGATTCGAAATGGTCGGTGATCTGTTTGTTAACTTGGCTTTCAAATACTTTCGAAAGGCAGGGCAGGATGGATATAGGTCTGTAAGTTTGGATCTAGAGTGTCACCCCCTTTGAAGAGGGGGATGACCGCGGCAGCTTTCCAATCTCTGGGGATCTCAGACGTTACGAAAGAGAGGTTGGAACAGGCTAGAAATAGGGGTTGCGACAATTTCGGCGGTTAATTTTTAGAAAGAAAGGGTCCAGATTGTCTAGCCCAGCTGATTTGTAGGGGTCCAGATTTTTCAGCTCTTTCAGAACATCAGCTGTCTGAATTTGTGTGAAGGAGAAGCGGGGGGGAGCATGGGCAAGTTGCAGCAGAGGGTGCAGAGCTGGTGGCCGGGGTAGTGGTAGCCAGGTGGAAAGCATGGCAGCCGTAGCAAAATGCTTGTTGAAATTCTCGATGATTGTAGATTTATCGGTGGTGACAGTGTTTCCTAGCCTCAGTGCAATGGGCAGTTGGGAGGAGGTGCTCTTATTTTCCATGGACTTTACAGTGTCCCAAAACGTTTTGAAGTTAGTGCTACAGGATGCAAATTTCTGTTTGAAAAAGCTAGCCTTTGCTTTCCTAACTGATTGTGTATATTGGTTCCTGACTTCCCTGAAAAGTTGCATATCGCGGGGATTGATCGATGCTAATGCAGTACGCCACAGGATGTTTTTGTGCTGGTCAAGGGCAGTCAAGTCTGAGGAGAACCAGGGGCTATATCTGTTCTTACTTCAGAATTTTTTGAATGGGGCATGCTTATTTAAGATTGAGAGGAAAGCACTTTTAAAGAACAACCAGGCATCCTCTACGGACGGAATGAGGTCAATATCCATCCAGGATACCCGGGCCAGGTCAATTAGAAAGACCTGCTCGCTAAAGTGTTTTAGGGAGCGTTTGACAGTGATGAGGGGTGGTCGTTTGACCGCGGACCCATTACAGACGCAGGCAATAAGGCAGTGATCGCTGAGATCCTGGTTGAAGACAGCGATCTATGAGGGTGCCCATGTTTACAGATTTAGGGTTGGACATGGTAGGTTCGTTGATAATTTGTGTGAGATTGAGTGCATCTAGTTTAGATTGTAGGATGGCCGGGGTGTTAAGCATATCCCAGTTTAGGTCACCAAGCAGTACAAACTCTGAGGATAGATGGGGGGCAATCAGTTCACATATGGTGTCCAGGGCACAGCTCGGGGCTGAGGGGGGTCTGTAGCAAGCGGCAACAGTGAGAAACTTATTTCTGGAAAGGTGAATTTTAGAAGTAGAAGCTCAAACTGTTTGGGCACAGACCTGGATAGTACAATAGAGCTCTGTAGGCTCTCTCACCCCCCTTGGCAGTTCTATTGAGACGGAACATGTTGTAGTTAGGGATGGACATTTCTGAATTTTTTGTGGCCTTCCTAAGCCAGGATTCAGACACTGCTAGGACATCAGGGTTGGCGGAGTGTGCTAACGCAGTGAATAACTCAAACTTAGGGAGGAGGCTTCGGATGTTAACGTGCAAGAAACCAATGCTTTTACGGTTACAGAAGTCAACAAATGATAACGCCTGGGGAGTAGGAGTGATACTGGGGGCTACAGGGCCTGGGTTAACCTCTACATCACCAGAGGAACAGAGGAGGAGTAGAATAAGGATATGGCTAAAGGCTTTAAGTACTGGTCTTCTAGTGCGTTGGTTACAGAGAAAAAAAGGGGCTGGTTTCCGGGCGTTGTAGAATAGATTCAGGGCATTATGTACAGAAAAGGATATGGAAGGATATGAGTACAGTGGAGGTAAACCTAAGCGTTGGGTAACGATGAAAGAGATAGCATCACTGGAGGCACCGATTTAGTCGGTCTCCGCGTGTATGGGGGTGGGACAAAGGAGCTGTCTAAGGCAGGCTGAGCTGGGGGATCTACAGTGAAATAGTACAATAAGAAATAACCGAAACAGCAATAAGCAAGGCATATTGAAATGGGGGAGAGGCATAAAGCAATCACAGGTGTTATTCGAGAGCTAAGACAACAGCTGGTAATGGTGACAAAGTTTAGGCTGAGGCTAAACATAAACAGGATGGGGTACCGTATAAAGGAACAGTCCAGCAGGCATCAGCTGTATAGCCGAGTTATCATAAGGTCAGGTGAACAGCAATAGGAGAGTTTGGAGGTAGTTCGGGGGCTGCTATAGCACTAGCGAGCAAGAGGCCACGGCTAGCGTGTGCTAGCGGGCCAGGGCTAGCAGATGGAGTGGCCTTTTATTGTCCCCAGCACAAGGTGCACCTGTGTAATGATCATGCTGTTTAATCAGCTTCTTGATATGCCACAAGCTAACTCGCTTCGATATGAACACACAACTAACACAATTGATTGCTTTTGCAAAATAGCAGATGACAAATTTCAACAACTCTCCTTTTTTATCAAATTAAATTACGACTCAGAAACTCATCATTGTTCAAATTAACACATTTGATTGCTATGTTTCTGTTGATCAGACGGTCTCTGTGTCGATCACCACTCAACCATAAAGCTGTTGGGATGCTGAAAAACGCTACTTTGTGATTGCACGAATATAGCGCTGATCATTGGTCGTGAGCCTGCTGGGCGGAGCGTTATCCGTTTCTCCATTCATTTTCCGCTAAGATTCTTATCTCCTCCTTTCTCTAAAATCTCTGGCTAAATCCACTGAGATAGGGCAAATATTGATAGTAAACTTTTGCCCTTATACAGGCCGGTACCATTGGTGGAATATATCAGCATTGTTTGTGCAATAGCTTGTTCTTAATCAGAGAAGAAAATGCGAAGAATATTCAAAAATCTTTGTCTGAATGTACCGATCTATTTAAATCTAATTAGGGTCCCCTGGGAAACACTGACCAACACTTTGGTTCCTACTCTGTCACAACTATCTCCTCCCTTACATCCATTGTCATGCCATACAGTGCCCACTGTATTCCAACAATACAATTAGAATGATCATTCTATTTCTATGATTCCAACAGTTTACCCAACTGTTTTGATCTATAATCGCAAGTAAAATCGCAATTGCAATATTTGGTACAGAAATCGCAATTAAATGTTTTGCATATATTGTGCAGCCCTACTTCCATACATGACAGGACTTTACCTCCAACTGAGAAATCAGTAAATGGGACTGAAGGACAGTGCATTATGTCATGATGCATGTCAAAGACAAGTATTATTATGTATGTCAAAGGCGAGTATTACGTCTTTATTATAAGGTTTGATTATGACACATAATTGGACCTTTACCTGCATGGTATTGAGCTTCTGGTCCAGATGTCTGTTCTTCTCCCTCATCTCCTCGTACTGAGACAATGTTTCAGACAGACGGCTGCTCAGGCCTGGCAGAACCTTGTACCGCTCCAGAAGCTCTCCTTTTACATCCTCCACCTAGACGGGTGATAAACAATATCTGTTGTTATTATTACTGCTTTCATTACCCTAAACTACAGTAACCATTCAGCCCTAGGGTTAGTTGTTGTTATCAAGTTAGATGTGGTTGATTTAGTTTCAATTCTCCCAATAAAATTTTTTCAGGTACAGTGTGTTACATATAAAGGCACATACAAAAATGTGTGAATGAACACTTCCATGATGTCGATTTTATAAAAAGTTTCCTCTAATGGTACACAGGGCAAATTAAAATAAAATCAAATCAAATTTTATTGGTCACATGCGCCGAATACAACAGGTGCAGACATTACAGTGAAATGCTTACTTACAGCCCTTAACCAACAGTGCATTTATTTTAAACAAAAAAAGTAAGAATAAAACAACAACAAAAAAAGTGTTGAGAAAAAAAGAGCAGAAGTAAAATAAAGTGACAGTAGGGAGGCTATATATACAGTAAAATAAAGTGACAGTAGGGAGGCTATATATACAGGGGGGTACCGTTGCAGAGTCAATGTGCGGGGGCACCGGCTAATTGAGGTAGTTGAGGTAATATGTACATGTGGGTAGAGTTAAAGTGACTATGCATAAATACTTAACAGAGTAGCAGCAGCGTAAAAAGGATGGGGTGGGGGGGCAGTGCAAATAGTCCGGGTAGCCATGATTAGCTGTTCAGGAGTCTTATGGCTTGGGGGTAGAAGCTGTTGAGAAGTCTTTTGGACCTAGACATGGCACTCCGGTACCGCTTGCCGTGCGGTAGCAGAGAGAACAGTCTATGACTAGGGTGGCTGGAGTCTTTGACAATTTTGAGGGCCTTCCTCTGACACCGCCTGGTATAGAGGTCCTGGATGGCAGGGAGCTTTGCCCCAGTGATGTACTGGGCCGTACGCACTACCCTCTGTAGTGCCTTGCGGTCAGAGGCCAAGCAGTTGCCATACCAGGCGGTGATGCAACCAGTCAGGATGCTCTCGATGGTGCAGCTGTAGAATTTTTTGAGGATCTGAGGACCCATGCCAAATCTTTTTAGTCTCCTGAGGGGGAATAGGCTTTGTCGTGCCCTCTTCACGACTGTCTTGGTGTGTTTGGACCATGATAGTTCGTTGGTGATGTGGACACCAAGGAACTTGAAGCTCTCAACCTGTTCCACTACAGCCCAGTCGATGAGAATGGGGGCGTGCTCAGTCCTCTTTTTTTTTCTGTAGTCCACAATCATCTCATTTGTCTTGGTCACGTTGAGGGAGAGGTTGTTGTCCTGGCACCACACGGCCAGATCTCTGACCTCCTCCCTATAGGCTGTCTCATCGTTGTCGGTGATCAGGCCTACCACTGTTGTGTCGTCGGCAAACTTAATGATGGTGTTGGAGTCGTGCCTGGCCATGCAGTCATGGGTGAACAGAGAGTACAGGAGGGGACTGAGCACGCACCCCTGAGGGGCCCCCGTGTTGAGGATCAGTGTGGCAGATGTGTTGTTACCTACCCTTACCACCTGGGGGCGGCCCGTCAGGAAGTCCAGGATCCAGTTGCAGAGGGAGGTGTTTAGTCCCAGGATCCTTAGCTTAGTGATGAGCTTAGAGGGCACTATGGTGTTGAATGCTGAGCTGTAGTCAATGAATAGCATTCTCACGTAGGTGTTCCTCTTGTCCAGGTGGGAAAGGGCAGTGTGGAGTGCGATAGAGATTGCATCATCTGTGGATCTGTTGGGGCGGTATGCAAATTGGAGTGGGTCTAGGGTTTCTGGGATTATGCTGTTGATGTGAGCCATGACCAGTCTTTCAAAGCACTTCATGGCTACAGACGTCAGTGCTACGGGTCGGTAGTCATTTAGGCAGGTTATCTTAGAGTTCTTGGGCACGGGGACTATGGTGGTCTGCTTGAAACATGTTGGTATTACAGACTCAGTCAGGGACATGTTGAAAATGTCAGTGAAGACACTTGCCAGTTGGTCAGCACATGCTCGGAGTACACGTCCTGGTAATCCGTCTGGCCCTGCGGCCTTGTGAATGTTGACCTGCTTAAAAGTCTTACTCACATCGGCTACGGAGAGCGTGATCACATAGTCGTCCGGAACAGCTGGTGCTCTCATGCATGCTTCAGTGTTGCTTGCCTCGAAGCGAGCATAGAAGTGGTTTAGCTCGTCTGGTAGGCTTGTGTCACTGGGCAGCTCGCGGCTGTGCTTCCCTTTGTAGTCTGTAATAGTTTTCAAGCCCTGCCACATCCGACGAGCGTCAGAGACAGTGTAGTATGATTCAATCTTAGACCTGTATTGACTCTTTGCCTGTTTGATGGTTCGTCGGAGGTCATAGCGGGATTTCTTATAAGCGTCCGGGTTAGAGTCCCGTTCCTTGAAAGCGGCAGCTCTACCCTTTAGCTCAGTGCGGATGTTTCCTGTAATCCATGGCTTCTGGTTGGGGTATGTACATACGGTCACTGTGGGGATGACATCATCGATGCACTTATTGATGAAGCCAGTGACTGATGTGGTGTACTCCTCAATGCTGTCTGAAGAATCCCGGAACATGTTCCAGTCTGTGCTAGCAAAACAGTCCTGTAGCTTAGCACCTAGCTAACCCTAGGGCAAATTGTTATAAAGAATAAATTGGAGTTCATTGCAGTACCTTGGCCTCCAGTGTAGTGTTCCTGGTTGCCATCAACCGCAGGTGTTCAGAGGCAAAGCTAGATTCATGGTCCCTCATGTCTTGGTTGAGACCCTACAGACGAGTAACAGGGAATATGATATCAGTAACATACCAGTTTAAAACTTCTGTATGCGCTGCTAAATGTGGCTGAGTTGTAGTTCAGTGGGACAGTAGCACCACTTTCTTATGATATCAACAATAGCAAGATAAAGGAGTAGGAGAGCCATGTTATTACAACTTATATTAAACATATTATTATTATTAATAAAACATTTAACAGTCATAGTAACATGAAGACTTACCTTGAAATTGCATCCAAAGCGGATAAAGGAGCAGGTGACCTGAGCCTTTGGACACTCATGTTGATGACTTGTCAGCTGAGAGTAGAAACACACATTTAGGTTCAATCATTTCCTTCTATATCAAGCATTTGCAGTACAATGTGGTCTCAATGAAATGAGCAACCATTGTATCACAAAACCTAAAACTATGTTTATCCATCTGATGATAAGAGGAAAGATGACCATACTTCTTTTGCATGAATACAATTTATATTACGAACATTAAAATAAACTCCTTACCTCGCTGCGTAAGATGGAGGGAAAAGTACAATGATTGGGGCAGGCCACCGGAAATGAAGGACAAACTGTTTCTTTGTGTTTCTGAAAAAGTTATCAAGTAAAGAGAAATTGCCACTATGGAAAGCAAATACAGGGACAATACACCTAGTAAATATTCACACAAAAAACATGGAACACAAGTACTGAACTGGCTCTACAACATAAATCAATGATATTGTTTAAGGAAGTAACAGTGTTGTTATAGTCAGTGCTTAAGGTGACTTAAATACATGCCAGTACCAGTGTTTCCCCTAGGATTTTTTTCAGCAGTGGTGGCAAAGGTAGGTACTCTTTGCTGGGGGTGTCCGGAGGGCATGCCTTCCCGGGGGATTTTTTTTGTAGAATGACAGTGGTCACGTCTGGTGACTTTTAAAAAATACATTCTACTCCAAAATTCATAAAAATGTAATGATGTTAACACCTGAAATATAACTGATGTGCGCCACTGCACTGTAGGGAACAAATGTGAAGATATTTACACAGCCCTGATCGGCTGATAGGATGGTCTAGTGCCCACCACCTTACCCAGATGAACAGTCATTGGTCTATAGAGAGAAATAGTAATGGCGTCTTTTTGTAGGCACAGTACAGGAATTTTGGGGCAGAAATATGTAATGTGTGGAGCATTTCGTAAAAACAACAACTGCGTAGGCTAAGCCTAATATATTGTAGGCTCACTCTCGCGCCTCGCTCTAGTAGTATATGGCTTGTAAAAAATGCTGCGGTTTAATCAAATAGGCTACCAACTGGAGAGCGTGACAAGTGGCCTGAAGCGGCATAGCTGCTCTCCTCACTTTACCGTCAAGCCCAATTGTTCGCATACTTAACTAACCCCGTGCGAAAAGTGAAATAAAAATATCGACTTATGCAGTACTGCCACTCAGGTTATTCTTTTTTTAATGTTCTTGTTGTAAATGTTAATGTGTTGTACATTTTCATATGTGCGCAGAGCTCAGCTGTAGGCTACAAATAAATGCCGGTGCTGTAATGTGCAGACCATCCTGCTGGGGTCTCTGTCCTCATCCTTCAGCCTTGGTCAATATATATTTAGATCATTTAGAATATGCTTATCCAGAGTGACTAAAGCCAACAATAGGTAAGACAACCACATATCACAGTCGCATATTACTGAAATGATTTTCAATACTTCCTAAACAAACCCAATAGCCTATATTTCTGTGCACAAAAATTAGCACGGACTGGACGGGAGTGATTTTTATCGGGAAAGGACAGGAAAGTTCTGGGGTTATAGACCTGTTGCGGGATCAGGACAGTACAGGAAAGAAAATGACAGGACAAAATCTCCTAAGCCTGTGTTAAACTCAAACCTCATTTTCGGCAATTATTCCAAAACTATATTATTTCGCCATTCATCTTTCCCATAGGGATGGCTGAACAAACCAGAGGTAACTAATTTCCGGGTTTTATGACTACAATCTGGCGAGCTCTATTATAATCAGATCACACTGTGACGTCATGATGTGGGCCAAAAGTTCCATACCACCCGAACGGGCTTAAATTCCAGGTATTTTCTTTTAACAGCTCTTGCACAGAAAGGGCATTATCATTATTCAATAATTTTATTTCGATCTCATAGTGTGGAAATATCATTTTAAAAAACAGGAAACTCATGTTTAAACTGCACTGCCCCTTTAAAGACACAATATTCTATAGGAGGTGCAGGTTCGGTGAGCATCGGCCCAACTCAAGTAGTGGTTCTAGTTACCTGTAATTCAGTCATGGCCATCTTCTGCATGCAGAATTCACAGGTGGTCTCCCTGTGTTTACATTTCCTACTCAAGTGTTCAGAAATGTCTTTGCGCATCATCTTCTCTTTGCACTTTCCCAAAGGGCATGGCACCTCAAAATACAGACACACATTTAAATGATCCTGGGAAAAAAAAGAGGAAAAGGAATCATGAGTGTAAAGAAAATGTTACATATTATTATGAATTACTATGTTCAACCAATGTGACTAACATCAAGGAGAATTGTAGATAAACACTTTTCTAAACAGTCATTCAAAATGGGTGGATCTTCTGCAGTTCAGAGTTTGAATACTGACGGTGTGCACTGTGCAACAATGAGACTTTATATTTTCCCCAGTCAGACACTTACCATGACCTGCTGTAAACGTATCTGCTCCTTACAGCCGTTCTTCTCACTCCTGCAGTACACTTTCAGAGTCATGATCTCTCTATGGCAACACACGTCACGGAAGACCTGACAAAACACACACAACACTATTGTCACTGATTTAGTTCAAGGCCATTTAGAATGGGTATACACCAGGGATGGGCAACTTTGATGGGGGTGGGGGCCACCAAAAACACAGTGGCTCGCGGGTCTGCGTACCCACATCCATACTCACACATGCAGTCAGATTACGTTTTAAATGTTATCTTGCAATTGTATTACTAATTTACTGATTTTGCCATGGGCCGGACAGAAACACTTTCAATTTTCCAGCTAATTTTTGCCATTGGGTGGAGAGAAATGTTTGCAGATTTTAATATGATATCTGAATGAGAGTAACTAACTAAATGAAAGTGGGCCTCCCGGTCGGTAATTCGACCATGATTACTACAAGTTTAGATAGCTCGCTAAACTAACTTACCAATCGGAAAAAAGTTAGCTGATATGGGCTAATTGAGTGCACAACCACATTTTGAAACGTACCTTGTGTATTCTACTATTCTAACTCTAAACAGTTAGTTGAGACCCTGACTGAGTTAAAAATGAGGGATAATGACAGTTATGCAAATCATTTTCATAGTCTTACCTTGTCTTTGAACAGAGGTTCCATATCTGCTGGACATACTGGAGTCGGTTTGCTGTAAAGTAGATTGAACTAATCATTTATGTCCAATCAATCCTCCTTTTAACAACTAGTGGCCAATGACTTCATTATTCCTCAATCATCATCAGCACATGATCATTGAATGACAAACCATTCTTACCAGAAAGACAGCTGACATACCAAACACACTGACAAGACATTCCTGTAATTTCTCAACTGTAATTTCCTAAAAAATAAACATACCCATTCATTCTCACACTCAGCATGAACATCAAATCTCTTCTCCTCACCTTAGCTGCTCAGAGATACAGGTTTCACAGAAGCGGTGTCCGCATTCTGTCTGCCTGGGGTTGCAGAGCACCAGCCTGCAGGCCTCACAGCAGTACTTGGGTTCCGGGGTGGCTACGAAGTGGTCCCTGAAGCCCCCGTGCTGGGGTAGGAAGCCTGCCACGTGGTCGCTGGGCCAGGGGCGCTGGGCCAGGGAGAGAGCGGCCGGGGAGAGAGAGCATTGCTGGAGGGGGATCTGCAGCTCCCGCCCGTCCGCATTCCGCCCTGCTGACATGACCTGGGGAGGGTACACACACACACACACACACACACACATACACAGACAGACACAGACGGACACAGACAGACATGAGGGGAGAGATGTTTAATAAAATGTACAGTTGCAAAATACAGGACAAACACACCATGGGGTTTCAGCTGAGGCTATGTGTGTGTGTGTGTTAATGTTGAGCATTCATTGCCACATCAACAGCTCCCGACTGTCATGCCAAGCTTTGGGAAACCCCTTTATAACAGGCATAACTAACTGGGGCTAATTTTATCTCTGCTCTGACTCTGAGCAGAATGGAGTGCACAAACAGGAAGGCTTGAGACTGGATAAATCATATCCAAAATTAGATGGAGAGGACAGAACTTAATCTAGACTGACCAAAGCCTTTATTATTGACTTGCCAAAAGATTATTCATTGTCAGAGTGCAAGCCATAGGAGGGCAAGCAATCTAGGCTAGAACATCCTTCAGTTGACTCAAATCATATGGATATATAGCATACACCATCCTAAAGGACACCATCCACTTCTACTATCAGGTTCTAGTAAAAATGGAGAACATGCATGTAGAACATTCTACAACTGAGAAAGGTTCCCATGAAGATAGAGATCAACTCTGACCTAATGACTGAACCATCAGCTCTACATCCTGTTTCACATGGTTCAACTGGCTCATTCATACAGTACAACTGAACCCATTCAACTGACACTGGTTAGGATATCAAGACTGGCCCCTTCTACAACTCTGCCCGTTGAAAGTACATCAGTCCATCCAACTGTCATCACTGGATAAGCAAGTCGATTAGGCCTAGGCTATTGGCTGACCAGTTCATGTGGTTCTCAAGGGACTTCCTGGAATATTCAAGGGGCTTTTCCACATGCTGCCTCATCCCTGTCTATCACCACTGACTGACTACATACACACACACACACATAGATGTAAGCCGGATAGAAGCCGTCAGCAAAAGTTTGAAATTTAGATTGGTTAGGCTAGATAGATATCTTCGTTATCTCCTACCTACAGTAACGCATATAGTACATTTGAGATCGTTTCGGGTACATTTGGGCCAGGGACGAGATTAGTCAGGTCTATCTTCCTCGACAGGAAATCTGTTTCTGATGAAACAGAGCATTATGTAAAATTGGGTATTTCCCCTGTTAAATACACTCACTGATAGGTTTACATGGAAAATGTCCAACATCTTTTGAGAACTAGGCCCAATATTCTACAGTCTTTAAACCTGGTCATAATGCTTGATGCTGAAAGGACACATTGTGTCTAAGTGAGTGGATGAAGAAAAGTGGAGGGAAATCAGTTACATGGCATAGTTTCTCAGGTGAGATCCTCTCATATGGCCATGCAATGCACCAGCTATCTATTCTACTCAGACAATATTGGTACAGAGGACAGTCTCTCCACTCCCATTATACAGATGTCGCCAAGTCTTGTTATGCTGGTTGAGTAGCATGACATCACAAAACAAAAACGAAACAAGTAGGGGAATTCTCTGACTGACCCTTAGGGCACAATTACCATAACCGTGTAACTACTGTTACGGAGGAAGACCGTCATGAAAATAAAGTAACTGCCGTCATAACCGTTTAAAAAAAACAGTGTGGAACAAACAGCTGACTGAAGACAGGATGGCCAGGCATTTGGGCGGTTGAGTCTGTTCCTGCTGTAACATGGACTATACAATGATGAAACTTTGTTGCTCCTTGCTGAAACAAGCATGGTGTTGTAGCAAACGAGTTGTCTAGGCAATGCCCCCTTCCCTGCAGCAGCAGCACATGCAGTCAGGAGAGAAAATATGCGTCTTTAACTGTTATAACTGTAACCGCGATCATTTGGTTGACCAATTACCGTCATCCAAAATTCCATGACCGTCACAGACCTAATTGCACTAAATCAAATCTAAGTTTATTGGTCAGGTACACATATTTTCAGATGTTATCGCAGGTGCAGTGAAATGCTTGTGTTTCTAGCTACATGGAACTCTATAACCTGAAAGCAAGAGAACTTGTAAACAGGTGAATCTTCCCAGAACAGATTCATGGTTTTTCTGATCAGTGTCTTAGACCCGGCCAATCAAAAATGTAACTGGGATTCGGTTAAATAATGTTTTATATGCATACAGGCATACTGTTGGGCATGTCTCAAAGGTATTATTGACATATAAGCATATATTTGAATACAAATATGTTTTGCACCCAATATTTACTATTACCAGACGGTTGATCAGGTCTGATAATAGAAGCCACCCTCCAAAATTGTAATTTATAAAAATGACTTTAGGTACATTGACATTTTTAGACAACCAATTTGTCATAACTGTAATTAATGTATTGCACATGCATTGGTGTAAAACTGAAGATCTTATAACACAATGTCATGTCAATGTAAAATGACATGACAAGGTGATCATGTAGAATAATACATTTTTAGAATATGCCATTATTGGTATATTTTCACCATGGTTTAGATGGCTGAGTCTAGGCAATTCAGTGCACCACAGCGATGTTTTAAATTACCTCATACCCCAATTTGAAGCCTCCCTAGCTCCAAACACATGCTTTGGCTCACAACTGCATGGCTACTCAGCATGTTGTAATCTACAAACATAGCTACATAAAAGTAAAATTCACTATATTATACTTCGCTTTCCCATCTAGCAACAATACTTACATGAATCAGATTTGTAACGTTGGCCAACGCAACGCCGTTTTCCAGGAGCTAATGTTACAAATGGAGCTTCGATGAATGGCACGTTCATGAACGCGAACACCACAATGTAACCGCTTACAATGAAAACGACCAAACACTGCCCGTTTTAAAATAGGCAGCTAGAGGCTTTTGATCGGTAGCTGACATTCTAAAAACAGAATGTTAAAAGCACATATACTAAAATCCATACGGGAACATAGCAGAAAAAGCAGCCGCTGCTGTCTTGATGTCTAGTGGTTGGAAAGCCCCCTTTGCTTTGGCCTTACTTCCTCAGGAAATCCCCGTCATGAAGAAAAAAATTATAGTCAGCCAGTGATAGGCCATGATGTGTTATGGTATTTCCGCTAGATGGCAGTGTCATCATCACCATCAAGTGTGAAGTGTACTACGGGAATTGCTGTCACATGTACACATGTGGGACATTTCACTGTTGGGCTTTTAGAGTAAGGTGCGTAACCCCATATCAGGCACAATAATGAAACAGCTTAAACCACACTATTGACATATTTATGACAAAATGTGTGCTGAAAGAGAAGAGTGCCTGTCTGTGCTATTATGCCAAAATGAATGCTGGACCTGACAATGAGCAGTGGAGTTGGCAAGAGCACAAACAGCTCTGGGAACAGGCTAAAAACAAATAGCAGAAGACAAATGAGCATCCAGTAAATGTCCCTAGAAATCCTTCAAATTTATTGTCTAGTTAATTGATGGGCAAATTGAATACACAATGGTAAATGACAGCAATACACACAACTGCACACACCCTCATTAAAACCCCACCTCAGGCATTCACAATTTCTTCATAAATATATAAAAAGGTTTCAAAACAGTATGCTAAATCATGGTACCAGTACAGTAAAAACAGTAGAATAGCATAGGCCGGTTGCTGTGAAAGGGACAGGGTTTGAATTCAGAACTCAAAAAGGTTTAAATTAAAATGTCAAAATTGTTCCCCAAGATGAAAATCCGGGAGGGGACTGTGGATCTGTCTGTCCATCCGTTAGTCACACGCGATATCTCAGACAGCTCTGGTCCGATTTTGACGAAACCTGGGTGAATGAGGAGTCTTGCCATAGAGATCTGGCATTTACAAAATTACGCTAAATTGGCCCAAGGCGGGAGCTATAGTAATTAACTGAAATGTGTTAGTCACACGCAATCTCAATGGCCGGGGGGGGGGGGGACAACATGTTTACTGTTGCCTTGTTTCTTATTCATCTACTTAAGGAACTTCTCACTCAACTCTCCTTTCAACTGAAAAGCATTCTTAACATAATTGTGTTGACCCCATTGTGTGTCCTGAGGTTACTAGTAAACTGAAAATGGACAGCCCTCACAATGTTGAACAGCTCCAATTTAAAGTTTCTTACATTATTTGTACATGTCTCTTTAACATCTCATCCATTTTACATTTTAGTCATCATCTGAACAATTAATGCATTATTTATAAATATGCACCAGAACATGTTAACTTTAGATTGAGTAATATTTAACACTGAACACCAAAAGTGCACTACCGTTTAAAATTCAACACCTAGTTTATTTCTTCAATGGAAGCGCCTGTTGGGATTCTAAGTTCTACACTTGCTATATGTAATGTCAGTTTTGGATAAGTCTGTACAGTCTTTTCAGTACGGCGGGGACAACATTCATCATGCCAAGGATATGACAATTTCAAGATCCCCAATTCTACTGGCATTATGCTCGAGGCACATCCATTCCTTAAGCGCAACCTTTTATGACAAACATTGTGTGCATATCAGTGGGGGACGGCTGAGGTTCAGCCGTAAGTAACAGATAGAAGCAGAGGGAGGAGAGATGGGTTGTAGTGTTTACTTTGTACCCAATAGTGATTGGAGTTTGTAGAATACTGCAAGGCAATTTCTGCATTCCGATTTCACTCCCAAACTGTGCACCCGTCTCGCTAACTCCCTCTCCTGGATTTAAAGCCTTCTTACACCAGTCTATTCCTTGTAAATCCATGAGGGGAGGGACGAGTGCCCATTTTAGTTAGAGGTTAAAGGAAACGGCTGCAGACAAGAGTTTAGGGAGGAAGAAGACAAATATAAATAGTTTTGGTTGTGTAGTATTAACTTGCACTGGGTCTCAGTATGAAATGGCACTGCGGAAATGCCATCCTCTTGTTCTGTACTCTGTGTGTATCAGGGTACAAATCACCTGACTCACCCTTTTCTCCATCTCCAACACTGCAATGGTATTTCCTTGGGTTAATTTTCTTTATGGCCGTCTGGTGAACAAAGACGGCTTCCTCATGTTCGTTCCAGCGCGTGTAGGGCACAATAGAAAATAATCGTAGTCCACAGGGTCATTTCATACCGAGACCTACTGCGATACGATTAAATACTACACAACAAAACCCAGTCTTTACAAAGTAAAGAGGGTTGCAGAAGGATAAAATGACAAACGGATATTGTGGGCTGGATAACAGGGATCATCTGTAATGTTGAGAGTGACAGAGGCAGGGTAAAAGGCGCCAGATGCATACACAAGTTACAGTTGATACAGAAGATTTTTCTGGGATGGGTTAAAGTGCAGTCAGATAATTCTGGTTACTTTGACTGTCAGTCCGGCTGAAAACTGGTGCTGTAAGTTAATTGGTGGGCAGCTGAAAAACATCCTTGAATTGGGGATGAGGTAACAGGAATGACCTTCTTGAACAGGCCTGCACAGACAGGGAGTAACCTGTGCAGATTCATCATCGCCTCTTCAGAACAGAAGTAAAATCTCAGAGGGAGCAGTTCCGCCAACAGAATTATCCAAAATGGCTGGCCACTCAGGATGCTAGAGGTTGTTGTGCTTCCACTAGTGAGGATTCCTGTAAAGAGACAACATTGGGGAGTATTTGCACTTAATACATATGGCAAAAAAAACTCAAATTAAAGACTGGAATTATTTAAAGCTGGAATCCTTAATTGCTTATAGACTTAATGAGATATACACATTGATTCCTGAAGATTATAAATTGGGTGGTTCGAGCCCCGAATGCTGATTGGCTGACAGCCGTGATATATCAGACCGTATACCACATGTATGACAAAACATGTATTTTTACTGCTCTAATTACGTTGGTAACCAGTTTATAATAGCAATAAGGCACCTTGGGGGTTTGTGGTATATGGCCAACATACTGTACCACAGCTAAGGGCTGTAAACCAGGCACTCCGCGTTGCGTTGCTAAGAACAGCCTTTAGCTGTGGTATATTGGTCATATACCACACCCCCTCTGGCCTTATTGCTTAAATATAACTTATAAATTCCTCATGAGCTAAGTTCAACTGTCATACCAAATCAGGACCCCAAATACAAGCTTGTTTTACTCCAATGTTTGTAAACAAAACATTGTATAGCCTCAAAACATGGTTAAAACTATAATTTTGATATCATGGATGGTCAGTCCTTGCATCCATAGCTTGGTCTATGATTTTGAGAGTGGTTACATTTGTCCAGGCCCATCCCTCAGCTTTTTACCAAAACACAGGCAGGGTGACCGCCTTATTATTGTTTCAATTAAGGATCTTTAAAGCAGAGCTTCTTAAACTATGGGTCGGGACCTGGGCATGTAAGAGGTGGGTCTCAAGTTATTAGAACGCATCTGTAATCATACACTATTTCCTCTTAATTTGGGTCACGGGAGGACGGTCAATTTCTCATTTGGGACTCGAGCTGGAAAAGTTTAACCCGCGATTTAAAGATTTGATGCATCACTACAGATAAAAAAGGGGACCACAAAAACAGTAGGGCATAGTGCAAATTATATATATATATATATATATATATATATATATATATATATATATATATATATATATATATATATACACACACACACATATACACACACACACAGTTTAAGTCAGAAGTTTACATACATTTACATTTTAGTCATTTAGCAGACGCTCTTATCCAGAGCAACTTACAGTTAGTGAGTGCATACATTTTTCATACTGGCCCCCCGTGGGAAACGAACCCACAACCCTGGCTTTGCAAACGCCATGCTCTACCAACTGAGCTACATCCCTGCCGGCCATTCCCTCCCCTACCCTGGACGACGCTGGGCCAATTGTGCGCCGCCCCATGGGTCTCCCGGTCACGGCCGGCTACGACAGAGCCTGGATTCGAACCAGGATCTCTAGTGGCGCAGCTAGCACTGTGATGCACCTTAGCCAAATACATTTAAACTCAGTTTTTCACAATTCCTGACATTTAATCCTAGTAAAAATCCCTGTCTTAGGTCAGTTAGGATCACCACTTTATTTTATGAATGAATGTGAAATGTCAGAATAATAGGAGAGAGAATTATTTCTTTCAGCTTTTATTTATTTCATCACATTCCCAGTGGGTGAGAAGTTTACATACACTCAATTAGTATTTGGTAGCATTGCCTTTAAATTGTTTAACTTGGGTCAAACATTTTGGGTAGCCTTCCACAAGCTTCCCACAATAAGTTGGGTGAATTTTGGCCCATTCCTCCTGACAGAGCTGGTGTAACTGAGTCAGGTTTGTAGGCCTCCTTGCTCGCACATGCTTTTTCAGTTCTGGCCACAAATTATCTATAGGATTGAGGTCAGGGCTTTGTGATGGCCACTCCAATACCTTGACTTTGTTGTCCTTAAGCCATTTTGCCACAACTTTGGAAGTATGCTTGGGGTCACTGTCCATTTGGAAGACCCTTTTACGACCAAGCTTTAACTTCCTGACTGATGTCTTGAGATGTTGCTTCAATATATCCACATAATATTCCTTCCTCATGATGCCATCTATTTTGTGAAGTGCACCAGTTCCTCCTGCAGCAAAGCACCCCCACAGCATGATGCTGCCACCCCCGTGCTTCACGGTTGGGATGGTGTTCTTTGGCTTGCAAGCGTTCCCCTTTTTCCTCCAAACTTAACAATGGTCATTATGTCCAAACAGTTCTATTTTTGTTTTTCAGACCAGAGGACATTTCTCAAAAAAGAATGATCTTTGTCCCCATGTGCAGTTGCAAACCATAGTCTGGCTTTTTTATGGCGGTTTTGGAGCAGTGGCTTCTTCCTTGCTGGCTTTTAAAGGTTATGTCAATATAGGACTCGTTTTACTGTGGATATAGATACTTTTGTACCTGTTTCCTACAGCATCTTCACAAGGTCCTTTGCTGTTGTTCTGGGATTGATTTGCACTTTTCGTACCAAAGTACGTTCATCTCTAGGAGACAGAACGTGTCTCCTTCCTGAGCGGGATGATGGCTGCGTGGTCCCATAGTGTTTATACTTGCGTACTATTGTTTGTACAGATGAACGTGGTACCTTCAGGCGTTTGGAAATTGCTCCCAAGGATGAACCAGACTTGTGGAGCTCTACAATAATTTTTCTGAGGTCTTGGCTGATTTCTTTTGATTTTCCCATGATGTCAAGCAAAGAGGCACTGAGTTTGAAGGTAGGCCTTGAAATACATCCACAGGTACACCTCCAATTGACTCAAATGATGTCAATTAGCCTATCAGAAGCTTCTAAAGCCATGACATCATTTTCTGGAATTTTCCAAGCTGTTTAAAAGGCACAGTCAACTTAGTGTATGTAAACTTCTGACCCACTGGAATTGTGATACAGTCAATTATAAGTGAAATAATCTTTCTGTAAACAATTGTTGGAAAAATTACTTGTGTCATGCACAAAGTAGATGTCCTAACCGACTTGCCAAAACTATAGTTTGTTAAAAATAATTGTGGAGTGGTTGAAAAACGAGTTTTAATGATTCCAACCTAAGTGTATATAAACTTCCGACTTCAACTGTGTGTGTGGTGTGTACACAAAAAATTTAAGAGACCACTGCAAAATTCTGGTTTTACTATTTATAGGTATGTGTTTGGGTAAAAATAACATTTTTGTTTTATTCTATAAACTACTGACAACATTTCTCCTAAATAAAACTTGTCATTTAGAGCATTTATTTGCAGAAAATGACAACTGGTCAAAATAACAAAAAAGATGCAGTGTTGTCAGACCTCGAATAATGCAAAGGAAATACGTTCATGTTCATTTTTAAACACAATAGTAATGTTTTACCTTAGGAAGAGTTCAGAAATCAATATTTGGTGGAATAACCCTGATTTTCAATCACAGCTTGCATGCGTCTTGGCATGCACTCCACCAGTCTTTCACATTGATGTTGGGTGACCTTATGCCACTCCTTGCACAAAAATTCAAGCAGCTTGGCTTTGTTTGATGGCTTGTGACCATCCATCTTCCTCTTGATCACATTCCAGAAGTTTTCAATGGGGTTCAGGTCTGGAGATTGGGCTGGCCATGACAGGGTCTTGATCTGGTGGTCCTCCATCCACACCTTCATTGACCTGGCTGTGTGGCATGGCGCATTGTCCTGCTGGAAAAACCAATCCTCAGAGTTGGGGAACAATGTCAGAGCAAAAGGATGCAAGTTTTCTTCCAGGACAACCTTGTACGTGGTTTGATTCATGCGTCCTTCACAAAGACAAATCTGCCCGATTCCAGCCTTGCTGAAGCACCCCCGGATCATCACCGATCCTCCACCAAATTTCACAGTGGGTGCGAGAAACTGTGGCTTGTAGGCCTCTCCAGGTCTCCATCTAACCATTAGACGACCAGGTGTTGGGCAAAGCTGAAAATTGGACTCAGAGAAGATGACCTTACTCCAGTGCTCTACGGTCCAATCCTTATGGTCTTTTGCAAACCTCAGCCTGGCTCTTCTCATTGATGAAGGGCTTTTTTCTATCTTTGCACGACTTCAGCCCTGCCCCTAGGAGCCTGTTTCGAACCGTCCTCGCCGTGCACTTCACCCCAGCTGCCGTTTGCCATTATTTTTGTAGGTCACTTGATGTCATCCTACGGTTGAGTGACATTCGAATGAGTTGGCGGTCATCCCGGTCAGTAGAGAGTCGTTTTCGCCCTCTGCCGGTCTGTAGCTTTGTTGTCCCCAATGTCTGGTGCTTGACCTTGTTCTTATGAACCGCCGTATTTGACATTTTAAGGATGGAAACAACCTGACGCTCACTGAATCCCTCTGCCAGTAAAGCCAGAATTGAACCTTTCTTTTCCTCACTCAAAACTTTCCTTTTCAACTCTTTTGGCATGGACAATAGTTATTTTTTGATTAATATTACTTCTGAGGTACTATTAGCACTGTTTTTGCCATCCAGCTGGTCCTATTGCAAGAGGATAGTGATGACCACAGCAGTGGTTTTTATACTTTTCCCCGTTAAATAAGATTTGGTTCAGGTGACCACCTAATCAGTACCTAATTCAGTAGAATGAGGTGTGCCTGTGTTGGAATTCAATAGACACTGGAATGGAATGGCTGTCATACATGTAGAGGCTGATTTAAGAAAAATGTGCAGTGGTCTCTTAATTTTTTCCAGAGCTGTATATACACACACACATACATCTATATATATATATATATATATATATATATATATATATATATATATATATATATATATATATATATATATATATATATATATATCTATATATACATACATACATACATACATACATACATACATACATACATACATACATACATACATACATAAATCCATTACGCAATACAAAGAGTGGTCAGTCACACACCTCTTTTTGGTCCTCTGGCGGCACAGGGATGGTGGCTCCATCCTCAGTGGGAGATGGTGATGTGTCCATTTTCTCCTCTCCTCCCTTGGCTGCTCCCTCCATCCCGTGCTCGGCCTCCCATTCCTGCAGCACCTCATCCAGGTTGAAGCGTCGGCGGTAGTTGACAAAGAAGTTCTTCACCTGCACCACAGACTTGTTGCCTATCACGTCAGAGATAGCCTGGAAGTCCCGCCCATATTTTCTGATGGCTGGAAGAGGTTACAATGGAGTGAACATACATTTTGAACAAATTGAGATTGTTATGTGCCATGCCCCCCAGTGAAACAGAACTCAAGATGAAATTCTTTATCATCTGACTTTTCACATGGTCCCTACTTCAGTTGGTTAAATGTTCTACCTCCTCCCTTTCTCTAATCCCAACCCATCTGTTGCACTTGCAATCAATTACCTTGTACAGCAAGCAGTTGCTCCTCTGTTGTCCAGCGTGTGTTAAACTTCTGGTTCACCTGAGACATAAATAGTCACAAACATACAAGCAACACGACAGGTGAAAATGTATTACAAGGCAAGTGATGTTACGTTTGATACCGGAGCAATCGCAAAGCAGTTTACTTCAAAGCAGTGTGCTGATGCCCGTATCACTTTATCAGAAGCATGTCATCAATGACGTCAAACTTTATTTTGGTCGCAAACCACCTGATTGGTTTGGTATTGGTAGAAGACAAAAGGAAGTGAAACCTTTTCATTGAAGGTTGGTTACCGAAAGTTGTGCAAGTTGATTTTGAGAGTTGCTAGCGTCTAATGAGCTGGGAAATGGGATCCTATTTCAAACATATAATAATGTACATATGTTTTTATTATTTGATTTTTTTTTACAAATACTAGACATCTCAGCGCTGTCTCTGTGCTACGGCGTGTGTGACGTAATCTATAATCATTTGGCTGCTCTAAAATTCTTCTGACCAGCAGATTCCACTAGTGTACGCTGAGTTGATCAATGCTGAGCAATAAACCTATTTTCGACAATTGGCTGGAAACCTTTTGGGCGATCCTACCAAATGTACATAGAAATGTGTGTTACAGATCTGTCACTCATTGAACGCAAGTCTAAAAAGTGGTAGATCTGTTCTGTTTCCCGTTCTTAAGTTTCGTTTTTGCGTCTTTTACTTTCGGTTTTGTACACCAGCTTCAAACAGCGAAAAACACAATATTTTTGGTTATGAAAATATATTTCACAGCGGTTTAGATTGTACGATGGTTCTCTACACAATACTTGCTTGTTTTGTCACAAACTGAAATTAGGCTAACTATTAGGAGCCATTTCTGCATAGAGCACCTTTAATTCTATGGAGACAGTGAAATGAGAAGGTCAGAACTCTAAATCAGCAATAGCGTTACCTCAGGTACTCTGAAGTTGTCTACTCCCACATCTAGCTTCTCCTTCAGGGCACTGTTATTCTGTTTGATGCTCTGGATCTAGAAGGGGATAAAACTCATTAAGGAATAATGTCCAGGTTAACTCATCAACCTAAAGATACTCAAGGTACACAGGCTTAGTTCTTAATTTCCACACAAATCTCCCATTGACACCAATACATGATTGACACAAAATGTACTCATCAATGGATAGGAAATGCTGTCACAGAAGAATAATGTATTACTGTTAAGACAGTGCACTAACCTGCCGTTTGATGCCAACCAGCTCCATGTCCATTTGCCGCAGCACACCGACCGCAGCAGGGGTGCTGGTGGACATAGCAGCTACGTCTCCCTGACTCAGATACATTCCTTTAGGAGGCTTCTTCTTAGCACGGTGCAGGTTCTTCCCTGGAGGACCCTGGGGTTCTTTCTTGACGTGGGTCAGTTTCTCTGCCACGCCAGTAGTCGGCTAGACGTGAAGGAATACAATTAGGTTAAAAAGCCCAACCATCAAAAGTAGAGTGAATTGAATATGAATGTTGTATGTTTCTATTGAAATGGTAATGAAAATATTTGGAATTCAAAAGCTACCTTCTGTACCACTGCTAGTGGTTTTGGCTCCTGTTTCTCAGGTGCTGCGCCCAGCTAAAACAGAAAATTACCATGTTAGTTGGCTTCAATAAACTACATTTGTGTATTAAATGATAAGAGCCTCTGAATAGACCCACCTCTTTCTTCTCCTCTTTATTTGGTTCGTACTCTACATCGCTTGGAGCATTTCCATTGGTCTCCTCAGCCTCATCCTCACTGAAAAGATAAAGCAAAAACTTGATACATAGAAAAAAATAATGGTATTCTTGGCAAGACTTTCCTAATAATACAATAATCAGTTTTTGGGGCTAATTTGGAATGGTTGAAACCACCCAGGACTACTTTTTCAAAAGGGAGTGAAAGTTGAGAGACTGGGTTCATGCATTTTAAACAAAAGCATACACTTCTCATACCTCTGCTCTCGTTCCCTCTTCTGCTTGCGTGCATGGCGATCCATGACACTGGTTTTGCTCCGTGTCTTCTTCCATGAGTAGTAGAATCTAACCAAGCTGGCAATGGATTTGTCTGGTAGCTAGCACAAGAAGAACTTATCAATGACAAACGAAAACACTGTTTTCTGCATAATTTGTGGTTTAGAGACATCACACAATGAACACCCCAAATTAGCATTCAGTATCATGTCATCGTCATCATGATGTGTTCCATGTTTGCCAATGAAGTAGTCTGCTTTTTACTGACAAAAATGATACAATTCGGCGGCGTTAGGCTCACCATCTGCTGTATACGGTGGAATGTTTTTCCGTGGAAGCTGAAGCCCTGTTCAAACAGGACCTTGTCCTCCACTGTCCACTCATCTGGGAAAGGTGTGAAGTTGGGCAAATCTGCCAGGGACTTCTCAATGTTGTGCTTGTGCCAGAAGAGCATCCCCAGTGCCTGTTCCATGTTGTACCCATGCTTCTCTTTGGCAATTGCAATGTATTCATCCACTGTAAAAAATATATAAAACATAGCCTTATTCTAAAATGGATTAAATAAATGTTTTTCCCCTTAATCTACACACAATACCCCACAATGACAAAGCAAAAATAGGTAAATGTATTAAAAATAAACAGAAATACCTTATTTACATTAGTATTCAGACCCTTTGCTATGAGACTCGAAATTGAGCTCAGGTGCATCCTGTTGCCATTTATCATCCTTGAGATGTTTCTACAACTTGGAGTCCACATGTGGTAAATTCAATTCATTGGACATGATTTGGAAAGGCACACACCTGTCTATATAAGGTCCCACAGTTGTCGGTGCATGTCAGAGCAAAAACCAAGCCATGAGGTCAAAGGAATTGTCCGTAGAGCTCCGACACATGATTGTGTCGAAGCACAGATCAGGGGAAGGGTACCAAAAAATGTCTGCAGCATTGAAGGTCCCCAAGAACACAGCGGCCTCCATCATTCTTAAATGGAAGAAGTTTGGAACCACCAAGACTCTTCCTAGAGGTGGCCGCACGGCCAAACTGAGCAATCGGGGGAGAAGGGCCTTGGTCAGGGAGGTGACCAAGAACCAGATGGTCACTCTGATAGAGCTCCAGAGTTCCTCTGTGGAGATGAGAGAACCTCCCAGAAGGACACCCATCTCTGCAGCACTCCACCAATTAGGCCTTTATTGTAGAGTGGCCAGACGGAAGCCACTCCTCAGTAAAAAAGGCACATGACAGCCTGCTTGGAGTTTGCCAAAAGGCACCTAAAGGACTCTCAGACCATGAGAAACAAGATTCTCTCGTCTGATGAAACCAAGATTGAACTCTTTGGCCTGAATGCCAAGCGTCACGTCTGGAGGAAACCTGGCACCATCCCTACGGTAAAGCATTGTAGTGGCAGCATCATGCTGTGGGAATGTTTTTCAGTGGCAGTGACTGGGAGACTAGTCAGGATTGAGGGAAAGAGGAACGGAGCAAAGTACAGCGAGATCCTTAAGGAAAACCTGCTCCAGAGCGCTCAGGACCTCAGACTGGGGCGAAGGTTCAACTTCCAACAGGACAACGACCCTAAGCACACAGCCAAGAGAATGCAGGAGTGGCTTCAGGACAAGTCTCTGAATGTCCTTGAGACGCCCAGCCAGAGCCCGGACTTGAACCCGATCTAACATCTCTGGAGAGACCTGAAAATAGCTGTGCAGCGACGCTCCCCATCCAACCTGACAGAGCTTGAGGTGTGCCAAGCTTGTAGCGTGCCAAGCTTGTAGCGTCATACCCAAGACGACTTGAGGCTGTAATCGCTGCCAAAGGTGCTTCAACAAAGTACTGAGTAAAGGGTCTGAATACTTATGTAAATGTAATATTTCCATGTATTAATTTTTTGCAACAATTTTTTTTATCCAATTTAGAATAAGGCTTTAACGTAACAAAATGTGGAAAAAGTCAAGGGGTCTGAATACTTTCCAAATGCATTGTATATGTACAGTACCAGTCAAAAGTTTGGACACACCTACTCAAGTTTATTTAATTTTTTTACTATTTTCTACATTGTAGAATAATAGTGACGACATCAAAACCATGAAATAATCATTTAGTAACCAAAAAGTGTTGAACAAATCCAAATATATTTTATTTGAGTTTCTTCAAATAGCCAACCTTTCCCTTGAAAACAGCTTTGCACACTTATGCCATTCTCTCAACCACCGTCACCTGGAATGCTTTTCCAACAGTCAAAAAGGAGTTCCCACATACGCTGAGCACTTATTGGCTGCTTTTCCTTCACTCCGCCGTTCGACTCATCCCTAAACCATCTGAATTGGGTTGAGGCGGGGGATTGTGGAGGCCAGGTCATCTGATGCAGCACTACATCACTCTCCTTCTTGGTCAAATAGCCCTTACACAGCCTGGAGGTGTGTTGGGTCATTGTCCTGTTGAAAAACAAATGATAGTCCCACTAAGCCCAAACCAGATGGGATGGTGTATCGCTGCAGAATGCTGTGGTAGCCATGCTGGTTAAGTGTGCCTTGAATTCTAAATACATCACAGACAGTGTCACCAGCAAAGCACCTCCACACCACCTCCTCCATGCTTTTCGGTGGGAAATACACATGCGAAGATCATCCGTTCACCCACATTGCGTCTCACAAAGACATGGCTGTTGGAACCAAAAATCTCAAATTTGGACTCCAGACCAAAGGACAAATTTCCACCGGTCTATTGTCCATTGCTCGTGTTTCTTGGCCCAAGCAGGTCTCTTCTTATTGGTGTCCTTTAGTAGTGGTTTCTTTGCAGCAATTCGACCATGAAGTCCTGGTAACTCTGGGTCTTCCTTTCCTGTGGTGGTCCTCAAGAGAGCCAGTTTCATCATAGCGCTTGATGGTTTTTGTGACTGCACTTGAAGAAACTTTCAAAGTTCTTGAAATGTTCCGGATTGACTGACCATGTCTTAAAGTAATGATGGACTGTCATTTCCCTTTGCTTATTTGAGCTGTTCTTGCCATAATATGGACTTGGTCTTTTACCGAATAGGGCTATCTTCTGTATACCACCCCTATAACTGATTGGCTCAAACGCATTAAGAAGGAAAGAAATTCCACTAATTAACTTTTAACAAGGCACACCTATTAATTGAAATGCATTCCAGGTGACTACCTCATGAAGCTGGTTGAGAGAATGCCAAGAGTGTTCAAAGCTGTCATCAAGCCAAAGGGTGGATACTTTGAAGAATCTAAAACGGCAGGTAGCTTAGTGGTTAAGAGCGTTGTGCCAGTAACCGAAAGGTCGCTGGTTCTAATCCCCGATGCTGACTAGGTGAAAAATCTGTCGATGTGCACTTGAGCAAGGCACTTAACCCTAATTGCTCCTGTAAGTCGCTCTGGATAAGAGCGTCTGCTAAATGACCTATTTATTTATTTATTTAAAATATTCTGATTTGTTTAACACTTTCTTGGTTACTACATGATTCCATATGTGATATTTCATAGTTTTGATGTCTTCACTATTATTCTACAATGTAGAAAATAGTCAAAATAAAGAAAAATCCTTGAATGAGTAGGTGTCCAAACTTTTGACTGGTACTGTATATATCCAAAAGACTATGGCATAACACTCACTTGCATAACACTCAGCTACCCATTTCTGTTATTATTGCATAGCTATTACATTAACTAAATATTTTGCTTCAGATAAACATAAGGTTTGCAAAAGTAAACTGGGCAAGTAGTTTACATTTGGTACATAATGAGGAAAATGACTTGAATGTTTCTCACATTTAGCTTCAGCCAGGTTTGGGCTGGGGAGCCACACCAGCATGCCCAGGTTGTCCCTCTCCTCTGCCGCCTTGGCAATCTCTGTCACAGGGGGGATAAAGGATCGAATGAGGACCAGTGACTTAATTACTCAAACTACTCATTGCCTTTATCCTAAATGCTTTTATGTTTTAAATGTTGATAGTGAAACTCTGGTGAAAGTGAAACCCATTTCCAATAATACAGGTTTAGCTAGAATTAAATTCCATGTTCATTTGGAAAATACAACATGTATTATCATCAGCACAAGCCTATCAATTCTCTCATGGAGACCAAATTGAGAAAAAAATATGGACCATCAGAAATCAGGACTTATCAGAAATAGGCTTATAGGCTAGTGAAAGCAGCTACAAATAATACATTTCATAATGATTCGTTCTGTAAAGGGTAGCCATCTACACCATTCTCACCCCCAATAAACTTCAATTAAACGTTTATAATAATGGTCGTTCGACCAACAATTAGGGCCCAGCTATAACGGAAGTAAATTACAAACTTTTTAATTAGCTCATCTCCGATTTTTTAATTCAGCATCTAAATATGCTTAAATATATTGGATACATAGACATTAGTTCTGCGCTTAAATCCGTTCAAACAGGAAACAATGTAGCCGTGGACAGGAGTTGGAATGTCAAAATAATACAGATGTAGTTAGCTGTAGCCCGCTTAGTCAAAGCTCGTGGAATAGACGACCAGGAATTGTTCGAGGCTATCATGTCTGGTAACCTGTTCCATCTTCATGACTGTGAACAGTAAAATGACTCACCTGGATCATAGTCTGGCACGAGGGCTTGATACTGAGTCCCAACTCTCATACCACCACTACCTGAACATATAACATAAACACAGGAATAATATTTTGAATCAGTGTACAAGTGTATGAACTAGTTTAGAGTGACCGAGGCTACCACCGTCGTGTTGACCTACCATGCTCATCATCACTGGAGGAGCCCGAACTTCCTTCCTCCCATGAATTGTTGATATTCCCATTTGTAGCTAAACTTTTGTTAGGATTATTAACTGTATTCCTACCCCTTCTTTTCCCTGACATTTCTGAACCACTCTTTTCCATCATCGCAGGGATTTTTTTTAATGGAGAAAGAGCAACAAAACTACTCGGATTTTGGCTAGCTAGCTGGCTAGCCACTGTACTGGCTGTCGTCAGCAGCACCTTGCTAGATGCCTGGCGCTAGTTTGCTAGCTAGTGAACAAAGTAACGTTAGCAGGTTGGCTAGCAAAGCTACTGTGGCTAGCTAGACGAAGCGATGATGACCAACTGATTAAACTGTTCAACTAGCCAGCAGTCTCAATTAAGACGGCTATATTATAAAAGTCGTTCAGATAGCTGGCTCCAAAAATATAACGGGTGGCCAAATAACTGTGTTGTATGGGTATTTGAATATTAACCAGTTAGCTAGCAAAAATACCCCAAGTTAGCGAGGGATGCTTGACTGCTAGCTCGCTGCTACTTTGGATAAAAGTTGCGGTAGCAACTAGCTAGCTTGATTTATGAAATCAATTAGCATAGCTAGAGCTACGTGGCTTTAACACACGCATTTGTCGACGATATTCTACAGATTTTGACTAGTTAGCTGGCTACTTTTGTCCATTACAATCGTTACTAGCTAGGTGTCGTGAATCTTGCCAGGTGGGTCGGTTGCTAGTTGACACTCCACGGGGTCTTGATAAAGTGCCTGGCTGCATCAGATGGAACTGGATTTTTCAATGCTTGCCCTGAAGAGGCCTCCCTCAAGCTAATAATGATGAGTGGACCAACTCTCTTCTTGCCTGGAAACTAGAGGCTACATTTAATTAATTAATTAATTAGGTAGGTGGGAACTTATGCAATTAAACAAAATTAGTTTTTCTACGTTCTACAGCCAATTCATGTAATTAATTTAAATTCAAGTAGGCTAATTAAAATAATCGAATTGAAAAGAATGGATACCTCAAATCATATGGACTGTATTTATTATATTTTATTTTCATAAGGACTGCGTTTTATTTTATTTTTTGTTTATATGTCAGGGGACCATGCACAAATTATACATAGGCCTATCAGAGTAACCTAAATATGTGGCCCCCTGGCCCAACCTCAGGGCCATATAAGGGAGCAGTGTCTTGCATTCACACTGTCACAATCAAGCTACTTCTGGGCTCCTTGAAAATGAGTAGGCTAAAGTGAAAGTGAACTCAAAAATATTGTGTGTGCATATATAAACTCCCCTCTGTATTTATTTGGAGTGAAGCTAAATGTTTTACATTTGGCTCAATACTCCAGCAGTTTGGATTTGAGATCAAATGTTTCATATGAGACGACATACAGAATGTCACCTTTTATTTGAGGGTATTTTAAAACATATCTGTTTTAGAAATAAAAGCACTTTATGTATCTAGTACCCCCATTTGGATTCACTTATAGTGTATTAAAGTAGTCAAAAGTGTATTATTTGGTTCCATATGCCTAGCACCCAATGACTAAATCGAGCTTGTGACTCTACAAACTTGTTGGATGCATTTGCAGTGTTTCGGATTATGTTTTGACCAATAGGAACTGAATGGTGAATAATATATTGTGTCATTTGAGTTACTTTTATTGTAAATAGGAATAGAAGATGTTTCTGAACACCTCTACATTAAATGTGGATGCTACAATGATTAGGGATAATCATGAATGAATCGTGAATAATGATGAGTGAGAAGCTTACAGGGGCACAAAGATCATACCCCCAAAAAACTGCTAACCTACCTTTTGGGGGATGGGAGGCATGATCTACACTACAGAGGGGAGTGTATATGTGGCAATGCAGTTGCAGACAGTGCCCTCAAAATATTTGGCCAGTGAAGTCAATATTTGGGGAGCTCAATAGCCTACTTGAGCTAGACTAATTTCTTGCTCCAAATGGGGGTCCTCCCATAGGCATAGGAAATACTTTCTATAGGCTACTATTGCCTGATGTTAATGTATCTGGTCTCAAGCCCCCCCAAAAATGTTTTACTACACTGGCAAAATACTTCTGGAAGGCACTGTATCTGTTCAGATACATGAATAAAAGACAAAATTGTATTTTGGTTTTTCCTCTGTTCTTATCCTTTTTCCATTGTCGTTCCCACAGATGTGGTGGTTACAGATTGTGATGGATTTCATTCTCCACTTAATGTTCATTTAATCAAAAAGACTCATCCATCATGCTTCTTCTGAACTGTAAAGTGGCCTATTTTATACAGTATAGCCCCACCCTAACTATCTAGCTGCAGCAGGCATGCTCATGTCATGTTTATATACACTAAATCTCAATTTTATCTTTAGTGGTCTTCAAGTTCTCATGACAGGCTACACAGATTACCCAGGCCATAATGCAGGGTTAGGGTTGGGGTTTATGACTGTGAAACATTACTATGCCTGTTTGCATCATAGTCACTGGGACTGCCTGCTGCAGCTGGATCATGCTTCTCTCAATTGCTATTACTCACAACCATGCTTAATGAGGATATGTATCAGCCCATGCAACTCCATACCAGGATGTCCCTTTCTCCAAAATGTTTTATTGATACCAGTCTGTCATTTTTGGATAATTGTAGCCTACTCAATGTTCAATTTAATAATAATATATTTTTCTTTCCTACCTAAACATTTTTAATTAGAAGATTCCTAACCATTTTACATTGAATTACCGCTTCATTGCCCATTTTACACTGCATTTCCACTTCTGCATGGCTCATAAGAAATCATTTAAATACGTCAGATTTGATCATGATGTGGGGACATACTGTTTGCTGTAAATTTGAAAATGAATTTAAAATGGTTGGTGATGATGAAGATAGGCTACTTTGTCAATTCAAGGTTATTCATGACATGTAATTACACGTATTCACCAAACAGGTGGCGTGGTCGACTATCTAAAAGCCGCGTATGGTCTGCCCTATACTGAAGCTACTAAAACCAATAGCCAACTTTGCATCACACATACATTTGACTTTGCATGAACTCACAAGCTGTTACATAATTTGAGCTGAATTTTTATGTTAAAGTTAGGCTGTGACATATGCATTGCAAAAACACTTTCAAACGCCTATAAATCCTATTGTTGCCTGACCATTGTCCATTAATGTGGTATGTGTTTTTATTCTATCCTTAAAATAAATCTTACACTTGATAGGTTTAGCCTAATCCTGATGAGACATCACGACCCAAACGAGAAACTGTTATAATGCGTAAAACATATGCTTAATCTTTGTGTCAGAATTTAGCAGAGGGGAGTGTTGGCAGCAGCACCAGACGCGCAATTATATAACATACACTGGCGACCCACAACCCAACATACGTCCTCTACACTGGACTGTTCTGAATGTACTGTATGCAGTGGGGACACTCGATAGCAGGGCGATAGCGCGTCGCACAAACAAATGGCTCAAATGGCACACAACAAATATAGAAAAGTTAGGCCACTTTGAACTGACGTCACATTTCATCTCACCTTGAAGTCGTCATCAGCCAATGGGGATATTTGTTGACGCAGTGAACGACCAACGAGAGCAGTCGTGAAGGGTGTTCCACTATCGTTCGCCACCAGCAAGGGTATATAAACTGCCGATGGAGTTCAAAGAGGGGTTTGAAGCAAGTCAAGAATAGCGGTAAAAGGGTTACAGTCTCAGACAGGGTCCTTGCTACTGAACACAGACTCGGAGCGCAGCGAGACCGAAGAGCCCTAAACGTTTTCGATTGCTATTGGCTTTTATTTTGAAAAACTTTTTTCAGTGTGTCATGCAACTTTCCTAAATTCAGCCATTGATCATTTTTCGAGTTATTTTTCTCTTCTAAAAAAAATCACCTCTGTTGACATCCTGTGTTGATGTAAACAGACCTGGCACAGAGGTGCTTATACCTTGCATAAAAAGGTATATTCCGAAATTAAAGGGATCTGCAGAACAAAGTGGCCATGCCTTACGATCTAGCGGGTGTGTTTGACAACCGGGCGGATTATAAATCCGAGAAACAGTGCCAAAGAACCTCCTTTGCCTTCTACCAAGCAGTGCGGGACCTGTTACCAGTATGGGTGCTCGAGGACATGCGGACAATGGAGGTGTTTCATTGGGAAGATGACGGGCGGGCGTGCGCTTTTACTCCATCCGAGGCTTTTCTGTATGCACTTGTGCACGATCATCAACAATACGCCAGATACCTGCTCAACAGATACTCTGTCGGCGCACTGGAGATGCCCAGTCGAAGCTTCTGCTGCTGCCAAGCATCCGCAACACCGCATCTCACAGTAGCTGTCCGCTATAACCGTATTACTATCCTCAAAATGATTCTGGACTCTCTGAAAGACTTCTCCGATAGCGAGCGCGTGAGCTACTTTAACAGTCGTGGATGTTTTCACATGGAAGGAGGCAAAGGCGCATTGCATATGGCGTGTGAACTGGTTCGCCCTGAGTGTTTGATTCTGTTACTAGGACACGGTGCATGTCCTTATGTGACAGATTTAGATGGGAACACCCCCTTGGACTGCCTCTTAAATCAGATACGCCAGGGTGAGCCTGACATGCGCCGGAAGCACGTCTGCCTTGGTTATCTCATTCTCTTCATGCCAAAATTCCATTTTCAAATGAAGGGACAGTTGCAGAAGAATCCAGGGCTGTGGCAGAGTCTTATTGGAGAGCAGGCGTTCCAGTGGCTCTCAGGACTATCTCCTCCCTCTCTCTTTGTTCAGGCTATGCAGAAGATGACCCAGTCCATACCTGTTGAACAGCTGGACCCTCTGCCAGACTTTCTGAAACCACTGGACTTCAGGCTACACCAGTATGCCAGTTAGACTCTCTCAGACCTCTCAGATAAAACTACTGTACTGACTTCTGGACTCAAAGGTTTATTTTTGGCTATGGTGTGCACAGTTTGACAACAGTATCAATAAAAGTGAATTAAATGCTGCATGTGGCTTTGTAAATAGCAATAACTTAAAAAGTTCTTAAAATGTTGTTTAAAAACAATGCACTTTAGAATAAATGTATATTAATTAATATTTAATATTTGACACTAAAGAGTGAATAATGGTGTTAATGTTGCAATGTGTAAATAAAATACTATTATTGTCTATTAAATATATTAACCTGTTGTTTTCTTTGATCTATAATGTGCTTCACCTATATGGCCATTATCTGGAGGTAGTGGGCTGAAGGGGCGCAGAGAACATGTTATTACAATGTTACTACTACAGTAATTACACAGTTACTACACAGGCAACGGAAAAAACTGTGTAGTTACAGATCAACAGAATAAATTATAGAATAGGTCCAAAACTATATGACAGCATGAACATATGTTTTACATCATGGATTCACCCACCCATAAAACATGGCACAATGGTTTGAATGAGCTCTTAACACACATTCATGGTTTTGTTTTCTCTGACAAATGCATGGCTCGTGGTCAGAAGGAGAACATTCTCAACTCCAGTCCTGGGCTGGGCCCCCACATTTTTGTTCCAGCTCAGCACTGTGTTAGTGCTGGTCTAGAGCAAAAATGTGCAGTCCTATGGAGTTGAGAAACACTGCTTTATGGTGGTCATACAGTATCATCACGTAGAGTCACTGTAAACATCTTTATTAAGGAAGTTCATACTGAGGAGAGGCATGGATTCATACAGTGGACTTACAGTACTGTGCATCCCATGAAATAGACGCAAAGAGGGGCTACAGTACTTCAACCTGTCCAGTATATTCCAAAACATTGGTCATTTGATGACCCATCAGATTTTTTTAACATCTCAAATGGCACCCTATTCCCCTATAAAGTGCACTACTTTTGACCAGGGCGCGGGCTCTGGTCAAAACTATTTATTATTGATATTTTTTATGAAGGATCCCCCACTGTTGAAACAATAAAGTAGTGCACTATATAGGGAATAATAGGTTGCCATTTGGGAGGCACCCATTGTCAAAGTGAATTGAACTGGCAAACCCCTAACGACTAAGTGGCACTGATGTAGAGTACAGTATTCAGAAGCAGCATTATGATACCATGTAGTATGCCTAATGTCAATGTGTAACCCTGGTTTCTCTATGTTAATATTATAGCTACATAATTCAGCATTGTACTATAGTACTAGTTAAGCCACACAAATAGCTTTTCACAAACACCAACCAACTTTTTCACAAAGCTATGAGATGTACTAGTCAGTGATTGAGTTATATTTTCAAAGCTGTTTAGCTGTCGTTAATATGTTTGATAAAAGTGTCTGTCAACCATTAAATGCATGATTCCCGTATATATACAGTAGCTGTAATAAGACTGGATAAATTAATTGGTTAGTTTCCCTTTCTGGTAGTTATACAAAATACACGTTAGAAATCTCCCAGCTCAAACTCCTGCAAATTAATATCCCTTCCTTAGTGAGCACACAGCATTCCACAGTAAAAAAGGAAGCATCAATCTGTGCACAGTAAGCACCTACACAGAGATGACTTTATGGTACCCTTGCACTGTGCCTAACGTGATCAATTTCTCCATTCAAGTACTTACATTCACATGTTTACCTGTGTTATTATATACAGTAAAAAAAAAAAAACCGAATGGATCTCCTTCCTACTACCATCATAGTTCCCTTTAAAACAATATACAAACATAATTCACAGACCATAGCCCTATCTAACTCCTGTGGCATTGAGTTGGGTGACAGTGGATCAACTGGAATAGAGGTCTAACAGTTCGAAGTCTTTAATCGAAGGTACCCTATTGGAAGGCTTGAGTGTGCTGTGGTAAATACAGTATTAATCGGAATAGATCAATGTGTAAAAAACAACACCAGAGCTACAGTAAGTTCCTTTGGAAGAGGGTGTTTCCTAAGAAAACAAAAAAAGGCTGTCTCAGGGTAGCAAGTCTAGACTAGTGCTGTGTACTGGAGTGCGGTAACCTTCTCACTTACAACTAAAGTGTAAACTAACTAAAATGAATAAATAAAACAAATTGCCTTCCTACAATGTCACCAGATAAAAATAAATAATCAAATAACTAATATATCAATAAATTAGTTCAGTCAAATTCAATAGGGATTGGTTGGGTTAGGTTAACGGTGAACACTGGTTGGACACTTCAGAATGCTTGAACACAGCATAAAGAGGGCTGGGCGACACACCCCGTTCCCTTGGTAACACAAAATCATCCCGTCCTGTCTGTCCACAGAGCCATTGTGCACTCAGTTCTGAATCATAACCATATAGCAGTTGCCATAGAATCTTAGATATTATGTACATAGGAGGTTAACATAAAAAATACACAGTAAGTAAAGTGCCCACTAATAAATGAAATGCAGCCCATTTCAGTAGTGAAAGTGAATAATAATAGTGGTTGTTTCAGTTGGAAGAGACATGGGAAATGGGACCCTATTTCCTACATAGTGCCCTACTTTTGACCAGAGCCCTATGCGCCCTGTGGTTCCGAGACAAAAGTAGTGCACTATATAGGGAATAGAATGCAAATTCTGTCTTCTTTAGATGACCTCCCACTCTTCCTCCAGGTCCTCTCCACTCAGGGAGCCTGTGTTGACGTGGGACTTGACGGCGGCGTGCACCAGGGTCTTGGTGAGCCGGTGGCTCAGACCTCCAGACACACTCACAGCCCACAGTTCGTCCATGGGTGTCACTGTGGGACAATCAGCGGTTTGGAGGGATCAGTTTGAGCAAAGCGAGTCGCAGAATCGCTAATCTTGATCACTTAATGAAGAGTTATTTGGAATGCAAGGTAATTTGTAGATCAGTGATTCTGGCTGTGCAGTCGATCTCAAACATGCACAACGGAACAGCAAGCCAAGCATTAACAATGCCTGAGAATGTATTAACTCTAAGCTATAGTAAGCCCCTGACCTGTGTACAGAACATGCTTGGATTGTGGGCCAAGATACAGTGCATTCGGAAAGTATTCAGACCCCTGGACTTCATCCACATTTTGTTACGTTACAGCCTTATTCTAAAATTGATTAAATCTACACACAATACCCCATAATGACAAAGCAAAAACTGGTTTTTAGATTTTTTTGCTAATTTATTAAAAATAAAAACAGAAATATCTTGTCGGTGCATGTCAGAGCAAAAACCAAGCCATGAGGTCAAAGGAATTGTCCGTAGAGCTCCGAGACAGGATTGTGTCAAGGCACAGATCTGGGGAAGGGTACCAAAAAATGTCTGCAGCATTGAAGGTCCCCAAGAACACAGTGGCCTCCATTATTCTTAAATGGAACAAGTTTGGAACCACCAAGACTCTTCCTCGAGCTGAGCAATCAGGAGAGAAGAGCTTTGGTCAGGGAGGTGACCAAGAACCTGATGGTCACTCTAACGGAGCTTCAGAGTTCCTCTGTGGAGATGGGAGAACCTTCCAGAAGGACAACCATCTCTGCAGCCTTCCACCAATCAGGCCTCTATGGTAGAGTGGCCAGACGGAAGCCACTCCTCAGTAAAAGGCACATGACAGCCCGCTTGGAGTTTGCCAAAAGGCACCTAAAGGACTCTCAGACCATTAGAAACAAGATTCTCTCGTCTGATGAAACCAAGATTGAACTCTTTGGCCTGAATGCCAAGCGACATGTCTGGAGGAAACCTGGCACCATCCCTACAGTGAAGCATGGTGGTGGCAGGATCATGCTGTGGGGATGTTTTTCAGCGGCAGGGACTGGGAGACTAGTCAGGATCAAGGGAAAGATGAACGGAGCAAAGTACAGAGAGATCCTTGATGAAAACCTGCTCCAGCGCGCTCAGGACATCAGACTGAGGCGAAGGTTCACCTTCCAACAGAACAACAACCCTAAGCACACAGCCAAGACAACGCAGGAGTGGCTTCAGGACAACTCTCTGAATGTCCTTGAGGCGCCCAGCCAGAGCCCGGACTTGAACTCAAAACAAACATCTCTGGAGACCTGAAAATAGCTTGTGAGGATCTGCAGAAAAGAATGGGAGAAACTCCCCAAAACAGGTGTGCCAAGCTTGTAGCGTCATACCCAAGAAGACTTGGGGCTGTAATCACTGCCAAAGGTGCTTCAACAAAGTACTGAGTAAAGGGTCTGAATACTTACATAAATGTGATATTTCCGTTTATTTTATTTTATACATTTGCAAAAATTTATAAAAACCGTTTTTGCTTTGTCATTATGGGGTATTGTGTTTAGATTGATGAGGGGAAAAAACGATTGAATCAATTTTCGAATAACCCTGTAAAATAACAAAATGTGGAAAAAGTCATGGGGTCTGAATACTTTCCGAATGCACTGTATGTGGGAATGAGCGGAAGCCAACACTTTGTTGTTGCTCCTGTACTAGAACACAGTTGTGTTCTTACTTTATCGTGTTCTTCTTATTTCTTATTTGTATATCTCGTGTGTTTTTGTTCTACCTTGTTATTGATTACTGTATTGTTGGGGTTAGAGCTTGCAAGAAAGGCATTTCACTGTACTTGTGCATGTGACATTAAAACTTGAAACTTGTCTCCATCTCATCACTCACCTGTCAGCCAGTTGACCAGACCTGGTATCTTCTTCCAGTAGTCCCCTGCTGGGTTCTTGTCAGTGATACCGTAGCGCCTCGCCACCTCTCCATTGGGGCAACGCACCCAAACTGTCTTCACACTCAGTACCAGCTGACTGGCCTGAAGGCCTGGGAACACATTGGATAAAGAACATTGAACTTGATTATCTAATCTTCGGACAAAGGTTTTATGAATGGGTGGCTGATCTTCCGCTTATGGGTACGTGGTCATCTAACCTAAACAAAGAGACAAATCAAATCAAATTGTATTTGTCACACGCGCCGAATACAACAGGTGTAGACCTTACAGTGAAATGCTTACTTACAAGCCCTTAACCAACAATGCAGTTTTAAGAAAATAAGTGTTATGTAAAAAATAGATAAGTAAAAAATAAAGAGCAGCAGTAAAATAACAGTAGCATTAGGTAAAAATTGGGTAGAAATCTAAATGGATGATAGGTGTAGGGATAGGGAACAAAGGTGATATATCATTAAGTGTGTGACTCACGGTCAATCATCAGGTCATTTACCTGGAATGTGTTCCCAGTCTGTGCCGACAGGCATCTCGTCTGTGATTCCTGTGCGGACATGTACGTTCCCTCTGTTGTCCATGGCCCACAGCATGCGGTCATTGGGACTGGTGTGGATCCTTATCAAGTGCACTCCTACTGGCTGATGGAGCAGGAAACCATGACGATGTGAACAACACAGCACAACTGGAAATATAATGGGCTGAACAAGGGCCCCAGGACCAGTGGAAGCAATATATCCCCATAACATCAAAGATCCACCCCCATATTTTACAGTAGCCGTGGGGCTCTTTTCTGCTTATGCATTCTCATTTTGACGCCAAACCCACCACTGGTGTGCGTGGCCAAATAATCTTATGTCATCCAACAAATGTGAACGTCTGGAGTTTGCTAAACGGCATTGGCACTTGGATTCGAACCAGTGCTATGGTCTGATGACAAGTTAATAGAGCTCTTTGGTCACACACACCAATGGTGGGTTTGGCGTCGAAATGAGAATGCATAAGCAGAAAAGAGCCCCATGGCTACTGTAAAATATGGGGTGGATCTTTGATGTTATGGGCTATTTTGCTTCCACTGGTCCTGGGGCCCTAGTTATGGTCAACGGCATCATGAACTCTAAGCAGTACCAGGACATTTTAGCCAAAAACCTGGTTGTCTCTGCCAGGAGGCTGAAACTTGGCTGCAAGTGGATCTTCCAGCAAGACAATTACCCCAAGCACACATCAAAATCCACAAAGAGACCCCACTGTATAAACAACTATCACTGTATCGATCAAATGTTATTCATAATCTAAGCAGATGCACTGTGGTTTGACTGGGTTTACCTGTTCTGGTGGTTCGATGCAGATCCAGGCAGGAAGCATCATACTGGGGTTGAGGGGTTGCGTGCCAACGCGGAAATAGACCATCCCATAGCCATCACACGCCCACACATTCTGACTGCCACATGATATGCTGATCAGCCTTACCTGACCTGCAAGACAAAGCAAACCAAACCAAACCAAACCAATGTCAGTTCTTCAGCTTCTGTGAAGTTTTTCATCATGACACTGAAGAAACAATTGTGCAGAAACATTGGTTCAGGTATCTAGGCCTAATAATAGCAGAGACATTTTACACAATATTGTAACAGACTTTGATAATAGGCTAATAACTGGGAGTATATGTATGTACGACTTTCTCTTACTATTGTTTAGTAAGTAAAACACAAACCACAGCCATGGATATTGCTTTGTGCAGCACAATACAACACAGCACACTAGAGTCCCATTGTGACAAAACAATGATGTCACAGTAATCTCACACACATTACAGAATCTGACTATTGGGCTGGCTGACCTCTAAACAAACAATGACCTCCAAATAAAGCAATCCCACTCGCCCACAATATTCTTGTGACTTTAAATTATTTGTATATCTGTCATATGTTTCTTGTGCTGTTGTGTTTATAATCTAATCCAAATGCCACAATCGTAAATTCACTCAGGGAAAAATAAAAAGTTAATCTATTCTATTCTAATAAAGACTGCATATATACGCGTCCACTTCAAACGTTCAGTGAGTGACGTACATTGCTGCCCCACCCCCACCACTGCAGGCCTTGAAATGTCAGCGCGTGGAAAAACATTCCAGTGCCGTCACTAGAGGTTGTGACAAATGTGTAGGTCTGCTCTGCTCATTCTTAGAGCAGAGCAGAGGAACTCCTGCGGCCTCATTTATCAACCGTGTGTAAACATGCCCTGCAATATGTTTATGATTTACTTTTTAGAAAAAGTATTTGCCCCCTTTCTGATTTTCTCTATTTTTGCATATTCTTTATACTGAATGTTATCAGCGCTTCAACCAAAACCTAATATTAGATCAAGGGAAAGGGAGTTTACAAAGAATTAAATAAATAAAATAGGTAGATTTTTTACAGGAAGCGTTTGGTTGGAGTCATTGCAGCTAAAGGTGGCACAACCAGTTATTGAGTGTAAGGGGTCAATTACTTTTTCACACAGGGGCATTGGGTGTTGCATAACTTTGTTGATGAAATAAATGAAAAAGTAATTGTATGTATGTAATTGTTGTGTTATTTGTTCACTTAGGTTCCCTTCATCTAATATTAGGTTTTGGTTGAAGATCTGATAACATTCAGTACCAAAAATATGCGAAAGTACAGAAAATTAGAAAGGGGGCGAACAGTTTTTCACAGCACTGTAATAAAAAATGTAAATAAATATATTAGGCGACATGCTGCTATGCGATCTTCTTATCAATGACAAATGCATCTGTTTTATCAGTAGGCCTATAGCCTACGTTTTAATGTTTTTATAAGCCTACCATTATTATAATTCCTGTGCATCAAACATCACATTTCCCCCAAAATAGCCATATTTGCTTGCAATACAGTGATCAACTACTAGAGGTTGTGCATACGCATGGTCTGAGATTTGAGTGGAGATTCTTTGCGGGAAAACTGGCACACGCAAGGTTTAGAGTCTTTTTTTTGTCTAAGAACCTTTGATAAATGAGGCCCCTGGAACTTTTTACTTGGCCTATTCTTTCTTGTAAACAAGCTTGCAAAGACGCAAACAGGGTTCTTCTCTTACCAATACATTTCAAAAGACCTTGTGCGTGTGTAAAAAACGGACACTGTAGAAGCTTGGTATGTTATACCTTTCTCAAACATAACCATAGGGCACGTGATATCAGGAAAGAGAATACGGACGGACAACGGCCACTGGGAGAGGATAAGTTTAAATTCCTGGATGTCCTCAGACACATCAGGGCAAAGAGTTGATCAAGTGAACTGGTTTGTCATGCTAACCTTGATGCTCCTCTATCCCATGATTGTATTGATGTGATGACATGTGTACTGTACAGTCCCTTTAATCTAAGCCAGATAAGGAAAAGCACATCGCTCAGAACAGGAGGAGGTGTGCGTGTTGATGATGCAAAGAGTTCTCAGTGGGAACCTCTGAGCTTCTGTTTAACAAAAGAATGAAGGCCAAGGGGTTATAAGGCAATAAAGCCAAGTTATTATTTCATGTGAAACATTACAACACATACTGTGTTTTCAAAGGCTTCATCACTTAAAAACAAATTCTTATTTCAGTCTTTAGAAGAGGTTTCCGACTGAATGATGTGAATCCTTTTATGAAATACAGTGAGGGGAAAAAAAGTATTTGATCCCCTGCTGATTTTGTTTGCCCACTGACAAAGAAATTATCAGTCTATAATTTTAATGGTAGGTTTATTTGAACAGTGAGAGACAGAATAACAACAACAAAATCCAGAAAAACGCATGTCAAAATGGTTATAAATTGATTTACATTTTAATGAGGGAAATAAGTATTTGACCCCCTCTCAATCAGAAAGATTTCTGGCTCCCAGGTGTCTTTTATACAGGTAACGAGCTGAGATTAGGAGCACACTCTTAAAGGGAGTGCTCCTAATCTCAGCTTGTTACCTGTATAAAAGACACCTGTCCACAGAAGCAATCAATCAATCAGATTCCAAACTCTCCACCATGGCCAAGACCAAAGAGCTCTCCAAGGATGTCAGGGACAAGATTGTAGACCTACACAGGCTGGAATGGGCTACAAGACCATCGCCAAGCAGCTTGGTGAGAAGGTGGGCATTTTTTGGCAGGCAATTGACATTGCCTTACATAGAGCTGTTGCGGTGACCGTATTACCGCCTCACCGGCAGTCATGAGTCATGACCACAGTAAAATGTCACGTGACCATTCACGGTAATCTCCTTTTATGCACTCTGGACATGCTTTGGTAGTACCCAACTACCATCAGGTCCTAATGGCCTGGTACTGTAGTAGGTGTGTCCAAACTTTAGACGGGTACTTTATTTATTTCTCAGCTGCTCTTATTATTAAGCACATGCTTCGCTATAAACCCGAAGTAGCCTACAAAACAGACCGGTAGGAAAGCGCGCGGCCTCCATTCGCTATTCGAGTGATATATAGTGCATTCGGAAAGTATGCAGACCCCTTGACTTTTTCCACATTTTGTTACGTTACAGCCTTATTCTAAAATGGATTCAATCGTTTTTTCCCCTCATCAATCTACACACAATACCCCATAATGACAAAGCAAAAACAGGTTTTAAGTAGTATTGCATTTATAAAAAAATAAAAATAAACGGAAATATCACATTTACATAAGTATTCAGACCCTTTACTCAGTACTTTGTTGAAGCACCTTTGGCAGCGATTACAGCCTCGATTCTTCTTGGGTATGACGCGACAAGCTTGGCACACCTGTATTTGGGGAGTTCTTCTCTGAAGATCCTCTCAAGCTCTGTCAGGTTGGATGGGGAGCGTCGCTGACACAGCTATTTTGAGGTCTCTCCAGAGATGTTCGATCGGGTTCAAGTCCGGGCTCTGGCTGGGCCACTCAAGGACATTCAGAGAATTGTCCCGAAGCCACTGCTGCGTTGTCTTGGCTGTGTGCTTAGGGTCGTTGTCCTGTTGGAAGGTGAACCTTTGCCCCAGTCTGAGGTCCTGAGCGCTCTGGAGCTGGTTCTCATCAAGGATCTCTCTGTACTTTGCTCTGTTCATCTTTCCCTCGATTCCTGACTAGTCTCCCAGTCCCTGCCGCTGAAAAACATCCCCACAGCATGATGCTGCCACTACCATGCTTCACTGTAGGGATGGTGCCAGGCTTCCTCCAGACGTGACGCTTGGCATTCAGGCCAAAGACTTCAACCTTGGTTTCAACAGACCAGAGAATCTTGTTTCACATGGTCTGAGTCCTTTAGGTACCTTTTGACAAACTCCAAGCGGGCTGTCATGTGCCTTTTACTGAGGAGTTGCTTCCGTCTATCCACACTACAATAAAGGCCTGATTGGTGGAGTGCTGCAGAGATGGTTGTCCTTCTGGAAGGTTTTCCCATCTCCACAGAGGAGCTCTGGAACTCTGTCAGAGTGACCATTGGGTTCTTGGTCACCTTCCTGACCAAGGACCTTCTCCCCCGATTGCTCAGTTTGGCCGGGCGGCCAGCTGTAGGAAGAGTCTTGGTGGTTCCAAAGTTGGAGGACACTGTGTTCTTGGGGACCTTCAATGCTGCAGAAATTTTTTGGTGCCCTTCCCCAGATCTGTGCCTCGACACAATCCTGTCTCTGAGCTCCAAGGACAATTCCTTCGACCTCATGGCTTGGCTTTTGCTCTGACATGCACTGTCAACTGTGGGACCTTATATAGACAGGTGTGTGCCTTTCCAAATCATGTCCAATCAATTGAATTTACCACAGGTGGACTCCAATCAAGTTGTAGAAACATCTCATGGATAATCAATGGAAACAGGATGCAACTGAGCTCAATTGAGTCTCATAGCAAAGGGTCTGAATACTTATGTAAATAAGATATGTTTGTACATTTTATTTTATTAATTAGCAAAAATTTCTAAAAACCTGTTTTCGCTTTGTCATTATGGGGTACTGTGTGTAGATTGATGAGGATTTTTATTTATTTAATCAATTTTAGAATGAGTCTGTAACGTAACAAAATGTGGAAAAAGTCAAGGGGTCTGAATACTTTTCAAATGCACTATATTAGTAAAGACAAGATTAAATTGAGAATAGTCTGATGGGTGAAAATATGCTCACTTGATGAGAGAACAGCTGTGCAGCCTGAGGCAAGGATCAGAGCGCAAGCTTTTTTTGCTACTTTCTCAAATCATCAATAGCCTACAGTGCCCTCCACTAATATTGGCAAAACGGGCTGTTTATCCTCTAGGTCTTTCATTCAAAATATTCACAAAAATCGAACATTTAATTTAAGTAAAATGATTGAAAAAAATACATGTGAAATAAATGGACAAAATATTTTTTCTACAAAAAATGCCAAATTTATTGGTACACCTAGAAATTCTTATGAGTAAAATCTAACTGAAGTATATTCCCATTCATATTTTACTTTTTTAAGTTCACCTGAGTGATTAGGAACACTTAAGTGGCAAGCCATGACTTCCTGTTTCACTGGGGTATAAATATGAGGTGACACACAGGCCAAGTTCCCATAGTCAACCATCACTATGGGAAAGACCTGAGAATACAGTAATGATGTGCGACAAAAGGTTGATGAGCTGCACAAATCAGGAAATGGCTATAAATGGCTATAAGAAAATAGCTCAACGGTTGAAAATGCCCATTTCCACTATCAGGGCAATAATGAAGAAGTTTAAAGCAACTGGAGATGTTAACAATCGGCCTGGAAGAGGACGTGTGTCTATATTGACCCCACGTACAGTGAGGAGGATGGTTCGAGTGGCCAAAAAGTCTCCAAGGATTACAGCTGGAGAATTGCAGACGTTAGTTGGGTCTTGGGGTCAGAAAGTCTCCACAACTACAATCAGACACCACCTACATAACCACAAGTTGTTTGGGAGGCTTGCCATAAAAAAGCCTTTGCTGTCATCAAACAACAAACTCATGCGCCTACAGTTTGCCAAACGTTACTGGAACTTTCAATGGGACCGGGTTCTATGGTCAGATGAGACCAAAATAGAGATTTTTGGAAACAAACACCAGAAGTGGGTTTGGCGTAGACAGAAAGATAGCCATGCAGAAAAATACCTCATCCCACTGTGAAGTATGGTGGTGGATCTTTGATGTTGTGGGGCTGTTTTAATTCCAAAGGCCCTGGACAACTTGTTAGGACACATGGTATCATGGACTCCATCAAGTACCAGCAGATATTACATCAAAACCTGACTGCCTCTGCTAGGAAGCTTAAGCTGGGCCGTGGTTGGATCTTCCAGCAGGACAATGATCCAAAGCACACCTCAAAATCAAAGCCCATAGAAAACCTGTGGAATGAGCTGAAGAGGACAGTCCACAAGCGTGGACCTCGGAATCTGAAGGATCTAGAGAGATTCTGTATGAAGGAATGGTCTCAGATCCCTTGCCATGTGTTCTCCAACCTCATTATGCATTATAGGAGAAGACTCCGAGCTATTACCTTGGCAAAGGGAGGTTGCACAAAGTATTGAATGAAGGGGTGCCAATAATTGTGGCACACATATATTTTAGAAAAATATTTGTTTCATGATAATAATTTACTTTTTCTTTCAATTATTTTACTTTAATTAAAAGTTAGATTTTTGTGAATATTTTGAATGAAAGACCAAGAGGATAAACAATAAAGAAAAACAATTCACAGCCGGTTTTGCTCATATTTACCAAGGGTGCCAATATTAGTGGAGGGCACTGTATAGTCACACCATGCAGCCTATATACTGTATGTTTAGATTTCTAAGACATTCTAAGGTTTGTATAATTCACAACTAAAGTTCCCAAATAACTCTAAATCTAGCATATATGACCTGTTTCAAATGATCACTTTTGCACTCAACATAGCCACTTCATATGCGCACTCGCTCCGTAATGGGAAAAATATACTTTCTATTTTAAGTTCAATTATATTCTTCTTACTATAAAATCATATAAAATAATGACACAGGACTTATATCTTGTCAGCTAAATGAACAAGCCTACAGCCTATGGCATGGAGCACAGCCAGATAACATGCCTACAGTAGGCCTATTCATATTCTGTTCTTCTGAAATACATTTTCTTCATATCATAATGTTTCTTTAGACCTGACTAAAATAAATAATGGATTTATTGTGATGGTGTATAATAAATTGATTTATTAGACTTTTTAAATGTAGATGTTCTAAAGGGGTGCATCAATGACTTCTATGTGTGGAGGCCTGAAGATGCTAAACGTGTTTAGTTAATTAACGGTCAATTACCGTGAGACTGGCAGTCTTTTGCATGACAATAACCGGCTGACAAGTTTCTTGACCGCCACAGCCCGAGGCTTACTAGTAGTTTTACTAGGGTCTAGGTGCCAATTGAGAAACAAATGATAAAACATTGTTAAATGTTTATTTATGTCAAATATGGAGAACCCACACAAGGCAGACCAATGCTTTGTGATCTATTTCCCCCAGTCTTGATTATTTCCCTTCCAAAAATATAAGTTATTATATAGTAAATCAATCTTCTATAACAAATAACCAAAATGTTCTACACCCAATGAACGTCTTACATAAAATAAGTTTCACTTACAAATGTCTTTTCATTATGCGATAACTTTCTAAACTTCCTTCATGAACTATAATGAACTGTGAAAGGTGTCAAAAACACTCTGTCCCTGTCCTGATTCCTGTGCAGCGTTCTAGCACAGAGACTTAGTGTCATTGACCACATGATCTAACAGAACAGGGCTAAAAATGTGTGCACTCTCAGCTCCCTCCCCTCTCATGTTACATTGTGATGCACACACAGCCCAATACGGCCTGGCTACAGCTGTCTGCTGTTGTCACATGGCTGTCTATTTGCATGCAGCCACTTTCCAGCAGCAGAACATATACAACCTGAACCTCTTCAATAAACACTAAGGCTTCTACCAAGTCCCTGGTGCCTGGTGGATCTATCGAAGGGTCAAAATCTATTTGCTGTTAGATAACTTAGTTTCCATGGATTTTAAATGACACTGACCTCTAGGAATGGAGGGTAGGGACTCATTGCCAAATGACAGTAATACATAGACCTAATATCTCTTTGGAATCATGTGTTTTCTGCAGACATGTCAGCTTACTGCTTGAGACGTGGTACATCCAAAAAGTCTAAAGGCAATGTAAACAACATTACACCCTCAAAGCAGATAAGATCTTCTTTGGTGAACTTATCAGACACTCCTTCAGCATGGAGTATTGACAGGTCAGTCTTGACTTGTAGCAGAAGGAACAGTATTGCTCTGATCATTTCCCTGCCTGGCCTGAACTTTGACATCTTGCTCAAGGAGGACCTTATTACAAAACAAGTCTTATGTAAGTACCACCTGCCAACATATAGATTTTTTAAAACTCCCTCGTCATTCGCTCCCCCAGTTTTACGTCTGAGACTCCCAGCAGCCCCTGCCTGCTGAATCTGTGTCAGCAGCCAACTCAAGACAATGCCTCTAGATCCAGATCCTCTGCTTCAGGAGTGCTAGTTTATTGCTCTTCCTGCATTCCTGAGGGGCGTAACTAGGACTAGGACTAGAAAGACAACCTCAATTAGACATGAACTAGGTCAGAGTCTGACGGCAGTTTGGAGGCGCGAGTACCATTGCCGACCACTGGGACATGAAATGTAAGCTGGTGGGGACACTACGATGGACGTGTGAAAGTATGCAGCTATACGGAACTGACACCAAAAGACAGGCTGACATTTGACAGACTAGACATACAACATGTGCTAGATATGTATGTCAGACTGGAATGTTCAGTCTGAGATGTTCAGCTCTGATCAGTTATGAAATGGCTATTTAAAAAATGGTGTTATTTAAGAATGCTTATTGCCTACATACGCTACCGTTCAAAAGTTTGGGGTCAATTAGACACATCCTTGTTTTCAAAAGAAAATCAATTTTTTTGTCCATTACAATAACATCAAATTGATCAGAAATACAGTAGACATTGTTAATGTTGTAAATGGCTATTGTAGCTGGAAACGGTTGATTTTTAATGGAATATCTACATACAGTGGCTTGCGAAAGTATTCACCCCCCTTGGCATTTTTCCGATTTTGTTGCCTTACAACCTGGAATTAAAATAGATTTTTGGGGGGTTTGTATCATTTGATTTACACAACATGCCTACCACTTTGAAAATGCAAAATATTTTTCATTGTGAAACAAACAAGAAATAAGACAAAAAAACAGAAAACTTGAGCGTGCATAACTATTCACCCCCCCCCAAAGTCAATACTTTGTAGAGCCACCTTTTGCAGCAATTACAGCTGCAAGTCTCTTGGGGTATGTCTCTATAAGCTTGGCACATCTAGCCACTGGGATTTTTGCCCATTCTTCAAGTTGGATGGGTTCCGATGGTGTACAGCAATCTTTAAGTCATACCACAGATTCTCAATTGGATTGAGGTCTGGGCTTTGACTAGGCCATTCCAAGACATTTCAATGTTTCCCCTTAAACCACCTGAGTGTTGATTTAGCAGTATGCTTAGGGTCATTGTCCCAGTCTCAAATCTCTGGAAGACTGAAACAGGTTTCCCTCAAGAATCTCCCTGTATTTAGCGCCATCCATCATTCCTTCAATTCTGACCAGTTTCCCAGTCCTTGCCGATAAGAAAAAGCCATATCTCAGACTGGCCAATAAAAATAAAAGATTAAGATGGGCAGTCTGACATATGGCTTTTTCTTTGCAACTCTGCCTAGAAGGTCAGCATCCTGGAGTCACCTCTTCACTGTTGACGTTGAGACTGGTGTTTTGCGGGTACTATTTAATGAAGCTGCCAGTTGAGGACCTGTGAGGCGTCTGTTTCTCAAACTAGACACTAATGTATTTGTCCTCTTGTTCAGTTGTGCACCGGAGCCTCCCATTCCTCTTTCTATTCTGGTTAGAGCCAGTTTGCGCTGTTCTGAGAAGGGAGTAGTACACAGCGTTGTACGAGATCTTCAGTTTCTTGGCAATTTCTCGCATGGAATAGCCTTCATTTCTCAGAACAAGAATAGACTGACGAGTTTCAGAAGAAAGTTATTTGTTTCTGGCCATTTTGAGCCTGTAATCGAACCCACAATTGCTGATGCTCCAGATACTCAACTAGTCTAAAAAAGGCCAGTTTTATTGCTTCTTTAAATCAGCACAACAGTTTTCAGCTGTGCTAACATAATTGCAAAAGGGTTTTCTAATGGTCAATTAGCCTTTTGAAATGATAAACTTGGATTAGCAAACACAACGTGCATTGGAACACAGGACTGATGGTTGCTGATAACGGGCCTCTGTACGCCTATGTAGATATTTCATTACAAATCAGCTGTTTCCAGCTACAATAGCCATTTACAACATTAACAATGTCTACACTGTATTTCTGATCAATTGTATTTTATTTTAAATGGACAATTTTTTTCTTCTTTCGGATAAACAAGGACATTTCTAAGTGACCCCAAACTTTTGAACGGTAGTGTATATAAAATAAAATGTTCCTTTAATATCTGCAGACAAAATGGCTTAGTTATACTACAGTATAATGAAATGTGGAAAACATTTACACTGAACAAAAACAAACGCAAAATGCAACAATATCAAAGATGTTACCACCATCTGCCTCATGCAGCGCGACATCTCCTTCGCATAGAGTTGATCAGGCTATTGATTGTGGCCTGTGGAATGTTGTCCCACTCCTCTTAAATGGCTGTGCGAAGTTGATGGATATTGGTGGGAAGTGGAAAATGCTATCGTACACGTCAATCCAGAGCATTCCAAACATGCTCAATGACTGACATGTCTGGTGTGTATGCAGGCCATGCAAGAGCTGGGACATTTTCAGCTTCCAGGAATTATGTACAGATCCTTTGCGACATGCTGAAACATGAGGTGATGGCGGCGGATGAATGGCATGACAATGGGCTCTCGTCACGGTATCACTGTGCATTAAAATTGCCATTGATAAAATGCAATTGTGTTCGTTGTCTGTAGCTTATGTCTTCCCATACCATAACCCCACCGCCACCATGGGGTACTCTGTTCACAACGTTGACATCAGCAAACCGCTTGCCCACACGGCGCCATACACGCTGTCTGCCATCTGCCCGGTAGTTGATACCGGGATTCATCCGTGAAGACCAAACTTCTCCAGTGTGCCAGTGTGCCAGTGGCCATCGAAGGTGAGCATTTGCCCACAGAAGTCGGTTACGACGCCGAACTGCAATCAGGTCAAGACTCTGGTGAGGATGACGAGCACGCAGATGAGACGGTTTCTGACAGTTTGTACAGAAATTCTTCAGTTATGCAAACCCACAGTTTCATCACCTGTCCGGGTGGCTGGTCTTAGATGATCCCGCAAGTGAAAAAACGGGTGTGGAGGTCCTGGGCTGGCGTGGTTACAACTGATCTGCGGTTGTGAGGCCGGTTGGACGTACTGCCAAATTCTCTAAAACTAAGTTTGAGGCGGCTTATGGTAGAGGAATGAACATTCAATTCTCTGGCAACAGCTCTGGTGGACATTCCTGCAGTCAGCATGGCAATTGCATGCTCCCTCAAAAGTTGAGACATCTGTGGCATTGTGTTGTGTGACAAAACTGCATATTTTAGAGTGGCCTTTTATTGTCTACAGCACAAGGTGCACCTGTGTAATGATCATTACATTTCACATTTTAGTCATTTAGCAGACGCTCTTATCCAGAGCGACTTACAGTTAGTGAGTGCATACATTTTTCACACTTGTGGGTACTGCTGTTTTAGTGAGTGCTTGGTGTCTGTCACTGTTGCGACATCAGCACCTATTCTCAGAACCCCCAGTTTTATGACTGTATCTTTGCCCAGGAGTGGTTTTCCATTTCCTTTGATTACAATGAACTCTGCTTGCTCAGTTATGTTGCTGGTTGTGATTTCACCTTTGAATGTACCCTTGACTGATAGTGGTTCACTAGAACAATACGAATACAATTTGTTCTCTGTCTTAGGGTCATATGAGTGACACTATCTTATCTAACTTCAGTCTTTCCCATGTATTCTCATCTATCACACATTGCTAATTGCATCTGAGTCAATCAACATTCTCATTTCAACTCCCTGTGTCCAAGTTCGGTTTTCACTTTAAAGTTTGAACATGTTTGTGAATGATATTGTTACAGTGGGACTAAGTATCATGCTGTTTAATCAGCTTCTTGATATGTCACACCTGTCAGGTGGATGGATTATCTTGGCAAAGGAGAAATGCTCACTAGCAGGGATGTAAACAAATTACCAAATTTGTGCACAACATTTGAGAGAAATACGCTTTTTGTGCTAATGAAAATTCCTGGGATCTTTTATTTCAGCTCATGAAACATGGGACCAACACTTTACATGTCGCGTTTATATTTTTGTTCAGTATAGTTTTCATACAAAACAGAAAGGAAATACCACAAAACTACTGCAATCAACCTGACCGTCTGGCCACCAAATCACCAATGCTGCAAACAAAATCACGAAGTTATTTTTTCATTTAGCATCTAGCCTAAACTTAGCTACCCTAGCTTGTGATCTGTCTGATGAGGCAACCAATTTTATTTCCATGTGTGAACAGTATGGCCTTACCGAGCTGGCTGAGGTCCAGCAGATTCCAGTGCATGCCAGTGGGGCAGCCGGTGGAGAGGGTGCGGATGTGGACACGGCCGTGGAGGTCCAGTCCCCACAGGGCATCGCGGCAGGCAGTGAGCTGCACCATCTCTATGTCCTGGGGCAGCTGGACTGTGGTGGGGTGCATCTGACCATCCTGGTCCCAAACACAGAACAGGTCTTTCCTGCTCTGGCCCAGCCACAGGAAGCTCCCTACAGAGACAAACACAGTCACATGTTGGTGATGTAATACACAGAGAGACACAGATAACAGGGGCAGATGTTACTACACAACAGCGACAGTATGTAATGTAAAGTCAAAGGAGTGGTCTTCTTTATTTCTGTTCATTTATTTGAGATGGGTTGTTGCCATAAGGTGGAGGGAGGGTAGGGGTTATATCATGTTGTTATGTGTTCACAAAGAAAAGAGTGGTCACCAATCTACCTTCTTTACTGAGTAAAGCCGAGGAGTAGACGAAGGCCCACTTCGTGGCAGAGACGGTTCCTCTGGGTACCACACCCTGCCAGAATGTACCTGTGGGGTCACAAAACATCAATGTCACACTGAACATCCTGCAGTGTTATCACAAAAGTCACTGTCCATCATACTGCCTTAACACACTTTGACCTTTGAGAAGGTGTCAGTAAAGAAATGCAAAGAGTTTTTGCATTAAAGCCCAGTTCAGATACAACAGCTAACATAAGGAGACAAGACGACACAAAACTAGCCCGTTTTTTAAATTTGTGTTGTATAACTGACCAAAGACGGGGCATTCAGATCAAAAATATAGGGCGCAGAGTTAAGACCGTTTCCACGGTAACGGTGCCTCTTTCCAAGGACGTGATGAAACTTTGAAAAATAAGATGCCACTTCTTGTAGCAAACGATGTCGTAGCAAATGGTGCTGTAGAAAACGGTGCTGTAGAAAGCGGTATTGTAGCAAACGGTGTTGTAGCAAACAAGTATTATGAAATACATGCACCAGAAACAAGGCACACTTTGTGACTTGTCAGAGAAATAACAGCAAGCTAGGCTTTCTAACTGCAGAAAAATAGCTAGCTAGCCTGCTTGGCTAAACACAGAACGTCAGCTCACTGTTCTCGGATTTAAACGGACCCGTCTCGTCTCAAGTCTTTTGCTAAGATTTTACATGTTGAATATTGGAAATTCCAGCAACCGACATGAGACGTTCTAAAACTACAGTACTCAGACCAAGAAAACATTGTTCTAAAACTGCTTAAAACCATCTTGTATTTGAACCGGGCCTTAAGGCTTAGCTGATGAAGTTGTGTTTCTGTGGAATGTGGTTATGTCATAAAGGGCATTCTATAAATTGCATTCCAACACAGAAAACAACAATTAAAATGCCTCCTGACTGAGCATCTCTGTTAACCCACTAAGCTTAAGCATAGGCATTAGCTTGGGGAGTTAACAAAAGTATTGAGGTCTCATAACATACCACTGAGGCTGCCCTTGGCGACATGGAAGTCGTTCCTGCCAGATGCAATCCAGACGCCAGTGGTGTTGGAGGAGACCAGGCTAGGCTGGCACTGGGACTGCTGGGACAGGAAGGCCACGCGGAGGCACTCCGCTACCCGTTCCACCGGAGCCTTGGTGGCCGTGGCCACGTTTTGAGTGGCCTGGATCAGAGTCTGGAACAGACTGCCCTGGTCAAACACCACATAGTCTGTGATGCTCACCTGAGGAAGGGAGGGAGGGAGGGAGGGAGGGAACAAAAGGCCAGAAATATATAAGCATTAGAAGGTGAGCCAGTCATCTCAGGGTGAAGTCTGTAATGCAACCCCTTTGACTTAAAAAATACATATTCTTAAAAAACGATCAGTGCAAAATAGAGGGCTGATGGAAATGATGGGTGTGAGTAACATTGAACACAAGTCCAATAGGATACCAACCTGCCACCAGTGGTCATCGTCCCCCTGGGGCTTTTTGGCAGTGACTCCAGTCCTGAACCACAGACTGCCGCCGGTGTCCAGAGCCCAGGCCGTGTTTTTCTCTCCCAGGGCTATACAGATGGGCTCCAGACCTTGACTCTCACTTTGGAAGGAGGTAAAACACACACACAAATATGTAATGATTAGCAAAGAAAGCATAGCTAACATTGCCTGAGTGAGTCCTGAAGACGTGCATTAGCTCCCTTTAGCTCAGGCTAACACAGTCTTGTGGTGCGCTGGAGAGCTGGATTTGAACCCCGGTCAGTCACTACTAACTCAACTTTCACTGTTACTAGGCCTGTATGACACACATCTTCCTTCCTCTTTTCAAAAGAGGTGAAAGAGTCATTGTTGGATTACAATTCAATGGAACGACCACATGACAACTGCTAGGGGTTTCACGAGAACCAAGCACAGCGAACTGAACTATCACCGTTACTGGGGTCTATGACACAGAAAAGGTTCTACCTGATTTTGTCGTACTTCCACATTTCCCCCTCAGAGCAGTAGCTGCTGAGGCCTTCTCTGTAGAAGACGGCCCTGTGTTCGCTGAGGGCCCACACCACACCGCCCCGTGCTGCGATCTGGGTCATGGGGCACGGGCAGTCCACCTTCACAGCCCGCGCACATGGACGGTCCACACTCAACCCTGCAGGACGGGATCACAACCACAGTCAGGGTTTAGTTTGTGAGTTATTGCATTTGTTGTGTTTTTGTGAGTGAGTGAGTGAGTGCATGTCTGTATGTAAACAGAATGTTAATCATGCCAAGTCTAGACTATTAGCAGTATAGCAGTCTCCCATTCGTTTCTTAGTTGATCATATCTAATTCAAACTAAATGTGCCACTAAAAATTACAAGCTTGCAGCAACACTATGCCCACCCATCCCTAATCTTCAATTTCTTTGATGTCTGTCTCCAAAGTGAATATTAGACATAGACATACACAGCATGTAATTTCATGAACAGGCCTCTGTGTGTGTTGGCTCTGGATATGTCAGAACAGCTGCTAGAGTCATGCTTTATGTACAACTAACATCCTTACACAACCAGGGAATTAATACTACTTGTCTTGATCAGCAGGTTTAGCTGTGTTGTTTACAAGCCATCATAATACAAGGGACAGATATTATTTTGTAATGTTTGGGATTTATTTGGCCTCATTATTCTCATCCCAAATATGGCATCTATACAGCATTATGATTACCTCTAAACTGATTTAGCCAGTGACGTATGATACTATTTATTATGGCCCCTGAACAGCGCCATCTAATGGCCGATTGGTTAATTTCAGGAACTTATTTGCTGGCTTGAGACTTTGCCAATAAACAGGGTCAAGATGTAATATTCTTAATAACCTGAGGCCACCTGCTGCTGAAACCCTGAAGTCTTGTTTCAAATGGAGGAGTGAATTGAATAGTCAAAATAGCCTATATTAACAAATTACATTTAAAATAAAGTAAAATGGTTTGTCACAAAAACCATATTATAGAAACTTCCTGTGAGCACCTTTTCTATGCAGCAATGAATTTGCTAAATGTAGTGGCAGATCTAGTAAGTCTCTTCATCTCTACTCCATAGTGGAATGAGCAAGGGGGTGGCAGGTAGCCTAGCGGTTAGAGAGGCAAGACAGCAAGCGGAGGATTGCAAGCTCGAATCCTGGGTTCGATTGGAATAATCTGTTGGGAGGTGAGCTGGCAACTGGAGGGTTGCTGGTATCAAATGCCATTGTTGCCTGCCGTTGTAACCCCCCCGGGCGCCCAGCGTGGTAGCTCACCGCACCTCTCCAAAAAGATGTATGTGTGTCTTTCGGAAGGGTTGGGTTCAAAGAGGAAGTCAAATTTCAGTTGAACCTTGTGTGTAAAGTGGTTTGACCAATAAAGTCATCTAATTCTTAAAGCAGATAGTTAAGAAGAACAAGCCTCATGAGTATAGTGTACATAGTCACAAACTCCTTCCCTGTGGTTAACTCTATCTCACCTGTCTGCAGGTAAAGGTCTCCGCTAGCACGAATGATCCAGGCTGTGTCTTCACTAAGCGCCACAAAGGCAGAATCCTCCAGGGCTTTGTACCAGTGCCTCTTGCCTTTGATGGTGACCTTACCACATGCATACGCTGTCATGGTCTTCTGTTCCACTTTCCATAGCAGGGACCCTGAAATGAAATCAGACTTCAATGTAACAGCCAGGACAAACCACTAGTATTTACATCCAAAGGAGAAATCTTGGGTAATGAACTTATCAACTCCCCCAAAGGATCAATACATTGAATGCTCATCTCAAATAGAGGCAACAACAATGTAGACCAGGAACCACAATACCTTCTATCTATTCCGCATAATAGACAGAGTCACTGTGAATAAACGCGTCTGGAGCTAAATGATCATATTATAGACATCCTCACCTGAAGGTGACAGTGCCACCTGCTGCACGTTCTCCTCAAACTTCTGCCAGCTCAGCCCCCCATCTGGAAGGGCACTGCAGTACAGGCCTCCTTTAAAGTCCAGGCACCAGATGTATCGGTCAGTCACCACCAGGTTCAGGATGCCACAGCCTGGCCCTGTGTAGCCCATCCAGCTCTCTGCCAACTACAGAGGAGACGAGAGGAGAGAGGGTTAAACCAGGCACAGAACTGTTGGTATTGAATAGCATTCTACGGTGAAGACTATCCAACCGTGTTACAACAATCAAATGAGTCAATGCTTCTATTTTGATGTGACACTACTAGTCATATAGTGTCAGAATGAAACTGAATGCAATGTACTGTAGCAGCACAAACACTGAGGAAGGAAGCCGAACCAACACACAACATGTGTGTTCTATTACGGTCTTGTCTTGGTCCTGCTGGCCGATGTTGGAGCCCTGGAGGTTGAGGGAGTTGAGGCCGTCTCCAAGGCTGATGTTGGAGGCTGAGTACGGGACTCCCTGGGCAGCGTAGATGTCCTCCTCGTCACTGGAGGGGCATTGCTCAGGCTCCAGCGAATAACACATCTGATCAGCACAACTAGGAGGTTCCAGATCCAGCAGACGGTGCTGGTGTTGGGGGTCGTCCTGGTCTTCAGAGTCATCCGGCCCAATGAGGGGGCTCAGGAAGTCATCCTCCTGCTCCTCAATGGGGTCCCGGTCCTCTGAGGTCTGCATGTAGGCAAAGGTGCACTCCAGTAGAAGGTCTACGTCTGGCGTAGGGGCCTCTCCCTGTTTGTTTGTGGCAGAGGGGCCGTTGCCGTTCTCTGGGTAGGACTGACACTCCATGTCCTGGAAGGGCAGAGACGCGGGGCAGGAGGGAGGCTGAGTCCCAGGGGGTTGAGTCTGAATCAGAGGGTCCTGTCCCTGGCCACCACCCTGGCTCTGAGCTCCAGAGGTAATTAGTTCTGGGGAACCTCCACTGATGGATCCCTCCTGGTCTGGGGATCCACTGCTCCTGCTCTGTAGGTCCAGACTGCTGCACAGGAGACTGGTGTGGTCGGAGGCGGATGGGGGCTCACTCATAGGGGTGCTGGCACCCCCGTCGCTGCCCCCTCCTCCATCCCGACTGCAAATGCTCTCAGACCAGCTGTTGTGCTGCTCACATATGCGGTTTCCACTTTCTGTAGAGTGAAAAAGAGAGAGAGAGGGAGAACATAGCAGCAATTAAGTTGACACTAATGTATTGAATCCTGACTCATATGGGAAAGGTCATTATAAGACAAGAAATGAACGTTTTTAAAGCTATTAAAATGCAATTTGGAGCCGTTTTGGAACATTTTGTCATCAACCAGAGCAAAGAACACTAGATCTGAAAGTTTTCTTGACCCTTTGTTGAAAATCAGAGCCTTATCAAATCAGTCACTACTGCAACTCACCTTGTCTCCTCCTCTTGGCCTTCTTCTTGACTTTGATGGCCTTGACCACCAGCTCCTGCTGGAAGTCCTCCTGATTTATGGCACTATAGCGGCTGGAGGAGAGGTCCGATTGCTCCGTGGTGGTGGAGAGCATCGTGCCCTGAACGCTATCCCAAGATGTGATGGAGCTGCTGCGGCTACGAGACTCACTGGTGCCCCCTACACTGCTCCATCTCTGGTGGCCCAGTCGCTCCCCCACTTCAGGCCTCTCCACCAGGGCTCCGGCCTCCCCCGCCTCGGGGTTGTCACTCAGCTGGTCCTGCTCTAGGACCTCTTCCACCTCTTCCACCTCCTCCTCATCCACCAGCCTCTCCCTCTCCCCCTGCTCTGTGATGATGGCAATGGTCCTGATAGGCTGGGCTGTCTCCACGGAGCCGGTGGGGGGGAGCAGGATGGTGGGAGTGGTCAGGGGAGAGGTCAGACGGAGGGACAACTCAGAAACTGGACAGGAAGAAGGTTAAGAGAAGACTTATCAGAGAAAGACTATAGAGATACAAGAAATTAAAGTGAAAGTCTAGGACTAAAGAAAGTGTTATCTGGCGATCATGATTGTCTCTCTTTCCACCATCTGGTTGGTTTGAACTGTAGTCCAGTGGTTTCAATGTATTCAAACAAACAAAATACAATATGACCATCTTACTGTTGGAAGCCAGGCCCTCGGGAGTATTGGAGATGCGAACGATGTCTCGATCTCCTTTCAAGATGAAGATCTCATTTTCAGTGCATGATACAGAGACAATGTCCCCGCAGCTTTCCAGCGCACCGATGATCACCTTGAAAGTCAAAGACAAAATAACATTGACAGATCGACTTCTTGTAAGGGCTCGAACACACCATTAGCGTTTGCCTGCCGAGACTACTTGTGAACCGAGTGAAAAACGATTTTACATGTAGAATCTCACGAAAATGTCGGCAGTCAGACGTCAACGGGAGATCCACATTCGGTGCGATGTGTGCAACCCTTAAGATAACACTGGCAGGACACAAAGATGACTTCAATTACCAGTACCTGTATTCTCTCAGCTGATTCACTTACCTATCTTTTATTATTCTCCATCAAAATATAATTTGTAACACATGCAATCCACACTTGATTACCTTGTGGTTGAGGCAATCAAATTTAAGATGGCTTAAATTACTACATTCTCTGCAGTCTCAACTGATACACCTCTAACCACCTCTCGCTATTACTCTCTAACAAAACATTGTAACAAGCGCTAAATAAAATCCATGTATTATTAGTTTAGTATCCATTCCTGCCTGAGGGTATCTTTACCTGGTTGAGGCAGTCCAACACGTAGACACTGTATTCATTCCAGCTGAGGACCCAGCCCTCTCTGAGGAAGCAGCTCACCAGGCCCAGCTGCCTCTCCTGGGGTCGGTAGCCCCCCGTGGGGGCCGATCTGGGGAACAGCTCAAACTGGGGCACCTGCTGGTTGAACAGAGGCTTCAGGACCCGTGTGTCCTCCACCAGTCCTCGCACGTCCGTCCGCCACAACCGAAGGCCAGGTCTCGCTGCATAGACCAGCAGGTCACTCTGCTTACACAGGCCTGGCTGGAAGCATGCACCAAACTTCCCATTGCTTCGAGGAAAATAATAATGCAAGAGAAATATATAAGATATACACATAGCTTCAGAGCTTAGATTATATTGCTCTGTCTATTCCTCTCTGGTTTAATATATCAGAAAAATATGAAGATGCTCAACTGAGAAAATTGAAATGTCTCAATAAATTGTCTGAAGGGGACATAATTGATTTGTTGCTGAAAAGTCACTGATGTATAAGTTGTGTTACATTTAATGAATAAGTGCAACATGTAGGCTACCTCTTCCTAGGCTTGGTGCCCAGCTGCTGCAGGGCCTGCTCCTGGGTGTTGAAGAGCAAGGATCTCTGATGAGAGGAGATGAGCAGGACTTTCTGACTGTACTCCAGCTGGACTATGGCTGAGGTCTCCTCAAACAGCAGCACTGGGTTACACACACCCTAAGGATATGAGGATACAACACAAGTCAAAGCTCCAACCGCAATATTGGGTTACATACACCCTGAGAGTATAAGGGTACAACACATATGTGAGAGAAGTTGGTTAGAAAACAAACAGCACATAACTGAAAGAATGAAAGTTGCTATACCTGATCCAGGTCCACAGCAGAGTACACAACCTTTCCTTTGTCATCACCAGAGAAAAGCTTCATTCCATTGGCACTCCAGGCCAAGGCAGTGACTGTGCTTTTATGCAAACCGACCACATCGAATCGCCTTAGCTACAGAAAAGAGAGAGACCTAAGTGTTTCGCTACACAAAGGGATACATTTACTAAGCACTTGCATAATATGATAATAATATATACTTTAGTCCACATGAGATGGAAATGTGTCTTGTGTTTTTTTTCCGAACCTCTCGGATACACACCACACACACACACACACTAGAGCAGAGCATGTGCTAAGTTCGCACCTTTCCATTTTAAAAGGGAATAAAATAAAATAAAAAACAAAGCTCAAAACATGACACTACCTTTACTCGTATCAACAGATCAGTTGATTGATTGGTTGGCATACCTGTTTATTCCTGCCTGGAAGTTGAGACACCAGTTGAAAGACAGCAACTCGACCAGATGCTGTGCCCACTGCCACCAAGTCATCAAAACAACTGAGCAGCTTCACTGTTGTGATAGCGTCAGATTTCCCCTGGGAAGATACAATAACATGTTAACAGTTAAACATAATGACAAACTTACTTACTGGGGGCAAAAAAAACTTTGTTCAAAGAATCAGTAATAATTGTATGTTTGTTATCAAATTTGGTTTAGGGTGAAAGTGCAAAATAATTTAATAAAATAAGCAATGCATGAAAAAGTGACACTCACCTCTATGTTGTACTTGTTCATCAGGCTGACTCGCCTGCAGTACAGGTAGAGCATCCCAATACTGCTCCCCACAGCAATGTAATCGCTGTTGGTGTCCAGAGCAGTCAGGTAGACCACTACGGAGCGGAAGCCTTTCTGGACCTTGGCAGGTATTGCATTGAGCAGGTAGTACAGGGGACAGAACTCCCTTAAGGCGCTCTGTAAAGGGGTTTGGGCTGCCATGGTGGACAGGCAATGCTCTGCTCTCTGTGGAATAAGAAAAGAAGGCATGGTAATCATAAACATGTGGGAACACATGAATGATAGACATGACATGTATGGCATACAATGATTATATAATATTTGGCTACGGTACCAGGCTAGGAGGTAACACATGAATGATAGACATGACATGTATGGCATACAATGATTATAGAATATTTTGCCAAGGTAAATAGAGTGTGGGACCAGGCTAGATAGGTACCTAGCTAGTTGCTGCAGTGGTTATCCTCAATGGTCAAATTTTCACACCATGCTTCTACTACTAACTAGCACACACACAGTTAGCGCTAACTCCACATCAACTGAAACTAACGTTACCAAGTAACTCTCCATAGCGGCCCTAACTAGCTAGCTAACTAGATACAATGACATTACTTGAAGGTCCGATATGAATTCGCCTGAAACCGAAAATATTGGGTAGCTAACGATCTTGGACAAAGCACAGCCAGGCCAACAGCAGGTTATCAGTAATGTTGACGTTTCAGACATGACGAGCTAGCTAGCTAACGTTAGCTAGCCTAGCTAACGTTAGCTAGCTACAAATACAAAACACAAGTTTACACAGACTTACATTCGATTATGTCGCTATATCCGGTTATCATATAGATGACAAATACGTTACGCTAAAAGCATGTATAAAAGAGAGAGCTGACGACATTGCTGTCGCACACTTCTATTAATTATTATTCGAGAACATCTCTTATCATGCTGATGTTTCCGTCTCGAGCTATGGAGTATGGACGTCAACAAACCCCACCACACAAGTTCCTTGTCTCGCGGGAAAACAAAATGATGCATGACTGCTGCCTGCTGTGCCAGATGAGAAGTTTATTGACAGGTTTATCAATATTGTTTATTTTCTCTGTTGTTGTGTCGAAGGCACCTTCATTATTATGACCAATAGATGTGTATTCATGGACACAGTCTGTGAACAGCATCCATATGTGTATGTGCCAGGGGAAATTTCAATAGAATAGATGAAGCAAAGATATGTTGGATCTGTAGACTTAGATACACCTCGCATCGTACGTTGACATGCACACTAATAATTCGATATTAAACTGATTATGGCAGTAGGTCGGTTATGGCATTAGTCATGGAAACACCTCACTCCGTTTATCTTCATCCGCGTAAGGTTAAAAAAAAGAAAGTAAGCATATGCTGATTAAAACGACTGGTTTTCTGAGCAAATGTTTTTTGAATTACTGGAACATAGCGGTGTATTTGATTTGATCTGCGCATGTTCTAGCACGAGCTTCTTTCTTTTGCGCGAGTGAAGTGAGTTCGTAAAAGCTGTAAGTATGCATAAAAAAAATAGTTTTCACATACAAACTTTATATGTCCGAACTCAGAATGGTAGAAACTTTATTTTGATTGGCGATTTTCTGCATTTATCAAAATCCCATCATGTAGCCTGATTTCAGATGTGTCCATGTAAACAGGATTATTAGGGAAATCATTATTCTTGCAAAGCATGTAAACGTTTAAATCCAACTATTATATTAATCTGACTATTCACAATAATCATATTATTTGTAGCTGTCCCATTATGGCGTCCGTGAGACCACGGGCAGCGTCATTGAGGCCCATATCCATTTTGAAGTGAGATTCCCTAAAAACACACCACTTCTATACAGCTATGACTTTTTCGTAACAGGTTAGGAGAATTCGGTTACGATTAGGGTTAGAGAAAATGCTCTCATATCCTGCTACGTATTGAAGTGGCGTGTTTTTAGGGATGCCCATTTTGAAGAAGTAGTCAACTTTCTTATTCTACTACTTCTATGAATTGGCAAACTAACTGACAGGGTGCACACTGCCAGTTTGAACAGGTATAAAGCCAATGTTGGCGATTTACTGCCACCTGCAGTTGTGGAATGTATCCTCACGAGTATAATTAATTTGGTGATCTCTCCTTGTGACCTGGATGAAATTATGTGATGCTTCCTTAAACCATGTCCCACCCAGTTGACTACTTCAAAATGGTGAAAGTCCTCAATGACGCTGCCCATGCTAAAACTGGCTTTTGGGCACTAGTCTTCTATCTATCTCTATGGTTGGATCAAATTCCTCTGGTTGTTCAGGCTTTTAGCTGTCGGCTCATGATTTGTTATTGAAATGTAGGCCTACAGTACACCTCTAGCATTGCTGAGCATATTTCAATACATGAAATGCACTTATAAGTAGATTTTTGCTAACAACAACACAGAAATATCGAACGCCGTTTGGGTCTTTGCGTGTCAAAAAAGATACACGTCAAATAACACTATTGTGGCTAATCCTTAATCACAACACATAACCCGGTCCGGTCAAGCCATACTAGCCAGATGAAGCTAGCTGGCTACTTATAACGTTAGTTTTGGGCAACACGGTTAAGTAGCAGGCTCGCTAGTTATTTCAGTAGGAGAACAACAAGTGGCTACCTAGCTAATACTTACTCACATGGATTCCTAAATCATTGCTAAGAATATTTCAAATGACTGCAGTTTCTATTTGTCATTGTTTTCCGGCTGGTGCTAGCTAGCTATCCCAGACGTTGCTAATAACATCTGTATGAAAGATATTTGCAAACATTTTTGATCCTGCTCGTTTGATCCTGATCTAATTTCAGATGATCACACAGACGTTTTCTCATTCGGTCGAACAAATAATGCCTTTTACCAACGCAGTATTGTACAGCTTTGACAGTGATCGTAATGATGGCGCTTGGCTTGCACGTGCAAATTCAGCGAGCACAACATTCTATAATAGAATTGTGTTATTTGACGTGTCAAATTAAAAGCTTAGTTGACACGTCAAATTGTGTTATTTGACGTGTATCTTTTTTGACACGCAACGACCCAAACCACGTTCCATACATGTGCAGTGTTGATGAGTCTGCAGTCCTTTAGCTCACGTAGCAGACAAGACCTGCGGTATGAGGTACTACAAACCCATGTCAAGGTTAGACAGATGGGTATTCAGACAATATTTACTTGGGTCCCAGCCCATTTGGGGTTGGAGGGGGACTCGGCAGCTGATCTACTGGCTAAACAAGCACTTAGTAGTGGGGATGTGGATGTTGTACTTTCAATGAGCAAGGCAAATAAAAAAAAAGCCTGATATGGACAGTGGTGGTGCAGAGATGGCAGGAGCAGTGGAATAGAAACCCTAAGGCAGGCATCTATTCCAAGTACAAAGGGAAGACGGCAGGAAGAGACAGAAGAGAGGAGGTGTGATAGGAAAGCATCCGAAAGGAAAGTGTGATTATTGCCAGGAAACAGAGACAGTGGAGCATGTATTGATACAGTGTGGGCAGTATGAGAGGGAAAGAGAGAGGCTGAGATCCAGTATGAGGGAGAAGGGGATACAGGAAATGAGTTTAAAAAGCATACTGAGTATAACGTCATTAGATACAGTCTAAAATATTTTGTTATATTTTTAAAGAGAAACGGGGCTGGCAGGTAGGATTTAGTTTCTTCCAGTCTCTGGCCCACACTCAACTACAGTATGTGGCGGTAATGCACCATAACGTTGGATGCCAACTGCGGATAAACCCCACCGAAGAAGAAAATGACCGGCTACGGAAATGACATACGCTGGCGGAAAAAAATGCTAGCAGTAGCCACTCTTTGCTCACGTCTGTCTTTGCCGTTAGCTACCTTCTGTAGCGTTTAATGATTGCACCGTTTCACAATATCCTCAATATATATGTATTTTTTACCATTGCAGTAACCTCTGTGTCGTTTTTTTTACAAACTCATTGGCTTGTAATTTAAAAAAAATCGAAATTCAAGTTACCTAATCTATCGATTGGTTCGGGGGATTCTACATGAATATCTAGCTAGCTAGCTAGCCTGCTACAGTCAAAATGGCGGACAACGAGGATGAGAGTGATGTGTCAAGTACAACAACAGGGGCAGATCATGGTACGATATATCAAGTTCAATGTGTTTCTGGATTGCAAGTAAATGAAACCCCTACAGAATTGGAAAACGAGAACCAAGTCGGCGAGAAATGTATTGAAGCGCAAGGCTTGACAGATTTTCTGCAAAGCTGCACAGAAGAGGAGACATTCGTTGCAAAGGACTCCCAAGTGGTTGTCAGCCAAACTGAGGAAAATGAACAACAACCTGAACAAAACATAACGTCTATTGTTGAGACTTCAGGTATTGCAACTGGTGCAGAGTATTCTACAGTCAGTGCTGACTTTGTAAACGCTCTTGCACCTGGAACCACCATTATTTATGTGCAACCAGACGGTAGTTTTGTTGAGGGATCAGGTCTGACTGCAGAGGAGCAGCAACAGCTAGTGGAGCAGTTGGCCAAACAGCAGCTTGTCACAGTGACGGAGAGTGAGGCTGTTCGCCTGTTTGAACAAAATCAAGTCATCAAAACACTCCCTACTACTTCATCACAGACACAGTATACCATTCCCAGTACAGCACTGGCTCCCAATGAACTGCAACAAGTGCTAGAGCAAGTGATCAAATCTCAGCAATCCATGGCCCAGACACCCAAGGAATCGGAGCAGGTTGTGACCACTCTGGACCCCACAACTGGCTTGTTCACGACTGTTGCAGCTTCAGAGATTGCAGTAGCAAGCCCACATCCACTGGTCACTATGCAGAATGCATCACAGCAGCTGAAGAAGGTTGCGAAACAAGTGGCACTTCAGTCCCACAATGGTACGCACCTGGTCCCGAAAAAGGTAACTACTTTTTTGATTAGTTTATTCTATTAAATTATTGCTCATGTGACTTTCACTGATATTTAATACGCTCAATTGTGAAATTCTATGTTTGATGAGAAAAAAAGCTAACATTTGATCATGGCACTTTATCAGCTGTATGAAATCTACTATCCATTAATTATGACCGCCACTGACATTAGTATTGTTTATATTTTACCAGCAGGAAACCATCCGAATCCAAGTCCAGATGCCCTCTGGAAAGCAGGAGGTGAAAGGACCTACGCAGGCTACCATTTCAATCCCCCAACAGAAGAATTTGGCTGTGAGGAGTCAAGGCCAACAGGTCAAAGTGTCTACAAACGGCAGTGTGAGCAGCAGCCCCCAGATCATCCACATCACACCCATGGTTGGACAGCAACAGTACTTCCTACAGCAGAACCCTGGAGACCCTCCCATTCAGCTGCTTCTGCAGAGTTCAACCCCCTTGGTTGGCAGCCTGGTTCCCATTGTGCACAAACTGCCCATGCCTGTTCAGACCCCTGTCCAGCAGCCTTCTGGTAAGGCCCCGGTCAATGGCACAGCAGTCACAGCAGTTAAACCTGCCACCACATCTGTCTCTGTCTCAGCCTCCACAGTGGAAAAAGTAAAAAGGGTCAAAACCAGAGTGAAGAAGGCACCGAATATCAAAACGCGTTCTGGGAGGGTGTCCAGACCGCCCAAGTACAAGGTGAAGGACTATAAGTTCATCAAGACAGAGGATTTGGCTGAGAGCCATCAGTCAGATTCTGACGATTACTCTGAGATCAGTGTGGAGGAAGATGAGGATGGCGAGGATAGTAAAAAGGGAGCATCATCTATGAGTTACAGTCACAAGCGGAAGGCCTTTCAATGTGAAACGTGCGATAAGGCTTACATAGGCCACGGAGGTCTGTCCAGACACTACAGGCTGAATCCCTCTCACGGTGAACTGAAGTCCACTCCTGAAGGGACCCCTAAAACGGAAAGCCCTGGTAAGAGCGCAGGCGCTGGGGCCGAACAAAAGAAGCCGACTGAAGAGAGTAATGCCAGCAGTGTTAAAAATACATCAGGTCCTGAGAAAAGTGATGCCACAGAGGAAACAGCTGCTGCAACTTCAACCACGCAACAAAAAGTAAGTTGCTCGAAAGTTACCTTGTCTAATCAAATGTTGACAAACGAATACCATTGGAATGTTGACGACCTGCAGCTAATTTAGCCGAAAGCTAATATTATGGTGATGTCTGTCTGTTATAGTGCTGGTTTCCCGGACACAGATTAAGCCTTGTCTGGGACAAAAAATCAAGCACAATGGAGAATCTCCATTGAAATAGCTTTTTAGCCCATGACTAGGCTTAATCTGTGTCTGGGAAACCAGTCCATAATGTTTTTACAGATTGTACCTTCACAGGTGGATACCACGGCAGCCCAAGGAGTAGCAGCTTCTACCAGACAGGCAGTGGTCCAGGCTCGGGGACCAGGGAGGCCCAGAGGACGGGGCAGACCACCTACCAAAGGCCTGCCGATCGTGGCAGCACATCCAGCAGTGAGACGGGGGCGTCGGGGCCGACCCCCAAAGCTAGGAGGGGGAGTAGCCAGTGTGGAGCAGCAGGCCCAGAGAAGGAAAGCACGGCTCAAAGAGGTACATCAAATTAGGAGTCAGAACACTTTCAACAAACGGTTGCTGCTAGGAATGTTTCTACACGAAGTTAAAAACAAGTGTTAAATATACAAAAAAACATTGTTGTTATAATGCAAAACACATGAGTATTTAGCAATGCTGTGAGTATAACATGAATCTCTGAACACCATAAGTTGTTTGACTGTCTGTCACTTGTTCCCTTGCTAGGTGACACACGAGTGTGATAATGAAGAACTGATGGAGACTGTGCTCCCTCGTCTGGCTAAGGTCATGACTGTATGGGAGTTCCTCTTGATGAAGGTAAGGTCACCACGCTAACCACCTGAACAAACAGTTGCACGCCAATAAAACAACTTACACAATAATTGTTTTTGCTACACAATGTTTGAATGCACTTTATCATACTTTTTAGCAACAGGCAAATATAGAATAAGACACAGTTGCAGTTTGTCGTTTACTGAATAATTGTATCCCATTAACCCTCAGGTGGAGAAGGGGCGGCAACCCAAAACCCAGTTTTCGGATGTGTACCGAGAGTTTGAGCAGCTCCACAGCCAGGTGAAGAAGATGGCCCAGGACTATATCAGTAACCCTCAGGGTGTCCACACGGCCTTGGAGGTCCACAATGTAGAGGTAAGAAGTATATCTATATTATTCAATTCAATAAAACTTTATCAATTTAGGGGGAATTAATAACGTCATAGCCAGATTACAAATAAAAGATCCTCCACGCATAATACACTGGGAGTTGAAACGTATTCAAATGCATTGAACAAATGTATTCAGTCTCGGAAACTTAATGTACAGAGTAAAATTGTTCATAATGTATGTCCTGTCGCTTAGGTTGCCAAATCTCTTGGCATCTTCGATGAGGTGAACAAGTTGAAAGTCCTGAACCCTCCAACGCAGCAGAATGTCACCAACATGGCAACCAAGAATGTCCGCTACATGGAGGTAAGCACCATTTAATTTAGACCGCACACTTTAACTCTACTCTTGCTGTTATGGAATTATGCTGTTACTCTTGCTGTTATGGATTTTTTTCATAGTAATGAATTGTTATGAGATGCTAAGATTTAAAGGTAATTGTTAGGTTGATGATAGTCTGTTTGTTATTTTTTTTAACCTAGAATTCTAAAATGTTACCTCCAACGAAGAGATTTAAAATGGAAAACCGGGCTGGTGTTCAAATCCATCAGAATGGCATTGAGACTTCCAAAAAAGGTATGTTGTATTTTTTACCTACTATCAACCTGTGGATAGGAATCTGCTAGGTGTCCAAACCAGAACATGGAAGAAATCATGGAAAATCACTAATTGTATTCTGCTTTCATTTCCCTGTATACTCTCACTCTCAGAATCCAGTGAGGCCAAAGTAGAGAACACCGCAACAACAAGCATGAAGGACATTTTACAACAAACTCAGGCACCCACCAAGAGCCCCGCGGGCCCTCAAGCCACTCAGACTGCTATTGTCAAACCACAGGTCGTCTCATCTAACCCAGAGATGAACGTAACACCCATGGAACTGATCCAGGATCACTTATCCAACAGCATGACAGAGACGGTTGGCTCAGTGGGAGGAGAGGAGGCCATGGAGACAGGTCAGGGTGCGTCTGGTACGGAACCAACCGAGGTCCTGAGCACCACTGACATAGCAGATCAGATGAAAGAGTTAGAGAAGGCCTTGGCCACAGACCCAGTCCCAGTAGATCAGCAGCCCAGGAGTAGTAGCACTCAGCCGCATCAGCCCGACAGTACCCTAGTCCAGCAGAGCGGCCTGACCCAGGCTGTCTCCACCTCCAGCGGAGGCCAGGTGGTGGTTCAGGAGGCCCAGGGCAGCCAGGAAGGCCAGGAGATCTACATCCAGACCGAGGGGCTCACCATGCACCTAGCAGAGGGCCAGGAGGGCGACATGGCCTCTGAGCGCATTGTCATTGTCAACGGGCCTGACGGCACCACCATGCACATCCGCGCCCCTGAAGGAGTCCCTCTGGAAGCAGTCCATGCCCTGCTTGGTATTGAGGCTGAGGGGAAAACACAGCAGTGATTTGTTGTTTCTCCATATCCGACCCTCTCAACATCCCCCATATAGATTTTTTCCATCTGGTGGATTTTTATTGTATTCCAAGTGTTCTTTATGAATTTGTAAACATTCTTTTCGATGTGGTGTTTTCATATTTCGACAAATTAATAGCCCTTCCTTTAAAAAGTGTTTAGTTGTTTGTGATATGTTTATATGTAGATAAATATCAAAAGCAGTTTAAAAAAAGTTGCACTATTTTATTACTTTTTATATATTTGGGCGTAACATTTTCCAAACATAAAATAGGTTTGTAATACCATGGGAAATTGATTCAATGGAGGGGAAACTTAAAAAGATAAGAAATGTTAAAGTTGTGGTTTTATTCATTTCCATGTTTCATTTGTTGTGATTCATTATTGCAGTACAACCATTTCATATGCTGTACAGTTTAGCTCATTTTCCTCTTAATAAAGGATGTGAGAACAAATCATTATTTTATTTAACAGAGTTGAAACCACCAGCATTGCTGTGCTTCATTCAGTGCATGCGAGTTCCTTTGTAATGTCCATACAGTAGTTGTATGGCTACGGTACTTACAAGTCCATACACAGAATAGAATCCCATTCAAATATGAAAAGAATGTTCCAACTGATGTTTGTTAGATTGGTCGATGCCCTGTCTCTGAAATAAGAACCTCTAACAGTAGCTTTGCACTGTTGTCTATGTACGGCTGTTACAGCCAGCAGGAGAGGTGCACCATTGAGAGGTCTGTGTTAGTTGTGTGAGCTAGTTCCTGAAGAATGGCCTGCTTCAGAGTCAGTTCATGCTTGTAGCCTTTGTAGAGCTTGGAGGAGATGTCAGCTGCCATGAAAATAGTGACATTTCACAAAACCTACATGTCATGGAACATACAGTGCCTTCAGAAAGTATTCATACCCCTTGACTTATTCCACATTTTGTGTTACAGCCTGAATTCAAAATAGATTACATTAATTTTTTTCTCCCACCCATCTACACACTATACCCCATAATGACAAAGTGAAAACATGTTTTTAGAATTCTTAGCAAATGTATTGATAATGAAATACAGAAATATCTCATTTACATAAGTATTCACACTGCTTTGCTATGACACTCCAAATTGATCTCTGGTGCATCCAATTTCCTTTGATCATCATTGAGCTGTCTCTACAACTTGATTGGAGTCCACCTGTGGACATGATTTAGAAAGGCACACACCTGTCTATATAAAGTCCCACAGTTGACAGTGCATGTCCAAGATAGAATTATGATGAGGCATACACTACCAGTCAAAAGTTCAAAGGTTTGACTATTTTTTACATTGTAGAATAATAGCGAAGACATCAACACTATGAAATAACACATATAGAATCATGTGGTTACCAAAAAAGTGTTAAACAAAGATTTTATATTTGAGATTCTTCAAATAGCCACCCTTTCCCTTGATGACAGCTTTGCACACCCTTGGCATTCTCTCAACCAGCTTCATGAGGTAGTCACCTTGAATGAGGTAGTCACCTTGAAACAGGTGTGCCTTGTTAATTTGTGGAATTACTTTCCTTAATGCGTTTGAGCCAATCAGTTGTGTTGTGACATGGTGGGGGGGGGGGGGGGGGGGGGTATACAGAAGACAGCCCTATTTGGTACAAGCCCAAAGTCCATATTATGGCAAGAACAGCTCAAATAAGCAAAAGAGAAACGACAGTCCATCATTACTTTAAGACATGAAGGTGTGTCAATATGGAACATTTCAAAAACCTTTAAAGTTTCTTCAAGTGCAGTCACAAAAACCATCAAGCGCTATGATGAAACTGGCTCTCATGAGGACAACCACAGGAATGGAAGACCCAGAGTTACCTCTGCTGCAGAGGATAAGTTCGTTAGAGTTACCAGCCTCAGAAATTGCAGCCCAAATAAATGCTTCACAGAGTTCAAATCACAAACACATTTCAACATCAACTGTTCAGAGGGGACTGTGTGAATTAGGCCTTCATGGTCGAATTGCTCCGAAGAAACCACTACTAAAGGACACTAATAAGAAGAAGAGATCTGCTTGGGCCAAGAAACACGAGCAATGGACATTAGACCGGTGGAAATGTGTCCTTTGGTCTGGAGTCCAAATTTGAGTTTTTGGTTCCAACCACCGTGTCTTTGTGAGACGCGGTGTGGGTGAACGGATGATCTCCGCATGTGTAGTTCCCACCGTAAAGCATGGAGGAGGAGGTGTTATGGTGTGGGAGTGCTTTGCTGGTGTGTGATTTATTTAGAATCAAGGCACACTTAACCAGCATGGCTACCACAGCATTCTGCAGCGATATGCCATCACATCTGGTTTGGGCTTAGTGGGACTATCATTTATTTTTCAACAGGACAATGACCCAACACACCTCCAGGCTGTGTAAGTGCTATTTGACCAAGAAGGAGAGTGATGGAGTGCTGCATCAGATGACCTGGCCTCCACAATCCCCTGACCTCAACCCAATTGAGATGGTTTGGGATGAGTTGGATGGCAGAGTGAAGGAAAAGCAGCCAACAAGTGATCAGCATATGTGGGATCTTCTTCAAGACTTTTGGAAAAGCATTCCAGGTGAAGCTGGTTGAGAGAATGCCAAGAGTGTGCAAAGCTGTCATCAAGGCAAAGGGTGGCTACTTTGAAGAATCTAAAATATATTTTGATTTGAACAATTTTGGTTACTACATGATTCCATATGTGTTATTTCATAGTTTTGATGTCTTCGCTATTATTCTACAATGTAGAAAATAGTAAAAACCCTTGAATGAGTAGGTGTGTCCAAACTTTTGACTGGTACTGTATATGTACATATCTACCTCAATTACCTCGTACCCCTGCACATCGGCTAGTACCCCGTATAGCCAAGTTGTCATTACTCATTGTGTATTCCTTGTGTTATTATTTTTCAATTATCCTTTTCTCTGCATTGTTGGGAAGGGCCTGTAAGTAAGCATTTCACTGTTAATATACAACCGCTGTGACAAATACAATTTGATTTGAAACACCGCAGTGAGTTCAGAAGAACAAAAGCTCTCACAGGATAACTTGACTTTATCCGGCAAACACTCTGCATCAAAACTCAGAAGACAGACAGTCTGTCTCGCGCTTGCCACTGGGTCTGCGTCGCACCAAACCGCGTGCATCACAGACACTGGGGATCCTCAACCTCATTCGATCCACCTCAACACTCAACGCCACCCCAGTTATCAATCCTTTCAGTGGTGCTCTGCTCCGGAGAGCAAAGCAGGACACAGCTCTCATCCCGAGTCGCGAAACGCGTAGCACCCTCACCCTCTGGGCAGCAGACACACAAAACATCAACACAAGTCCACTTCTGGATACTTTGACCGAATTGACAGAACCCAACTCCTTCTCAAATCAATCAAATGATATCCGGTGGCGAGCACGAGACTGAGACCCTGTCTGTCTTTCTGAGTTTGATGCAGAGTGTTTGCTAGATAAAGTCATGCTAGGGTATATAAGTTATCCCGTGAGAGCTTTTGTTCTGAACCCACTACAGTGTTTAAAATGTTATTTGTCACATGCTTCGTAAACAACAGGTGTTGACTAAGAGGGAAATGCTGACTTACGGGCCCTTCCCAACGATGCAGAGAGAGAAAAAATTTGAATAATAGAAAAATAATAACACAAGGAATAAATACACAATGAGTAGCCTAACAGTAACTTGGCTATATACATGGGGTACTGGCCAGAAATTGTACCCCCACTGGGCCAGAGTCATCGCTGGCATTTTCCTGATCATTGCGGTGAGGCTCGGAAGCCTTCACCTCACCTGTCGGCGCAGGTTCTTCCTCTTCACTTCTGTCACGTTCAATTTCTGAGTTCGCTATCCGTCGACTGCTCAGGGTTGTCAGCAGAGGAACATCTAATAATCAGAGGAACATCTAATAACAGAACAGAAAACTTACTGAAAGCCACACCCCCAATAAGCCATGAATCTGACTACATTGAAGCATATGTCACTGGCTATATGCACCATGCCACTGTCTATTTCATTTGTTAATTTAGCAAACAAGACAGCTCCTAATCCAGTGCCTTTATCACAGTCAACACACCTATATTTTAAGCTTTAAAAATGCTCAATTGTCTCTCAGCCTCATGGCAAAAATGTGTAGAATAGCATGAGATGAGCTATAAAACTGCACATTTTCCTTTCTGCCCCATGGCAAAATGTTTAGAAAGCATGAGATTAGCTATAAAACTGCAAATGTTTCTCTTTGCCCCATGGCAAAATTGTACAATTGCAGGAAGTAACTGCTACAGCCCAAGGATGCCAGTTAACAGAGAATATCCTCCACAAGATGTGGTCCGTCCGCGCCGACCAGCTTACCTGCCACAATATCTTGAATATTACAGCGATGGCTATGAGTCAAGGCACAGACAACCACACACATCCACATACCACTCCTACGAGGGAGAGCAGCTAGAGGGTTTTCTTGAACACTCGAGGTGGGATATACTGCAGTCAAAGTGGCCTTCTTCCCCTTCAACAACTCATCACCGGTCCAAGTCACCACTCTGGCTGACCAGCAGAATAGAGGACAGAGCCTCAGCCTTTCCATTGGTTGCTAATTTACCAGGTTCCCACCTCAGGCTAACCTCGACCAGAGATCGCCAAGATCAGCGTCGAACCTCGACTAGAGATCACCGGGATCAGCGTGGACCTGAGCGTGGACCACCAGTGACAACCGGAGAGGTCTCACTGCGTTTACACAGCCAGTGTGACAAGATTGATGAGCTCATTGAAGCAGTCCGGAAGATGGAAGATTCCTACAGTCCATCCGACCACCGTTGCCAGTACTTACCTGATGGACACTGCCAGTTGTCACCTGACCGTCTCAGCCAGTACTTCAACAGTTCTCACCTCTTACAACTGAAAGACGTCTTAGAGGGGCAGAACAGGGACCTGTGCCACCAAGCTGCCCAAGAAGTTGATGACATCATCTCAGAGATCATCATGCAACAGATACTACACCAGAAGCGCCATAATGAGGTTCTGCGGCACCAGCGCGACCAGCTCTTTGACGCCAGACGTCGGAAGATGCTTGAGACGCAGTGCCGTTCCACATCAGCTTCACCATTAGCCCCGGTCTCGGATCCGACCCCTGCTGTGGAGTCCCTTACAGCGGTGCTACAGCTTTCTTCAGGGCCAGAGGAGCTACCAGAGCTCACCCTGGCGGAGCACCCTACCACTGTGCTCCAGCCGACCCCAGCCGTGCAGATCCAGCCTGTTCCGACAATTAAGCTCAAGTTAGTAGTGGGGCCTACTACACCGGCTCCTGCCATGGAGCTTCAGCTCGCCACTCCCACAGCTGTGCTTCAACCAGCGCCTGTCACAGAGTCTCAACTGGTTCCCACAGTTGTGCCATCGCAGGCTCCAGTGACAGAGGTTCTGCTGATCCCAGTTCTGGACCCAAGATTAATCCTTACCTCCCTGCCTTTTCGAGAGCAGGAAGACCTACAGCCTTCTACAGGGATGGAAGAGATACCAGAGTTCACCGTGAGGGAGAACCCTACTCCAGCTGACACCTCTGAATGTCAGTTGATCCATAATGCGGGAGCCCTGTCTGTAGCTGCTGAAGGCGCCAAGTCCAGCCCTGCCACTCAGACCGCTCCGGTCCCTGCCAGGTGGGATCTGCCTAGTCTTACCTTCGACGTCCAGCCTACTGCTGTCCAAAGACGTCTCCCTGCTCCTCCCTAGGATCCTCCTCCAGTCTCTACTGCAGTGGCTCGGTCCGTGTCTGCTGTCCAGGCCCTGTCAATCCCTGCCTGGTGGAACCTGCCGGTCTCAGCCCTGGGGTTCTTGCTAGCCTCGCCAAACTGTTTCCCGCTAGCTCCAGCCTTGGGAGACCCTCCTGACGTCCCCGTGGGGTACCCTCCTGATCAAGGTGTTCAGTGTTTTGTCGTAGGAGACACCTCACCTTCTGCCCTATTAGGTCCTCAGTCTATAGCCCCAGAGTATTTTAGCCCTCAGTTCCCTACATTCAGCCTATCAGTGGCCTTGATTCCCGGGACTTAAGTTTCAGTTAGTCTATGACCCAGCACGCTATGTGGTCAGAAACGTGCTTTCCCCATCCTGATGAGCATTTCCACAGTTTTCCCTCCTGCTGAACTTTTCCTCCTGTGGACTGAATCCCTGTATGTCTGATGTTTAATTGTGCGTGCATCTAAACAACACATAGTTAATGTCAGTTATCACTGGACATGATTCTCAGTTATCTGAACCATGAGTGGTCAGATGTGTGTTTGATGTGTGTGTGGATGTGGACATCTTCTTCCATTAAACTCCCCTTAACCTGAACATCCGCCTCATCCTTGTTCTTACCGGACATTCTGTAGTGGTTGCTACCGGCCTTAAGCCAGCACCTAAGGTTTCTTATTACATTCATGGTCCTTCGATTCTCTACAACACTCTGCTCTATTTTACACCTATTATTGGTTGTTTGACTGCGAGCCTAGCGGTTAGAGCGTTGGTCCAATAACGAAAGGTCGCTGGTTCGAATACCCTACCCAACAAATCTGTCGATATTCCCTTGAGCAAGGCACTTAACCCTAATTTGCTCCAGGGGCACCGTACTACTATGCCTGACAATGTAAAACAACACATTTTACTGCACCTATCTGGTGTGTGACAATAAAACATATAATATAGGCTACTGAATATAGCCTATTCACGTCCCAGGAAGAGGTTATAGGTTTCCTCCTGGAAGAACAAGTAAGCGAAAGTAATATGAAGATTAGAACACACGTGATGCTTTTTGATAATCATAGATTTAACATGAGCATTTTTGTTCAATTAACAAATACTTGCATGGACACGTGGTATCTTGAAATTATCCGCCAACGCAGTCTCCCAGCACCGCAGCAATCAGTGCACTGCTGAACCGGGACAAAGAGGCTGGTCCTCCAGCTCCCACTGACCACACCGCCATCACGGCCATGTTGTACAGCGCTTTTCAGACAGCCAGCGGAGTGGAATATCGCCAAGTAGCCTTCCCCGCCGAGCACACGACTTGTCCCTCTAGTCAAAGCGGCTAGTGCCTCTCATCTTTCTAAAGATCTAATTGAACTGTACAATATTAATATGTATATATGAATAGTGTGTAAATAGTATTTTTCAAATTCGGTGCACAAATGTGTTTACATCCCTGTTAGTGAGGATTTCTCCTTTGCCAAGATAATCCATCCACCTGACAGGTGTGGCATTTCAAGAAGCTGATTAAACAGCATGATCATTACACAGGTGCATCATTACACAGCATGATCATTACAAGGACATTCACGTAAATCCACACACAATCAAATGGATTGTGAACTACCTGACCAATAGACCACAGTTCGTAAGACTGAACCAGGCAGTATCAGATCGGATATGTACAAACACGGGGGCACCGCAGGGGACGGTCCTGTCACCGTTTCTGTTTACCCTTTACACAAATGACTTCACACACAACAATGAACTAAGCCACTTACAGAAATTATCTGATGACTTTGCTATAGTAAGCTGTGTCATGAGAGGAGACAATGCTCATCACAGGGATATTTGTGAAATGGTGTGAGGCCAATTACTTGGACCTGAATGTACTGAAGACCAAGGAGCTAGTGGTAGATATTAGGAAAAATAAATATGTTTTTAATCCTATTTCTATTAATTGTGAAGTGATTGGTCCTGTTGACTCTTATAAGTCCTTGGGTGTAATAGTGGACAACAAACTGAACTGGAAGGAGAATTCTCACAGTGTCTACAAAAAAGCCCAATCCAGACTGTACTTTTTAAGGAAGCTTAGATCTTTTAGTGTATGTGAAAAAGTATTTGTATGTTCTATAGCAGTGTAGTGGTGGTTGTGTAGTGACCTACAGTGGCTTGCGAAAGTATTCACCTTAGCATTTTTCCTATTTTGTTGCCTTACAACCTGGAATTAAAATTGATTTCTTTGGGGTTTGTATCATTTGATTTACACAACATGCCTACCACTTCAAAGATGCAAAATCATTTTTTTGGTGAAACAAATAAAGGATTACTTAAAGAGGTAGGGTTTCAAGTGTCTCCGGAAGGTGGTCAGTGACTCTGCTGTCCTGGCGTCGTGGGGGAGCTTGTTCCACCATTGGGGTGCCAGAGCAGCAAATAGCTTTGACTGGGCTGTGCGGGAACTGTGCTTCTGTAGAGGTAGGGGAGCTAGCAGGCCAGAGGTGGATGAACATAGTGCCCTCGTTTGGGTGTAGGGTCTGATCAGAGCCTGAAGGTAAGGAGGTGCTGTTCCCCTCACAGCTCCGTAGGCAAGCACCATGGTCTTGTAGTAGATGCGAGCCTCAACTGGAAGCCAGTGGAGTGTGCGGAGGAGTGGGGTGACATGAGAGAACTTGGGAAGGTCGAACACCAGACGGGCTGCGGCGTTCTGGATAAGTTGTAGGGGTTTAATGGCACAGGCAGGGAGCCCAGCCAACAGCGAGTTGCAGTAATCCAGACGGGAGATGACAAGTGCCTGGATTAGGACCTGTGCCGCTTTCTGTGTAAGGTAGGGTCGTACTCTGCGAATGTTGTAGAGCATGAACCTGCAGGATCGGGTCACCGCTTTGATGTTAGCGGAGAACGACAGGGTGTTGTCCAGGGTCACGCCAAGGTTCTTTGCACTCTGGGAGGAGGACACAATGGAGTTGTCAACCGTGATGGCGAGATCATGGAGCGGGCAGTCCTTCCCCGGGAGGAAGAGCAGCTCCGTCTTGCCGAGGTTCAGCTTGAGGTGGTGATCCGACATCCACACTGATATGTCTGCCAGACATGCAGAGATGCGATTCGCCACCTGGTTATCAGAAGGGGGAAAGGAGAAAATTAATTGTGTGTCGTCTGCGTAGCAATGATAGGAGAGACCATGTGAGGATATGACAGAGCCAAGTGACTTGGTGTATAGAGAGAATAGGAGAGGGCCTAGAACTGAGCCCTGGGGGACACCAGTGGTGAGAGCATGTGGTGCGGAGACAGATTCTCGCCACGCCACCTGGTAGGAGCGACCTGTCAGGTAGGACGCAATCCAAGAGTGAGCAGCGCCGGAGATGCCCAACTCGGAGAGGGTGGAGAGGAGGATCTGATGGTTCACAGTATCGAAGGCAGCGGATAGGTCTAGAAGGATAAGAGCAGAGGAGAAAGAGTTAGCTTTAGCAGTGCGGAGAGCCTCCGTGACACAGAGAAGAGCAGTCTCAGTTGAATGACCAGTCTTGAAACCTGACTGGTTTGGATCAAGAAGGTCATTCTGAAAGAGATAGCAGGAGAGTTGGCTAGAGACGGCACACTCAAGAGTTTTGGAGAGAAAAGAAAGAAGGGATACTGGTCTGTAGTTGTTGACATCGGAGGGATCGAGTGTAGGTTTTTTGTGGAGGGGTGCAACTCTCGCTCTCTTGAAGACGGAAGGGACATGGCCAGCGGTCAAGGATGAGTTGATGAGCGAGGTGAGGTTGTCACGATCGTCTAACAGAGATGAGGACCAAGGCGCAGCGTTGCAGGCAAACATACTCTTTATTAGAGACACGATCAAAAACAACAAAACGATAACGTGACAGTTCACGGTCTAACACAACAGACTAGAAACAAGATCCCACAAACTCTGTGGGGAAACAGGCTGCTAAAGTATGGTTCTCAATCAGAGACAACAAGCAACAGCTGAATCACGTTGCCTCTGATTGAGAACCACACTGGCCAACATAGAACAACAATACTAGAATGTGAAACCTAGAACAAAACACATAGACTTTACACACCCTGGCTCAACATATTCGAGTCCCCAGAGCCAGGGCGTGACAGTACCCCCCCCCCTAAAGGCGCGGACTCCGACCGCGCCAACCAAATACCACAGGGGAGGGACCGGGTGGGCACTCCGCCTTGGCGGCGGATCCGGCTCCGGGCATGATCCCCACTCGCTCTCTAACCCCCCAAAGTACCCCTGGTCCGGTCTGGCCCTGCTGACCGGAGCTGGACTGCACACTGGTGGAGCGGATTGCTCTAGCTCCGGCGTGAAGCAGCTGACCCGTGCTGAACCAGGCACCAGTGGAACAGGCACGGGCTGTGCCGGACTGACGACGCACACCACTGGCTTGGTGTGGGGAGCATGAACGGCCCGAGCCGGGCTGACGAAGCGCACCACTGACTTGGTGCGGGGAGCAGGAACGGGCCGAGCCGGGCTGACGAAGCGCACCACTGACTTGGTGCGGGGAGCAGGAACGGGCCGAGCCGGGCTGACGAAGCGCACCACTGACTTGGTGCGGGGAGCAGGAACGGGCCGAGCCGGGCTGACGAAGCGCACCACTGACTTGGTGCGGGGAGCAGGAACGGGCCGAGCCGGGCTGACGAAGCGCACCACTGACTTGGTGCGGGGAGCAGGAACGGGCCGAGCCGGGCTGACGAAGCGCACCACTGACTTGGTGCGGGGAGCAGGAACGGGCCGAGCCGGGCTGACGATGCGCACCACTGGCTTGGTGTGGGGAACAGGAGCGGGCCGGACCGGGCTGGAGACTCGCACCATTGGCCTGGTGCGGGGAGCAGGAACAGGCCGGACCGTACTGGGGACACACACCACTGGCCCTACGCAGGGATCTGGAACGGGCCGGACCGGACTGGTAACACACCCCAGTACCCTTCGCCGTGCCTCTACACCTTCCATCCCCTCTTCGACCAGTGGCCCCCGTAACCTGGCGGCCTCCTCTGCCAACCCGCTGGGCCGCTCTGTCGCGGTCTCCATGCTTTTTGCCAGCCTTTCGCCCTTCTGCTTCCACGTCAAGCCCCTCTCCTCCTCACATGGCTTGACCCAGTCGAGGAGGCGAAGGAGATCCGCTAGAGATCTCCCAGGCGATGGCTCCTGGACTTGCTGCTTGGTCCAGTCTTGGTGGGATCTTCTGTCACGATCGTCTAACAGAGATGAGGACCAAGGCGCAGCGTTGCAGGCAAACATACTCTTTATTAGAGACACGATCAAAAACAACAAAACGATAACGTGACAGTTCCCGGTCTAACACAACAGACTAGAAACAAGATCCCACAAACTCTGTGGGGAAACAGGCTGCTAAAGTATGGTTCTCAATCAGAGACAACAAGCAACAGCTGAATCACGTTGCCTCTGATTGAGAACCACACTGGCCAACATAGAACAACAATACTAGAATGTGAAACCTAGAACAAAACACATAGACTTTACACACCCTGGCTCAACATATTCGAGTCCCCAGAGCCAGGGCGTGACAGAGGTAAGGGAGAAGGTCTCCGGAAATGGTCTGGAGAAGAGAGGAGTTGGATAGGGTCAAGCGGGCAGATTGTTGGGCGGCCGGCCGTCACAAGTCGCAAGATTTCATCTGGAGAGAGAGGGGAGAAAGAAGTCAAAGCATAGGGTAGGGCAGTGTGAGCAGGACCAGCGGTGTCATTTGACTTAATAAATGAGGATTGGATGTCGTCAACCTTCTTTCCAAAATGGTTGACGAAGTCATCCACAGAGAGGGAGGAGGGAGGGGGAGGAGGAGGAGGATTCAGCAGGGAGGAGAAGGTGGCAAAGAGCTTCCTAGGGTTAGAGGCAGAGGCTTGACATTTAGAGTGGTAGAAAGTGGCTTTAGCAGCAGAAACAGAGGAAGATAATGCAGAGAGGAGGGAGTGAAAAGATGACAGGTCCGCAGGGAGTCTAGTTTCCTCCATTTCCGCTCGGCTGCCTGGAGCCCTCTTCGCAATGAGTCGTCAAGCCACGGAGCAGTAGGGGAGGACCGAGCCGGCTGGGAGGATAGGGGACATAGAGAGTCAAAATATGCAGAAAAGGAGGAGAGGAGGGTTGAGGAGGCAGAATCAGGAGATCGGAGGGAGAAGGATTTAGCAGAGGGAAGAGATGATAGGATGGAAGAGGAGAGAGTAGCGGGAGAGAGAGAGCGAAGGTTGCAACGACACATTACCATCTGAGTAGGGGCAGAGTGAGTAGTGTTGGAGGAGAGCGAGAGAGAAAAGGATACAAAGTAGTGGTCGGAGACTTGGAGGGGAGTTGCAGTGAGATTAGTAGAAGAACAGCATCTAGTAAAGATGAGGTCAAGCGTATTGCCTGCCTTGTGAGTAGGGGGGGGGGGGGGGGGGGTGAGAGGGTGAGGTCAAAAGAGGAAAGGAGTGGAAAGAAGGAGGCAGAGAGAAATGAGTCAAAGGCAGACGTAGGGAGGTTAAAGTCACCCAGAACTGTGAGGGGTGAGCCATCCTCAGGAAAGGAACTTATCAAGGCGTCAAGCTCATTGATGAACTCTCCAAGGGAACCTGGAGGGCGATAAATGACAAGGACGTTAAGCTTGAATGGGCTAGTGACTGTGACAACATGGAATTCAAATGAGGAGATAGACAGATGGGTCAGGGGAAAAAGAGAGAATGTCCACTTGGGAGAGATGACCAGAGCTGACCAGATGCTCTCGGGGAAGTTGAGGGACTGGAGGGTAGCATAGGCTGAGATGAACTCTGCCTTGTTGGACGCAGAACAGCAGTTCCAGAGGCTGCCAGAGACCTGGAACTCCACGTGGGTCGTGCGCGCAGGGATCACCAGATTAGAGTGGCAACAGCCACGTGGTGTGAAGCGTTTGTATGGCCTGTGCAGAGAGGAGAGAACAGGGATAGACAGACACACAGTTGACAGGCTACAGAGAAAGGCTACAATATGGCTCTATCGCCATTTCAGTTCGCTATTCAATTTTTTAAACTGTTCTCTCTGATTAGGCCCTAATTAATAAAACAAATACTTGTTATCGTTGATAAGCATACATTTAATGATATTCCTAACATTTGAACTACGGGGAAGGCGCAGGGACCTTGTAACATATTTTCATAGACCTTTCTAGAATAATTCTACTTAAGCTATCTAATTCAACCTTTCACATTTCCCAATCCACATAGTAATCTAGGTCTATAGCCCCAATGCGAAAGCTTTACCCACTGTCCCTACCTGTGTTCGAACCAGGGACCCTCTACATACATCGCCAGTCACTCCACACATTCCGCGATGCTTTCAAAGTAAATACTTCCAGTTCATAGAGCAAGTGACGTCACCAAATGAAAACTGCACTAGCTTTCAGCTCATTTAGCAACACAAAGTAATGCTATCTCTCCCTTCACCCATTCTCTATTGAATAAGTGAGTCTTTCTATTTAACCCCAAAACACGCTACAAATTGTCCATTCAACATCACCAAACCAAATACTTAGTAGCATCCGGTCACCACCCACACCAGCCGTTGAATTCACTCATACACACAGACTTCACCGAAATGCCACCGAAATGCCAAATAAACCATAATAGTTCAATGGAGCCCCCTATTGGCTCTCCACTGTTTATACATTACTTCCATACCCACATTAGTTATGGTCCGATTACCCATTAAACCTTATCACATGATCAAACAACGGCACAACCTTAAACTCATATGGGGCGGCAGGCAGCTTAGTGACCAATAGCGCCGCGCCAACAACCGAGAGGTCGCCGGTTCCAATCCCCGAGCCGACCAGGCGAAAAATCTGCCGATGTGCCCTCGAGCAAGGCACCCAACCACAATTGCTCCTGCAAGTCGCTCTGGACAAGAGCGTCTGCTAAATTACCAAAAATGCAAATGTAATTTTCTCTACTTTCTCACCCATGACGTACGTCTACGTTCGGGTGAGCAAGTTCATACGTATATATCGTCAGAAACCCACAGGCACCTCTCAAACAATCGCTTCGTGGTGTTTTTAGCCAATTCTTAATCGACAGAAATCACCCCCTAGTCCTTCCTGACTTTTCAAAAGCCACACTCTCGCTGTCTCCAGCCCCTCCCCTCGCGGCTCTCCCTTCTGTGTCCAGTCGGAACAGGCTTTGTCTGTTTTTCGTTTGAGTGTTTCCAATATTCTGTCGTTATTTAAAGTACATTAGTCTATTTATTTAAATCAAATTATTCCCACCTAATTAGTTAAAGTCGGTGCATATTTATATTTCAACGATAAACCAAATTATTTCAGTCTAATTATTTAACCAGTATTTTGCAGGGTCAAACATCAAACGTTAAATCAAATAATAAACCAAATTGCCTCAACATAATTATTTAAAACCAGTATTATGCTATGTTAAACATCAAACGTTAAATCAAATACTAAACGAAATTGCTTCAACATAATTATTTAAAACCAGTATTATGCTATGTCAAACATCAAACGTTACAGTTCAGTTATATCAGTTCAAACATTTCAGTTTAGTCATACTAGTTATTCATTATTTTACCTTTATGTTCCCAATTGTTATTAACGGGTTATACGGTTTAAGCAACCACAAACCCAATAGTTATTCACAAATTATACAGTTTGGACAGCCACAGACATCTTTAATTCCTAATTAGTTTTCTATCAAGGTATACAGGTTTATTAATTTTAGTAACCCGTATTCCCTCTTTTATTTCGTCTGCAAACACTATTTTATTACACTGGGACACCCTATACTTTAAAGTGCTCCTCCGATCTGGGCGGTACCCCCAAGTACAGCTCCCTGCCGAAGCGCAATACTATAGTGTACTTTAAAGTGCTCCTACGATCATAGCCGTACTAGTTACGGACCTTGCCATAGCGCAACACTATCTAAAATTTCCCGAACCTAGCCGTACCCTCGAAGTTACGGACCTTGCCGGTGTAATTCTTCGAACCTAGCCGCACCCACGTAGTTACGAACCTTGCCGATAGCAATTACTTAAGTCAATTATTCCCTGTATCTTCGAACCTAGCCGTACCCTCGCAGTTACGGACCTTGCCGATAGATGTCAGTATTTTCTCCGAACCTAGCCGTACCCCGCAGTTACGGACCTTGCCGGTAGAACAAATACTCTATGGTACCATGGTTTAACATCACATTCACCAAAGGTTTGCATGTCACAATATTGTGCTTATCTACTCATAATAGTTTCATAATTTAGTTCACTTACATCAGACAGGTGTTTCACAAAATTAATTTGGATAAAGCCAATGTGCAGAACTTTAGTTATATAACAATAGGTGTCTGCTTACCTGTTTTTAGTAGTCCGGACTCTTTGTGAAACACACCGTTCAATGACAGAGATGTCCAATGGGCCGGACAATACCCAGCGAAGTCCCTTCTACCAGATCACGTCGGGGTCACCAATTGTTAAGTTGCGTCAATTCAAATCTGGTATTAGGAACAAAAGAGGTCAACACGACTTCTAAGATATACTAGTATTTTAATTAATGCAAACCACTTCAATGGTAAATATGATGTTCGTATATATACGGGTCCACTGAAATACCACACAGGGCACTCAGAGAACTGATCCATTGTTCTAAGTTCTTCTTCAAATACTCTGACAGTGATAGTTCCCGCTCCTTGCTGGGCCTATCAGGGTAGAGACTGAGTGTGGTTTAGACTTACTCAGCCAATCGTTGGCGCACAGGCTGGACCCAGCCCCTTGGTGCTTTACCGTTGCACACTGTTGCCAGGCATAAGTTGTTATCATCACAACCTGTAGAGTCAGCACCCATAGACACCGTTCCCCTGTACTCTTTGTACCTACGTCCTTGGACGGTTCACAGATCACAAAGAGGCAGTGTTCGTGTATGTGAGACATTTGAGACACAAGTTCTTATCTCCCCCTACTCCCTAACAGCTCCTCACATGAATCACAGCTTGTTATGTGAAACAATTTATATCAGTACAGTACAAACCTATTATGTTTAATCATTAATGCATTCTTTCTAAGCTAGGCATCACATCTAGATCCCCACAGTAAACCTGACCAAAAATGACTTCATATCGGAGTTGTGCCTGTTGTGATAGACAGAGTACTCATCATGGATATAACTTGTTTTAGCATGGACGTTGCCATTGGGGGCTTCCCCATTTTAAAGTAGTCATTGGGTGGGGATTCCTTTGAGTTGGGGGCAATCAGCCAATGAAGAAAATGTACTACTTTAAAATGGAGATAGTCACAATGACGCTGCCCATGCTTTCACAGACGGTATAATCGCACAGATACAAAGATGAGTCCTCTATATATCTCTATGGCCTTTGGTCACGGCGTATCTACAATCTCATTGGCTAGAATGGTCCCACCTGATCTCTCCTCCTCCCGCCTGCCTTCCATCTTTGAGGACATGTATTTCCATTGTTAGAGCAGTCACTCAAATATCTTGTCAATATAATAGACAATCTTTGACAATGTCGAGTCTCCTTTTCGCCTTCTTGTTGACTATTTGATCCTTCTCATTTGACCTGTATGAAACGTTGAGCGATGCAGCTAGAAATAAACGAGATTGTACAACTGATACGCATCAACCCCAGCCCTAGTGATAGATCGTTCGCAAACGAACGGCTCTTTTTGAACGGTTCTTCTTGGTGAACATTGGGAACCGAATCGCATCGGTGAAAGAGCCGTTAATTTGGCTCCCTGATTGGCATACTGCTACTACTGCTTTTTGAGGTTTAAAGTTTTTTCCAAATAAATTACATTCTGAATCGTGTGAATCCTCACTGCAGAAACAATACACAGTGAGGAGAGTACGTCAATCTGGTCAAAGCTGATTTTTTTTCAGTGCATCTTTTTTTTGGGGGGGCAGGATTTTTTTTTTTTTTACGAGCATTTCACAATCTGACATAATGGCAGCTTCCCTTTTGGGTTTTACATTGGATATTTGAAACATGTTCATGGTTTTAGTTCGATTTTTAAGCATTTTGAACGAAGAGCCTTTTGGGAACCAAATGAGCCGGCTCTTTTACGTGAACGGAGCCAAATAAGCCGGCTCACCGAAAAGACTCGGAATGCCCATCACTACCCAGACCCACTGGGTTTGCCTATCTACTGTACATTTATATATGCAACGTTCAAGCTAGTAGGGTACCCAAATAATCAAAATAAGTGCGAAAGTATCGAATTGATCTTAACTGAGAAAACTTAATAAAGTGTCAACATTGGCTATCTACCTATAGAAAAGAGAACGAATTCAGATAATATGTACAATGTGTATATACTGATTTGTTACATTTAATGTATTGCGTTACTGAATCAAATTACCCACGACCATAGACAGATGATGCGCCCATCTATGGACCTTTACGGTACAGCCATACCAGCAGAAAGGGATAGTTCGATATGCATGCAATTTCCCATTGAAAAGCTAGCAGCTACTAAAACATATATTAGAATGCCCCCTCAATGACAATTATTTCATACACATTCTGCAAATCATATATTTTCATGCACAGCGTGAAGTCGCTTTTGCACGATCTCTAACAATAACATTGTGTACAGTGCATCCTAACTAGTTATTTAGCTAGCTAACGTTAGCTGCAAAAAGCATCACCCCCCCTCCACCTCCGAGAAGAACAGCGCGCGACCAAAACATGGCGGAGTCAGAGGAGGCTAAACAAAAATCTCAGGTGAAAATATGTTTGCAAATAATTAAGACATTATTATCTTATTAACTACCCACCTATCTGTTTCTGCTCAGCGTTGTTACAGCTAGTTTCCTGGCTAGCTTGCTAGATTTTCCTCAAGTGCATGACTATGTAGCTTAACGTTACAGTAGCTAGAGTTAGCTAGCTATCTAGCTAGGTTAGCTATTTTAACCTAGCTAGCTAGCAGTGTTCGTTGAACAATCAATCCTCATATCAATAAGGGGCTCCAGTGAAAATAATATCACAGTTCTGTCTAACGTATAATGAGATTGCATCCCTGTGTGAGTATAACGGCTTATGTCATGAGGTCCGAAACTGTATGGCAGTCCAAAACCGCAGGCCAGGGTCGCTGGTTCAACTAAGGCCCATTGCGGCTATTTGAGTAGTTACTACAGTCACTGACCAGAGGTCTGGGCCCTCATGGCACAGGCAGGAGTGTGCTTGCTCTGTATGCAATATGGTTTCTGGTTTAAATTCCAACCAGACCATTCCCCCTCTATCGCTGCACTAGTACGAATAATGTCATCGCTTTCTACACGGGTTAAAATATAATTATTAACTGTTCGAGCCCTGAATGTCGATTGACTAACAGCCGTGTTATATCAGACCGTATACCACTGGTATGACAAAACATTTATTTGTAGTGTTCTAATTACGTTGGTAACCAATTTATAATAGCAATAAGGCACCTCGGGGGGTTGTGGTATATGGCCAATATACCACATCTAAGGGCTGTATCCAGGCATTCAGTGTTGTGTCTTGCATAAGGACAGCCATTAGCTGTGGTATATTGGCCATACACCACACCCCCTTGGGCCTTATTGATTTAAATATATGCTATTTAGCAGAAGCTTTTATCCAAAGTGACTGTCATGCATGCATACTTTTTTCCCCTTATGGGTGGTCCCATGAATCGAACCCCCTATCCTGGCATTGCAAGCGCCATGCTCTACCAATTGGGCTATAGAGGACCACACTTTTTAACCAATTGTCTCCTCCCTACAGCATGAACTCCGGCTGTCCAAGGCTTTTGATGAGGCGGTGAAGCTCTCAGCCCCCACGGCTGGTGAGTCCCAGCGACAACACACTCCCCTGTCAACAAGATCTCTTTGGAGCAGCATCTCAACCGGACCAGTCTTTGGAGCACCAGAACCAGTCGGACGTCCTGACGTTGACCATGATTTTAGCAGTGATGATGAGGGGAATGTATTCCCTCACATCTCTCATCCTACCAGTACCACCTTCTCCCTGGCTGGCCTGGGACCGGGCCAGCCAGAGGATGAGCTGGATGGGGTTCCTGTGTTTGGAGCAGATGAGGAGGAGGAGGAGTGGGACATAGCCCTGCCCAAGGTGGCGCTGGGTGACGTGGAGTCTGACAGAGAGTCAGGCGGACGGCCGGCTGGATTGCCTGACACACGACGTGCAGAGACTCAGGATGATCAAAATTCAACTGACAGATTCCTTGATGCAGTCTCACTTTCCAATGTTAGAACAGGTTAGAATGAAAACATGATGCCTAGTCTGTTGGCCTGTGACGTTCCTCCTCATGCATTTCTTACTCATCACCAATATAACTTTTCTTACTTACATTTCTTACTACTTAAAGGAAAATTCCACTCAAAAACCTGGTATTTGTTTCATTAGTCCACTGTTGAAACAGTCCCAAAATGTTTTATGCATCTGTATCAACAGTGGACTAATGAAACAAATACCAAAATATATAGTTTTTTTAGTGGCATTTTCCTTGGACTTAGGCCTACTTCTTGTGCAGTGCTTAACAACAAAGTCATTCTTTTGGCAGCTTCTGAGGAGGCTAGTCAAATGCAAGGAGAAAGCCATCTTTCAACTAACCCCTCTCAGTCCCCTTCACCAGATAACAGCTTGGGTAAGACTGCAAGCAACCTTGCCCTGCTAGTTATAACTATAGTTTCAATAAAGAACATGATTTAGCAAATGTTTACGCTTCATGCACATGGTATGCACATTATTAGAGCTGTGCTAATGATGATTCCATTAAATGGCCTTTTCTCAATTTCTGTCAGATGGAGGAAGACAGAATCGGTCTATTGCTGGGGGATCCAGCCGTCAAGAGGTCTGTATTGTGTATGACTTTAGTATACCGGTAGTGTAAGTGGAGAGGGGCAGCAAGAAAGAACTGGCAGAGAGCGCGAGAGATCTCAGGATAATTCCCTTTTGCGGAATGCTTTTATGAACATAACACTTTTTTTTAGTGTCGCCTTCATTCATCTATTTCGTCCGTTTACCCTGACCTCCAGAGGTCAGAGAATGTGTTCCAGAACCCAGTGGTGGGGGACAGAGAAGAGCCCCCCATCTCTCCCCTCATGAACATCAAGGATGAGCCCATAGATGAAGGATATGACTGCGCCCTTCTACCCTCAACACGGAGTATCAAGGAGGAGCTGGACAACACAGCTCCTGAGGTCAGCCAATGCTCCCATGCCCTGCCTTAGATGTCCCCTTTTACAACATATTGATATGATGATTCTGTTATGCTATATTATTGTTTCTATATTATTATTATTATTTCTCTGTTCTTATTTGTTGTATGTTACAGGAGGAGCTGAGGATTAGTTCTGTCTTTTCTGTTGGTGGAGGAAATGCGTATGGCTCGCCCACTGCCGCTCCCCAGACCTCCACCTCCATATTTGGACCAGGAAGAAGTCTAGTTCCACAGGGGCCAACGATGACCCTCAGGAGCCTGGCTCCAGTGCCCCAGCCACCCCCTCCCCAGCCCCAGCCCCAGCCCCAGGCCCAGGCCCAGGCCCCTAGCGGCTCCAACCCAGCCAACGCAGTGCGTGTGTCCTGCTCTGGCTGCTCTAAGATCCTGCTGCGTGGTCAGACTGCCTTTCAACGGAAAGGATCCACCCAGCTCTTCTGCTCCACTGTCTGCCTCACTGGGTTCACCCTGCCTCCCATCAAACGGAGAACCTGCTACCAGTGCCTAAAGTGAGTCACTCAGCTACTGACTCACCTCAACTCAACTCCAACTTTCTATCATTCTACTATCATCCGATTCCCAGTGTTACTGTGGTGGTGCACCAAATAACTTCCCCGTTGTTCATAACTGTATCGCTGTTTATAACCATTTCATCTCTTTAACTCGTTTATACCTCTTAATTTCTTCAGGGAGATTGAGGACCCCAAGGATGTGATCAGTGTGATTACAGACAATAACCTGAAGGATTTCTGTAGCCAGTTCTGCCTCTCTGTGTTCAACCGCAAGAGGAAACCAGGGACTATTTCCATGCCTTCTTTCCAAGAGCCCGCCGCCCCGACATGCAGTATGTGCAAGAAGAGCGACACGGTAAGGGACAAAACAGACAGCCACTGGTTTGCCTAGTTCACTCTCATTTCTAACTCAACCTCAGGTGAGGTTACATGAGGAAATGTTTGATTTGACTTGATAATCCTGCCTGATTTGGTAATCCCCCACCCCCATATCTCTCTCAGATTCAGCACGAAGTGACTCACCAGGGCTCCTTGCACAAACTGTGTAGCGATGAGTGTTTCATGCACTTCCGCTCCTCCCACAACCTGGTCATAAACGTGTGTGAGAGCTGTGGCGAGTACTGCGCCAGTACTGACAGGAACTGCCGGTCGCTCCGAGTAGAGGGCGTCACCATGAAGTTCTGCAGTCGTACCTGCATTAGCACTTTTAAACGGGTAAGTACGTACAGTCAGGTGTAAACACAGACAGTCCTCCATAGAAACTGGAGTCCACTTTTAAAAACTGTCTGGCCTTGATTGTCATATGTACTTTGAACTTCTATCAGGTACAATCAGAGGAGGATGGGCCTCCCCTCCAAGTCTGGTTCCTCTCAATGTATCTCTATGAATACATTATTGATGTTATGCACATTTGTCTCACTGAGTCCCCCTGTCCCACCTCCGCCATCATCAAATCTCTTCTTCTTATCAACTCTTTCCCATTGTTCCTGTATGACAGACGACCACGAAGGTGATGCCGTGCGGTCACTGTCGTGATCTGAGACTCATGTCTGACATGGTGGAGAGCACCGATACGGATGGCAAGGTGGAGCTCTTCTGCAACTCCATCTGTGTCAATAACAGCCGGCCACAGAACGACCTGTCAGGTAGCACTGACTTTACCATGGTATAAGCGGAAGTCTGCAAAAGTATTTTCATTTATCAATATTTTAGGCCATATGTTGTCTGAAATCTGTTTTGGACTGGTATAATCTTTTATGGAATGCATCTGCAGGTCGATTTAGTCCAATAATGATTACTCAGAGAGTGGGGAAAAAAACCCTGAAGTGGATTCTTGACAAGGCTCGGTCGGGATTTATTTTCCGCAAGCCAGCAAACAATTAATTGTTTCAACCAATATTTTGCCATGAAATTGGTTTTAAATTGTATTTGCAGTGGTATTAAAAAATGATTAAATTGTCTGATTTTGACCTGTTGAATTGTTATGGAATCAGATTTTTTATAGATATCTACTGTTTATTAATGAACTGTTTAAAGATGGCTTGTGGTAGTCTCAGCCCATCTGTGACCCCTTGCTGACTAATATGCGAAAAATTGCTATTCTATAATATGGTCTCTTTGTTGTCACAAACAGGAACGGCATTCCCTTGTACCTACTGCAAAGTGAAGGCTGTCTCTCAGTACCACCTGGCCATGGTAGATGGCAGCATCCGCAACTTCTGCTCTTACACCTGCGTCAAGACCTTCCGGGTATTCATTGATTAATTGGCTAAATGGATCAAAACAGAATGTATATTACATATGATCTGTGCTTTCTATGTGTGTATATTAGACTGTTCAGTCTCTGTTAGGTAGATTTGAGAGGGATATGATGTATTTTTCAGCATGCATTTAGGTTCACGTTAATTTTACATAATTGCACATATGCACAACCAAACATAAAACGTAATGCATACAATACAGGTCAAATTGAGAAGATGCCAATCAGCCTATATATAATGGATTTTACGGAATGCATCATGTTTTTTTAATGTGTTCTCCTTTGATGTGATGTGGTAGGAGGCCGAAGGCAGCCAGCCTCCCCCCCAACAGGGCCAGATGAATGGCTCCTCATCCACTGCTCCTCCCATGGTGTCTCCATACCTCCAGACCCCTCCAGCACTACCCCAGGGCTACTCCCATCCTTACTCCCCATCCTGGGTCCCCACCACTGGCCGCCCGTACGCGCCAACCCAGATCTCTGCTCCACCTCTACCCTATCGAGCCGCCCCAGGCTTGGCTAGGGCCTATGGGGTAGGGCAGCATCAACCAGGGCCGCCCATGGCCCCCACCTCCTCCTTTACCTCCGCCACCAGTGGACCTGTGAAACTCTCCTGCCATCAGTGTCCTCAGCAGTTCCGCTGGAAACCTGAGCTCTATGAGTACAATGTAAGTCCCTCTCTCTCGATCCTGTACCATGTTTATTACATTTGAGGTGTCATGGGGATGGTAGTTTTGTGATAGGTATTGTAGTTTTGTCTATTGTTCAGACCCTCCTTCGTGTGATAGTAATTGTAGTTTTGTCTAATTCTCTGAGCCCTCCTCTTCAGACGGGGGTTGTAGTTTTGTCTAATGCTCACACCCCTCATGCCCTCCTCTTGTGATGGGGGTTGTAGTTTTGTCTAATAATGCTTTTCTGATGGGGGTTGTAGATTTATGTCTAATGCTCTTTGTCCTTCTGGGCTCTTGTGTTGTGTTCCTTCAGGGTCGCACCATGCAGTTCTGTTGCAAACTGTGCTGTGTTGAGTTTAAGAAACGGAGTAATATCAAAGTGAGGTGTGAGTACTGCAAACTGGAGAAGGTAGTCAAAGAAGTCATCAGATATGACCTCATTGACCGGCCCTTCTGCAGTGAGAGTGAGTACCAAAGCCCCTTTCTCGCTTTCTCCTAGTCCTTTTTAACTATTTGTCATAAATAGAACAATGATTTAATCATTTATGTTTTGAGTATAATATTGTACACTAACTGTCTGTGTGTGGGTGTTGTAACAGGCTGTAAGCTGCTCTTCAAGCACGACATGAAGGGGCCATGGCGGACGTGTGCCTATTGTGCAGACATCAGCCCCAAGATGATCCACAACCACTTTGGTGGCAGGATGCAAGAGTTCTGCAGGGACGCGTGCATGTCCAACTACACTGTTCTCTTCTATGAGGTCAGAGCCAGAAGAATCTTTATGCATGTTGACCTTTATGTATGTAGCAAGCATTTCAGAGGAGGAGTGCTGATTTAGGATCAGTTTTGCCTTAAGACGACAATGAATAAGACTGCAGGGACCTGATTCCTACTCTTGTTTTAGTTTTTTGTTGGTGTTTTACCCACTTTTTCGTGGTATCCAATTGGTAGTTACAGTCTTGTCCCATTGCTGCAACTCCCGTATGGACATGGAAACACAACCCAACCGAACCGCACTGCTTCTTGACACAATGCCCGCTTAACCCGGAAGCCAGCCGCACCAATGTGTCGGAGGAAACACCGTACACCTGGCAACCCGGAGTCAGCGTGCACTGCGCCCGGCCCGCCACAGGAGTCGCTAGTGCGCGATGGGACAAGAACATCCCTGCCGGCCAAACCCTCCCCTACCCTGGACAACGCTGGGCCAATTGTGCGTCGCCCCATGGGTCTCACGGTCGCGACAGAGCCTGTACTCGAACCAGGATCTCTAGTGGCACAGCTAGCACTGCGATGCAGTGCCTTAGACCACTGCGCCACTCGGGAGGCCAGGACTCCTACTCTGAGTCGCTTTATGAATACATACCCTGATCTCTCACTCTCTTGATTTGATTACCACTTCCTGTGACCTATCTATGTAGCCCACAAATGGCTGAAGTCCTTTGAATTGCTGAACTGTTTGTTGTCCTTCCCCTACCCAGATGGCTAAGTGTGAGTGCTGCAGACGTCAAGGGAAAATGAGAGAGCAACTGAAGTGTTTTGGGGCAATAAGGCACTTCTGTAACCTGGAGTGTGTTATTCAGTACTGCTATCAGACCTTCCAGCTGCACCCTCGGACTAGCAACGGCACCACTACTACACAGGGTACTACTAAATTATATACACATTTCTCTTGAAAACTACTACCTGGTTGGATGACCAATCGCTGCACCTCAGTTTAATGATTGACTTAGGCCTACTACTCAACATGTCTCTCCTCCCCTCTTTCCTTCCCTTCTTTCTCCCCCTGTAGGTCCGTCCCAACCTCTATTCTCCCTCTCCAAGCCAGCTCCTGTCATTGCTGATGTTGTCTCGTTGGCCACCTCTCCTGCTGGCCAGCCCCATGCTACGGCTGCCACTGCCCTCACAGGTAGCTAGCACACTTATCTAGAACACTGGCTAATACTGAGCACGGTTAAGACATTGTGAATGAGTGGTCTAATAATATAAGCTTTGTAGTTAAGACTGGTTTTTGTTTTGCTTGCAGGAGCTCTTCCTACGTCTAACTCTCATGGCAAGAGCCTTGACGATGCGAGTACCCAGACGGACGCCATGAGGATCTCAGCCCGCCGTCGGATCATGAAGAACAAGGCCATCATCTGTAAACCCCTCATGCTGGACCAGGAAACCAGCTGCCAGATTCAGACGCAGGCAGCAGAGAAACCAATGGCACCCATGGGTAAAACAACAAACTAACATCTGTGATTTTTAGAACTTGATTCTTTAAATTATTGTAATATTTTTTGAACAAACTAGCTACTTTTTAAGATGTCCCGTCCATAAAGTTATTAATAATATCTTCATTATATTTCTATGGCACCACCCTTCCACTGAATTTGTAAATCAGACCTTCCACTACATGTACATAGTATGCCCACTTGGTTTAAAGGGTTAGTAATGATCTCTGATTGTCATCTCGCTCTCGTTGTTGTTGTAGGGTTCACAGAGACTGGGTTCACGTACACAGAGAACGGGGAGAAAGTGCGGGTGGTTGTGATGCCCGTTCCTGTGCCAGTCTTCATCCCAGTGCCCATGAACCTGTACAGCCAGTACACTCCTGTGCCCATGGGTATCCCTGTGCCTGTACGTCTGCTCTGCGTCCTCGCCTCATGCCCACATCCACTGTCTCTTTATATGCCTTAAAATAGAATAGATACTTTATTTTCAATTTTTCAACGGGAATTACCAGGAAGTACCCATCTCTGGTGGCCTAAACACTCACATGCCCCCCCCCCCCCCCCACACACACACACTCTCGTGTCTTGGGTTGTTGTACTTCTGAGCACCCTACTAATACCCCCACCATGTTTCATTGTGTGTTCTTTTAATGATTGGTGAAGTTGGCTGGTTAAACCATGTTTTAATGTTCTCTGTACCCTCTGTTCAGGTCCCAGTGCCCATGGTAATACCCCCCTCGTTAAGCCGCTCAGAGCTCAAGGACAGGAAAGACGGTGTCGCATCTCAAACCATGGCCGAGCAGGAGAAAGACAAACCTGTCTCCCATGGAGGTGAAGATAATCATTTTTACTCTGAGCTGCGGCTGTTCATGTATGAGAACGTTACTGTCTATCTTTATTGTTGCTTGAACAGGTCTCTCTTGCATTTATCTCAATAATGAGACTAACCTGTATTAATAGATAAACACTCTGTTAGAAAAGCAACCTGTTAAATGAAAATCACTGGTGGAGGATCTTACTGAAGGGTTAGATAACATCTGTCTGTGTGTGGTGTTTATCCACAGACCAAGGCAGCGCCTACAGTGGAGACCTGGAGTCAGAGGCTGTGTCCACCCCCCACAGCTGGGGTGGAGAGGCTGTGTCCACCCCCCACAGCTGGGGTGGAGAGGATGAGTCTACAGCCAACCCCCAGAGAGGGACAGAGGGTCCTGGCGACCCCCCCAGCACAACCTCCTCCCCCAACATGTTGGACCTGGAGGCTGACTACCCCCCTGGTGAGAAAGGCTCTGAGAACAGCTACATTTATGTTCCCAGGTTTTATTTAGTGAAAAATATTTATTAAACATTTATTTATCCAGTTAAGAATAAATTATTATTTGCACTAGCTAGGTTTCCATCCAAATAATGCGAATATTCTACAATCCGCATATAGAAAATATGCACATTTTCCCTCCAGTGGTATGTTTCTACCAAATGGACTTGTTGCGTAAATGTTTTTGTGCGTGATGACAGTGCACACAAAATGTACTTTTTCGCTTAAGTTTTCATATACCGAATGAAAATCAAAAGTTTGTGTTTTCATCACATTTTCAACTCTACTGATAGTTCTGTCACAAATTGTTGCATTAAATAGCAAATGTGCCTACTCTGGTCTTGGCACCTGCTCTCTAGCCAACAGCTCGCAGATACAGTGCGGGTAGGATGTGCGGTTTGTCTAGTCTACATGATGAGATTATTATGGATAAACGGCAGTCAAGCATCGATCATCATGTCACCAGAATAAGACCCTCGATATTTATTGGAAAGGAGCATCAAGCTCATCACCTTGCACATTCACCACCCTGTGAAGTTCATCATAAGTTATTTCATCTGTAGCCTAATAAACTGCATGGTTTCCCGAGTCGTAGTGGGAGGACCACACACCATATCATCGCGTGACTCCAAGTTTATTGGTTATTATATCAATATTTGCGCATAATGGTGTTTACACCGACATTTCCCACATAATTAATTTTACCGACATAAAAAGATCCCACCATGTCGAACGAACAAATTATCTGTCAGCATTTATAAAATTACACCGACACTTCCTGTTTCCATCACAGCTGTTGTGATTTTTAAAAAATACGATATGACTTTACTCGCATAAAAACTGTGGATGGAAATGTGGTTAATGATGAACTTGCAAATTCCCACAGATCACATTTGTATCCCCTGTATAACTGTGTATTCAATGCTGTTTCAGAGTCGTTTGATCATGCTGCAGTGAAGGGGCAGAGGCTGACTGTACAGGCCACAAGACACAAGAGATCCAAAGATGGCTTACCTCCCAGAAAACGGGTATGTCTATGCTGTAGTCTGCGTCCCAAAGGGTACCCTATTTCCTTTAGTGTGGTTACTGGCCCAATGCTATATATAGGTAACATAACTAGTTAGTTAGGTAGTATGGCCTCTGTCACATCAGCACCATTATTACTATTGACTGCAATAGGGTTTCATTATTAGATAATGATATCAAAGCTATTATACAGTAAAAGCAAGTTGTTTCTCCTCCTACTACGTTGTTGGTCCAAACCTTTGTCCCTTTCCCTTTCTGTGGGCGCTTGTCTGTATTGCAGAGTCGTAAGCGAAGTGGGACTGTGAACATGGTGGAGCAAACTGTTTCACTCCCTCCTGCCAGATCAAAACTCCACCACAAGTACGGGGTGAAAGCCTGGAAGAATTGGGTGTTGCAAAGGAACAAGCAGTTTGACTGTGAATTTTCCAAAGATCCCTGTGAGTCAATCCTAACTGCACAGACCATTTTTAGATCTTTGCTTATCATGTAGATTGATTGATTCATTGATTTGTTAATTAAAGTGCCTTGCAACATTTCAGATGCCATGCCCAGATGAGCTTAAAATATGCTACCGGTATTCATGTACAGTACCTCTGTGGTGTTCAGTAGCCATCTTTTTCGCTATGGCAGCTAAATCCATTGTTCTCTAATCTGGTTTTCTGTGCCCTTGTGTCTCCCCTACGGCAGCTAAATCCATGGTTTTGAAGGAGGACGTGTTGCAGTGTAACTCCTCTGAGCTTAGTTATGGCCTCTGTCGCTTCATCAGTGAGGTCCGTCGCCCCAACGGTCAGGCCTACCCCGCTGACAGCATCTTCTACCTCTGTCTGGGCATACAGCAGGTATTGAGCCTCCATGTTAATACCTAGTATTTTATTCCATACTTTGTTATCCAAATTACTCATATCTAACGCCATACTATGTTATTCACTGTGGTACCACCTTTTCTGTCTGTCAGTGGCCATACTTCAAATACGGTTCTGTCTATTTTGAGGTTTGATTGCCCCAGTTATACTGATGTGATAGCAGCTAATACTGTTTGCAGCCTAGTACCATCAATAGTATTTGCACTTTTCCTATAGCAACTGCCCCAGGGGCAGCAACATCAATTGTACTTGCCCCTCTGCCAAATATGATATGTAGTGCCTAATGCCTCTCTCCCTCACCATCTCTCATTTGGCTCGGCAGTATCTATTTGCGAATGGAAGGATAGAGAATATCTTCACTGATGTGCTCTACCACAAGTTCAGCATGGAGATTACTATGATGCTACATTACTGGAGACCTACCCTGCTGCCCAGCGGTAAGAATATTTCTAGTCTTCTTCGTTTCTTCTTCTATGCCTGTCGTATCCCTTTAATATCGATGGAACATTTGAAAGGCATTCAAAATGATGACCCATACCTCTGTCCCTCCCTCCACTGTCTGTTTCTAGGCTACTTGCATTCCCGTGTGGAGGAGGAGTACCTGTGGGACTGTAAACAGCTGGGGGCCTACTCCCCCATCGTGCTGCTCAACACCTTGCTCTTCTTTGGAACCAAGCTGTTCCAGTTCAAGACCCAGAGCCAACACAGACGTTTGTCCTTCGCCAACTTCACCCACTGTACCAGGGTCACTAAGAACGGCAAAAGCGCCTTCCTGAGGTTTAGGCCTTGTCAGGACACTGCCGGTGAGTTCCGACCTCAATGGTGTTAAAGGCTATCACATTCTATTATACTTTATATATCCCATTAGTGGCAATTAAGAAATGCTTTGCCATATCACAAGCAATAACATCCTCCACAAGCTCCATAATGTGCTAGGTTGTATGTTGATTTATTCTCTTTGTGTGCGTATACAGAGCTGCTAGCTTTGCCTGCCAAGAGGAAGCTGGATGATGAGGAAGGTGACATGGAGATGCCTGAGAACACTGAGAACCCACTACACTGCCCTGTCAGACTCTACGAGTTCTACCTCTCCAAATGGTGAGATTACATAAAACATATTTATTCCTGTTATATTTCACTCTGTTACTGTAGCTATATGACTTGTTTAGATATTGACAATGTTTTAATGCCTCTCAATGTTTCGCAGTCTGAAAAAGAGAAATGGAGAATATTTCTGTAATGGCTGCCTATCGATTCATTATATAATCCTCTTTTTCTCCACCTCCAGCTCAGAGTCTGTGAAGAATAGACCAGGCCTGTTCTACTTGCAGCCAGAGCTCTCCTGTCACTCCAGCAGCTCGCTGTGGTACTCTGGCCAGCAACTAGAAGGCGCTGCACTGGAGAGCATGCTAACACGCATCCTGGCTGTACGGGAGGTCCACCTTAATGAGCCTCCACTGCATCATCACTCTACTGAAGCTTCAGCAGCCTCCACCGATGACAACGATGACAGCTCATAGTGGATATAACAGACTCATGGAATGGCACCCTATTCCCTATATAGTTCAGTGCACTACTTTTGAACAGGGCCCATAGGGCTCTGGACAAAAGTAGTGTACTATATAGGGGATAGGGTGCTATTTCAGACGCAACCATGGACATGTTGCAAACATCCACAATCATGTAAAGACACTACGATAAGATACTGTCTGACACTTCATTTAGTTTTTCATAATGTCTTTGTTTCTAGATTCTAGTTTTAGAGGATGAATGGAATCATGGCTAACAAAACATAAAAATACTGTTAATGTTACATTAGTGTCTGTTTGTTTTTCTAATTTGTTACTATAGCTGAACATTTTATTGTTACTTTCTACTAATCTGCCTTTGTTCTAAGGGCCCACACAACTAATTCCATAGTATCGATCATCCACACTACTAACTAAACCAAGGTGATCACATAATGTTGTACATAGTTTCGTTGATTTTTTTTGTTAGTTTTTTGTATGGATCCCTCTGTTATGGACTTGAATAAGCAACATTATTATGCAAAGGACATTTCTGTCTGCTCTGCTGTTTGTTCTCTGAAGGGATTAAAAGACAACCTCTGACTCTGAGAATAAAACTCAGAAACCGATTGAAAATGTTCGTTCACTGTGAAAGTCATCAGCATTTAGATTTGAATAATATGGTAAATTCCACCTGGTCCTGTATGCAAATCTGAGTGGAGCTGAGGAGTCGTTTTAATCTGCTTAAGTGTATGATTTACTGATTGATGGTTCAAAGGTGGGGTTATGTATCTCTGTTGTGATGCTTATGCTTTAGCAGTGCAGAGTCATGTGGTACAGTACATTATGTTTTCATGGACAAATAGAAAAGCTAGTCAGACCACGCTCTCGTTGCATGTGCGAAAGGGCATGAGTGGGAGGAAAGAGGGCACTGTACTGAGAGAAGTGGTACTGAGGGATTGAGTGTGTTGAGCGAAGAAGAGTTTGTGTGGGAGGGAGAGGAGGCAGATGGATAAAAGATCAAACTGCAGGCTGAATTTTTATCCTCCTGTATCTCTCAGCCAAGCCAATCACATTGAAACTGGTTGTATAACAACATGTTTTGTTTTCTACACCATTTTCTGATTTGTTTCGAATGATGTAAATTCAAGGATATCATTCTGTCAGTGTCACATCACCTGTGTAAGATGGAGAAGCTGTGACTGTCCTTCTTTTCACCTCTTTAGAAACGTCTGATGATTTCCCCTGCTGATTCATGTCTGGAGAGGAAATCAAAGCCCACGGCGGTCAAACCTAAATAGAGAGAATAGGGGACGGAGATAAAGAAAGAAGAGACAAAGTTAGTCTTTAACAGCTCCAAACCTCTTAAGCCCTGAAGCAGCCTTAGAAACGTGGGGGAGGGGAATCTGTAATTGTGTGTGTGAGAGAGAGATGGAGAGCGTGAGAGAGAGGAGGGGGGCGGTTTGCGTTGGTGTTGAAATATTTGTCAAATAATCAGTGCCTGTGAGCAGACAAGGATGATTTACATGGTTTCTTAAACCTTCATTTCTTCATTTCAGAAATGCTTTATTCTGGAGCGCAAGCAAGAAAGGGGATGTATTGATCAGCTACCATGGCAATAACAGGTGTTTGGCATCTGACTTTATTGATGGGCACAATGGAAGTTGATGACAGCAGAGACAAGTATGAGGAGAAGCCGATGCAGAGATAGACGATGGGAAATGCTTTCGGGGTTCTGAATGGACCAGCACTGAGAGAGCAGTGAGTTACCCGACATCATGTTGTTGAAGTAGTGTTATTTTCTGAAGCTGCAACTACTAAATTCCTCTGTTTTTGTGTTGGCTGCAGTCAGAGGAAGCGAGCAAAATTGTTCTTTAAAATACCTGTATGTATGACAAAAAATAAATTCCCCAAGCTCCTCTACTGTTATTATTGAGAGGAGACGGTTTTGACAGACTTTACAGATGGCACTCCTCAATCAGAATATTTCTCATATTTGCAGTTGATTATTGCATGATCAAAAGGAATGAGCTGACATGCATCTTACACATTTTTAAGTTGTCTCCCTGCACCTCTTGTCTATCTAGTATATTTTAATTACGATCTCTATTTGGACTACTCTTAAAAAAAGAAAACAATTACTGACAGTAATTTTTGCTGGTAGTGGAAAGAACACTATGGGGAAGCCTCTTAGTCGACCGGGTTGCTGCAGGCAGAGCTCCTGCTGCCTGGAGAAGAGTGTGGATGGGGATGGCTATAATGAGGACGGTTACATCCCCCAGCGCTCCATCTACGACACGATGTGTATCAATGAACATATTGACCATGGCTCTGCTCAGAGCACCATAACCTCCAGAGGAGGCCAGGACAACAACTTCTCTAGCAATGGCAACCTAGGGGTGGGAGCAGGTGCCAGTGGGGACATGATCACGTTCGATGCACGATCACGATCCACGACTCCCATACCTTCCGTAGGTAGGAGGCTGGACGAAAGGGTGATCTTTGACCAGCTAAAGCTGGTTGAAGCTGGCCAGAGCAGCCGGTTTGGGGGTAGGTCAGTGTCCCCCAGTGTCTCCTTGATGTCAGCCCCTGAGGGAACTTCCTCTTCCAGTGGCAAGAGACATCAACACCAGCATGATAGCGGCAAGAGAGGGGACAACGGCCGGCAGTCCTGGAAAGTCCTAACACCCCCGAAGAACCTTGAACATCTAGAACTATCATCTGGTGATGTAATGGAGAAGAATTTCTTAAATCCTCTCTACCTACAACACAGCATGACCTCCCCTCTCATCTCACCCTTCTCTGGGTCACCCCTCTCCTCAGGCTGTCACACCCCTGTGTTCTACTCCCCAGCCAAACCCCTGCCGTTTCAGCAGCATAGCTTCATCTTCGAAGAATCACCCCCCTCTCAGCCTCGTCACCCGCCTCCCAAACCCCCTCTCGCCCAGCTCTCTGTGACGGCCCTCCAATGTGTTCAAGAGGATCTCAGAAGGATAGGAGAAAGAGATAGAGAAAGAAAGAAAGAGAAAGGGGTAGAGATTGAGAAAAAAAGGGAGGTATCCCACTCAGTGGGCTCAATGTCTCAAGAGGAGAATGTTGGGGTTTTTGGGTTTGCGCCGAGGACCAAGGCACTGGACTCAGCCATTGACAATGATTCTCCCTTCTCCCCAGAGCCTCCCCATGACACTACCCCCCTCATGCTCGATCAGATTTCCCCAGGACCTGCTCCTGCTCGTGCTCTGAGCCCCCAGCCTATGGAATCCACCTGGCCTCGCAGGCTGATTGTAAGGAAGAGAACTGTTAGACAAGGTGGTGCACTCCATAACCTCCCTATCCTTCCCCCTCTGCCCTCCCTGGTGGCGCTTAGTGCCATGGAGAGAAAAAATCTTCCTCGCCTCACCCCTTTTTCCGAGCACCAGGGTAAATTGGTAGGGTTGATAGGTAGGGTGGGTTACTCCTTGAAGGAGCAAAACTTGGAAAATTGGAGGGTCTACTCTGCGAAAAAATCTCTCCAGAAACTAGAGAAGGAAGGGGAAGGAGAGGAGCCAGAATGTAAAAGCAGTGATGGTGCTGAGTCAAGTTTTAAGGAGGGAGATCCAGAAAGCAAGGAGCAGGAAGATGGAGTAGGAGGTGGTGGTGGGGGTGCTGAGGGGGAGGAGGTGGAGGAGTGGGACACAGTGCTCGGTATGGTGAACACACTGTGGGATGAAGGCTGGGGGGACGCAGAGTCTTACACTGGCTCTCTGAGGCACTGGCCTCTGCTCAAACCCCCTTCTGGGTTTGGAGGATCTCACCCGCCCTCTAGTGCTGCTTCTGAACTCTCTCTCCTGGAGCTGGAGAGAAGGGCCAAGGAAGTAGAGAGTGAACTTGTGGCAGAACAATGTCTGACAGATTCTCTGAGAAAGAAAGCTTCACAGCTCACAGCAGGGCAATGTGTTGTTTCTGGAAGGGTCTCTGAACCTAAACAGATCAGTACCCAACCCAGCCTTGAACTCCTTGCTTTGGGGTGTTCAACAGGGACAACAAAAAATCTCAAGGAAGACTGTTCGCCTGATTCCAACCTGACCTTGGAGTCAGACTCAAGTGGAGTCTTCATGTCGAACCCCAGTCAGACCAGCCAGGAGGACAACGCCTCAGATGGTAGTGACAGACCCTTGACTGAGTCAGACTTGGGGAGCAACACATCTCTGGACCAGGATAAAGACGAGGTGGCATTTAAAGACTGGGGGAGGGAGGAGAGCACAGAGCTACAGTGGTGCTACCCATCACTCTTAAAGAGCTCCTCTCACTGTGAGGAGCATGGGATTGAGGAAGAAGCACCTTTGATGAAAGAAACAGAAATGGGTGAGCTGCAGTCCACCAGCAATGAAGGGCCTAATAATCCAGATCTATATGATGGTACCAGCCAGGCAGAATTGAAACCCAGGAACAAGAGTGTTAAAATAATGTCTAGCACTGACTCCCCACTCCCCTTATCCCCCTCCAGACATGAGATACCACGGAATAGGTCCGGCTTGGACAGCAGTGACCTGGATCCGTTTGTTACTACAGATAGTTTTGTATACCTGGCTGTGTCTGTGCCCCCTGCAGTCTCACCAGCACAGGAGGAGCACCCCTCTCTCCCCTCTCTGACTGAGTCTACACCCCCAACCTCCCTCTCCAAACACCTCTGCCCCAACGTTGAGGAGAGTGACTTCCTCTCAACAGATAGCTTTGTTTACCTGGCGGGTCCTGAGTGTCACCGGCTCGCCATAGAAGGCCACTCTTCTTTCATTAGTAGTTCCAAGGAGTCAGACTCCTCCGATGACAGCGGGTCCGGAGTGGACTTTGTACTCGGCTCCATGGTTGGAGACAGTGACTGGGATTCTGATGAGTCCGAGTCTGGTCCGAAGGCTAAATCTAAACCAATCAAACAACCAACATGGGATCTGTGGAAGGAACTAGAGCATGAGGTGTTGTCTTATCTATTCTGTGAGGAAGTGAAGCCAGCGACAGAGCCAGTGACAGAGGAAGTTCCAGTCCCTGTAACCGATCAACCGAGGAAGGTTACCTGGCAGTTCAGGGCCGCTGAAGGTTCCACTCGTCAGACGAGTAAAAAAGACACGTCATCCTCTTCATCTTCCTCTTCATCCTCTTCACACTCCTCAACCCACACAGAGGTGTGAGAGGAGAGACACACTGTCTGCATCTCAAATGGCGCCCTATTCCCTATATAGTGCACTGCTTTTGACCAGGGCCCATAGGGAATAGGGGGCCATTTGCGATACCGCCAGAGTGAGTCTGCCTCATAGTTGTTGATCTCACACTGATTAAGGTAGCCTTTGTTTTGATGAAATTACAATTGAGTTTTTAGGATTTTAACACAATTACCAATTTCTGTCATGCTATGGTATCAATGCTTAATTTCAGTAAAGATAGTCCCAGTAAATGCTACCTTAATAACAGCTTAATTCTTCATCGATTTCTATTACCATATAAGCAAAATGTAAGAATTCCCTTCTACAGTTTCTTTATTTGTTGCATTAAATAAGTTACATATATATATACTTTGTCAAGTTGATTGATATTGAAATCCTGTTGGATTTTCATCTACAGTATTTGTTTGTTCTGATTGTTAGAATGGAAGGTTGTGACTTTAAGCGACAGGCCTATACATTTGTTATATATTTAATTTATGTAAAGTGTTGATTGGGTGTTGTATGAAAATGATGGGTGAATGTTGTATATTTGATTATTGCCAAATATATAATAACGTGCTCTGAAATTAATTTAGCATTGTAAAGCTATGAAATCCTGAAGATGTCTTGATGAAATTAACTATTGATCTACAGTAGCCTACCTTGCTTGGTTCTTGATGGTGAATAATACTAAGTGATGCGTATGGAGGGAGCTATTGTAAAGCTTTTGTGTGCAATATGAGTACTTGTAGTTGAAATGTATAAATGTGCAAATAAATATTTTAACTTGGTGATTCTATGTCACCTGCATTTTGTCTGTTGGGAAAAGTAAGCCCCACAATTATTATTTTCTAAATGTTTATTTTACTGCTGTAAGTAGTGGCCATCATCCCCTTACAGTAGATTTTCAGCATTTTGTCTGTTTCAATTTATACATGCTCTTCATCTGTCTCGTGTTTTTCTTGTCCTATAAAATAGGAACTGTGACTTCTGTGTATTACATAGTAGATACAGGCCGAAACTGTTTTGCAGAAATGTAGGGCTCAGTCTGTCTATATCTGGCCAAATTAATTAGATCATTGTGAACAAGGCCAGGGAGGTGGCAGTAGGTGTGTGGTGGGGGGCTGTTGTAATTAATAGCTAAATTATGTCAGCTATATTTCACATGAGAATCAATACACACATTATCTGAGGACAAACTGTTGTGTTTGTGTCAGAGCATGATAGCACAAACAGACTAGTACCCAGGCTAGTAGTACATCAGTGACCTTTCATCATCCCCGCTGTGTGTCTGGGTGACTCATCTCCCAATACCATTACTGTGTCACTCACTATATGCGCCACTGTTCTTTTTTCTTTTAGTATTTTTTTTGTAGAAGGAAACATTGTCACTGCTTACCCTAACCCAAGTAAGTGGCACAGTTGATATTGAGCTCTGGAGCATTGAATGACACAGATGACATCAACGTTTTGTTTTAGCGGCTGGAGGAAGGACACTTCTCAGGGCACCACATTTCCAAATACATGTTCATGCAATGACGATCTCTCAGAGGCATGCAGATTGTGTCATCGGGGTGCTTCAAACACACCAGACGTGGTTATTGCATAATTGATTGATTCTGCTGAAGATTATTATTTGCGAATATTAACTCTATATTAGCCTGGTCCCAGATCTGTTTGTGCTCTTGCCAACTCCATTGCCCCCCACAAGGGTGCGTGCTCAGCCCCCTCCTGTACTCCCTGTTCACCCATGACTGCGTGGCCACGCACATCTCCAACTCAATCACCTCAGCCACCCGAGCCATGGCCTGTTCACCCCGTTACCATCTAGAAGGCGGAGATAGTACAGGTGCATCAAAGCTGGGACAGAGAGACTGATAAACAGCTTCTATCTCCAGGCCAGACTGTTAAACAGTCACCACTAGCCAGCCTTCGCCCAGTACCCTGCCCTGAACTTAGTCACTATTACTAGTCGGCAACCACCCGGTACTCTACCCTGCACCTTGGAGACCGCTGCCCTATGTACATAGTCATTGAACACTGGTCACTTCAATAATGTTTACATACTGTTTTATCTACATCATATGTATACAGTCCATTCGCAAGTATTCAGACCCCTTGATTTTTTCCACATTTTTTACGTTACAGTCTTATTCTAAAATGTATTTAAAGTTTTTTTTCCCTCATCAATCTACTCACAACAGCCCATAATAACAAAGCAAAAACAGTTTATTTATATATTTTTGGGTATTACGCTACAAGCTTGGCACACCTGTATCTGGGCAGTTTCTCCCATTCTTCGCTGCAGATCCTCTCAAGCTCTGTCAGGTTGGATGGGGAGCGTCGCTGCACAGCTATTTTGAGGTCTCTCCAGAGATGTTCGATCGGGTTCAAGTCCAGGCTCTGGCTGGGCCACTCAAGGACATTCAGAGACTTGTCCCGAAGCCACTCCTGTGTTGTCTTGGCTGTGTGCTTAGCATCGTTGTCCTGTTGGAAGGTGAACCTTCGCCCCAGTCTGAGGTCCTGAGCACTCTGGAGCAGGTTTTCATCAAGGATCTCTGTACTTTGCTCCGTTCATCTTTCTCTCGATCCTGACTAATCTCCCAGTCCCTGCCGCTGAAAAACATACCCTCAGCATGATGCTGCCACCACCATGCTTCCCCGTAGGGATGGTGCCAGGTTTCCGCCAGACGAGTCTAATAGCAAAGGGTCTGAATACTTATTTTTTATATATATATACATTTGCAACAATTTCTAAAAACCTATTTTTGCTTTGTCATTGTGGGGTATTGTGTGTAGATTGCTGAGGATAAATTTTTATTTTATCCATTTTAGAATAAGGCTGTAATGTAACAAAATGTGGAAAAATGTGGGGTCTGAAGGCACTGTATTCTGTATTCAAGTCAAGGCTCATCCTATATCACTTCTGCTGTACACACCTTTCCTATTCATATACTGTCCATACTGTCTATACACACCATTATATACATATACAGTATATTTATATTCTGAACTTTGACATTGCTCGTTCTGATATTTCTTAATTTTAATTTTTAGGGATTTGGGTGTATTGTTTTGTATTGTTAGGTACACTACATGGTCAAAAGTATGTGGACATCTGCTCGTCGAACATCTCATTCCAAAATCATGGGCATTAAAATGGAGTTGGTCCCCCCTTTGCTGCTATAACAGCCTCCACTCTTCTGGGAAGGCTTTCCACTAGATGTTGGAACATTGCTGCGGGGACTTGCTTCCATTCAGCCACAAGAGCATTAGTGAGGTCGGGCACTGATGTTGGGTGATTAGGCCTGGCTTGCAGTTGGTGGTCCAATTAATCCCAAAGGTGTTCGATGGGTTGAGGTCAGGGCTCTGTGCAGGCCAGTCAACTTCTTCCACACCGATCTCGACAAGCCATTTCTGTATGGACCTCGCTTTGTGCACAGGGGCATTGTCATGCTGAAACAGGAAAGGGCCTTCCCCAAGCTGTTGCCACAAAGTTGGAAGCAGAGAATCATCTAGAATGTAATTGTATGCTGTAGTGTTAAGATTTCCCTTCACTGGAACTATGGGGCCTAGACCGAACCATGAAAAACAGCCCCAGACCGTTATTCCTCCTCCACCAAACTGTACAGTTGGCACAATGCATTGGGGCAGGTAGCGTTCTCCTGGCATCCGCCAAACCCAGATTTGTCTGTCAGGCCTTCCAGATGGTGAAGCGTGATTCATCACTCCAGAGAACGCATTTCCACAACTCCAGCCGACGCTTGGCATTGCGAATTGCTGTTCGGCCATGGAAAACGAACAGTTCTTGTGCTGACGTTGCTTCCAGAGGCAGTGTGGAAGTCGGTAGTGAGAGTTGAAACCAAGGACAGACGATTTTTACGCGTAATGTGCATCAGCGCTCGGCGGTCCCGTTCTGTGAGCTTGTGTGGCCTACCACTTCACGGCTGAACCGTTGTTGTTCCTAGACTTTTCCACTTCACAATAACAGCACTTACAGTTGACCGGGGCAGGTCTAGCAGGGCAGAAATTTGACAAACTGACTTGTTGGAAAGGTGGCATCCTCAAGGTCCTAAACAATATAATAACCGCGATCAATAAAAGACAGTACTGTGCAGCCGTCTTCATCGACCTGGCCAAGGCTTTTGACTCTGTCAATCATCACATTCTTATTGGCAGACTAAATAGCCTTGGTTTCTCAAATGACTGCCTCGCCTGGTTCACCAACTACTTCTCAGATAGAGTTCAATGTGTCAAATCGGAGGGCCTGTTGTCTGGACCTCTGGCAGTCTCTATGGGGGTGCCACAGGGTTCAATTCTCGGGCCGACTCTATTCTCTGTGTATATCAATGATGTCGCTCTTGCTGCTGGTGACTCTCAGATCCACCTCTACGCAGACGACACAATTTTGTATACATCTGGCCCTTCACTGGACACTGTGTTAACAAACCTCCAAATGAGCTTCAATGCCATACAACACTCCTTCCGTGGCCTCCAACTGCTCTTAAACGCTAGTAAAACTAAATGCATGCTCTTCAATCGAACGCTGCTTGCACCCGCCCGCCCGACTAGAATCACTACTCTCGGCGGATCTGACTTAGAATATGTGGACAACTACAAATACCTAGGTGTCTGGTTAGACCGTAAACTCTCCTTCCAGACTCACATTAAGCATCTCCAATCCAAAGTTAAATCTAGAATCGGCTTCCTATTTCGCAACAAAGCCTCCTTCACTCATGCTGTTAAACATGCCCTCGTAAAACTGACTATCTTACCGATCCTTGACTTTGGCGATGTCATTTACAAAATAGCTTCCAACACTCTACTCAGCAAATTGGATGTAGTCTATCACAGTGCCATCTGTTTTGTCACCAAAGCCCCATATACTACCCACCATTGTGACCTGTACGCTCTCGTTGGCTGGCCCTCACTACATATTCGTCGCCAAACCCACTGGCTCCAGGTCATCTATAAATCACTTCTAGGCCAATCCCCACCTTATCTTAGATCATTGGTCACCATAGCAACACCCACCCGTAGTATGCGTTCCAGCAGGTATATCTCACTGGTCATCCCCAAAGCCAACACCTCCTTTGGCCGCCATTCCTTCCAGTTCTCTGCTGCAAATGACTGGAACGAACTGCAAAAATCTCTGAAGCTGGAGACACTTATCTCCCTCACTAACTTTAAGCATCAGTTGTCAGAGCAGCTTACCGATCACTGCACCTGTACATAGCCCATCTGTAATTAGCCCACCCAACTACCTCATCCCCATATTGTTATTTACATTGTTATTTATTTTGCTCATTTGCACCCCAGTATCTCTATTTGCACATCATCTTCTGCACATCTATCACTCAAGTGTTAATACTAAATTGTAATTATTTTGCACTATGTCCTATTTATTGCCTTACCTCCATAACTTACTACATTTGCACACACTGTATATAGATTTCCTATGGTGTTTTTGACTGTACGTTTTGTTTATTCCATATGTAACTCTGTGTTGTTGTTGTTTTTATCGCACTGCTTTGCTTTATCTTGGCCAGGTTGCAGTTGTAAATGAGAACTTGTTCTCAACTGGCTTACCTGGTTAAATAAAGTTGAAATAAATAAAAAAAAATGATGGTGCCGCGTTGAAAGTCACTGAGCTCTTCAGTAAGGCCATTCTACTGCCAATGTTTGGCTATGGAGATTGCATGGCTGTGTGCTCGATTGTATGCACCTGTCAGCAACGGGTGTGGCTGAAATAGCCAAATATTCTAATTTGAAGGGGTGTCCACGTACCTTTGTATATATAGTGAATACTGCACTGTTGGAGCTAGAAAGATAAGCATTTCACAGCACCTGCGATTACATCTGCAAAATATATGGTATACCTGATCTACCTGATCCTGTCAAACCTGATCAAGGGCTTAGCCTGTTGTCACCTGGAAAATGACAGAAAACATAAGCATTTTGCTGCACCTGCGATTACATCTGCAAAATATGTGTACGCAACCAATACAATTTGATTTGATTTGCTGTCATTGTCAATCCAAACATGTTTGGCATGACAATGATTGACAGGGAGTTGGTATTTTAGCACAAACAGACTGGTACTCACTCAGACTACATCTATGTATCATCATCGTTATTATCATTAGAGAATACTGATATAAAAAATATTTCAGACTAAACATATCTATTTTTTCACTAGATTTTTGGTTTAAAAAATATGGTCCTGCATTGTTTGACAGGGAGTGTGTGGGAGTGCATGCTGTCTGTGTTCTTGTTTGTACTGTATGTATGTGTGAAATGTAGCCAGCTAGGACGCTGCATGAGTGGGTGTAGCCGAGTGGGTGAATCATGCAGTAGAATATCTGCCAGTATTAGCTGGTCAGATTGACTGGGATGAAAGCAAAAATACTGATAATATGCTACATCTGACATCCTCGCTCTTACTTATCAGCTGCTGTCAATTGATGTTTGAAAATTAGAAAGATTCGACGATAATAGAATGAGGGACAATAAGCTGTGTAAGCCATGGCAACGAGAAAGCACAAAAGGAAATGGTTATTGTGGTTAGATGACAAAGGGAAGAATAGAGCTTGAGAGTGAGGGAGAGGGTGTGTGGATAATGGATAGATAGAATGGTAGGAGGGAAGTACAAGTAAAAGTTCAAGAGGTGTCGCTTATGTAACGTTATGTAAATGATAATGTACTGGGCAGGCGGGCACTGTGATGTGCTGCGGATGGAGTGTGCTATTTTAAAAGGCGTTTTAGCTGAGAGAGAGAGAGAGAGACAGAGACAGAAGCAGTGTGGAATGAGGCTTCAGAACACAGACGGGGGGATAGAACCTGCAAGAGAGAGAGAGAGTAAAAAGAGAGGGTTTCAGTAAAAGTTGAGTTTTTGAATTTATATTTCTAATGATTGTTGTTGTAATCTTTGAATCGTGTAAAAATTGTTGTAGCTTTTTGAATTGTATAAAGGTTGTTGTCTTTGAATCATGTAAGCATGCTGTAGGAAAAGTAGTATTGAGTTGTCTGTGGTGGCGATGCAAATACTGTTTTGTTGAAGAGTGAGAGGTGATTTAATTTGCATGGTGTTCTGAGTGAGTGAGGTGAGTGTTGCACATTTCAGAATGACTGAGAGTAGGAGTCGTTGCTTTTGTTATGGCCATCGGACTCTGAGTCATGAGCATAATAAATATTAAATTGAATATTAATATTCTGATATTCTATACTGTGATTTTCATTGGGGACTAGACCTGACCTAGCCTACTACTAATGTCTGGTCCAAAAACAAATCCTAGCACTCTACATAGAGGTTCTGGACAGTGCCTTAATATATTGAAAATATATATTTTCAATCTTTAAAAATACAGTAATTTATTTCACGTATACAGACTTTTACTTGCCGAAACACAAGATCTATAAGTGATCTGTAAATCATTTAAAGAAAATACAAAAAATTCACATGGTTCTTGAATATTAAACATTTATAAAACATTACTGTGCAAAAAGTCTGTATTTGTTTTTGCCATTTTACTATAAACCCTTATTAAATCTCTGGACGTTAAATATTGGGAAAGCTATTTAAAAGATGTACGTTGATGTTCTGTAATATAATTCTATCTTGACTAGGTTGGGATTTGAAATACTCAATGAAATGGCTAAAACAAAAAATATAAATATGACATAATATCATATAAGTACTACATAATTAGTGCTACAATGATGAAATATAAAAATAGACTAATAATTATAAGCTATGTAAACAAACAGTAACAGAAGTAAACAAACAAACAAAAGGAACCAAGAAACACAACGAACCACAAGCAGACACACAGCACAGTTATCTGTACATATAGGAGTCCATTTACAAAGCTTCTTATTCCTGTGTAAAGTCCTTCTGTTCTCCATGATTCTGGCACAGTTCAAGTCCGAATATGCACCAAAATCAAACAGATCAGGGCTACAGGCTTGTGGCAGCAGCCTCCTCTGTCTTCATCTGTCTGCTGATGTTCTGCTGGCTCCCAATAGTTGGATCGACCCTGATGTACGATGACCTCGGCAGAGCGATGTTGGTGACCTCATGGCGCTCAGCAAAGAGCAGTCTCTCGTTGGCCAGCCGTACTTTGAGCACCTTCTGTAAGCGCGTGCCCACCAGATAGAACATCTCCAGTATGCACATGAAGATGCAGACGGCTGAGGAGACCACCATGAAGATGGTGAAGATCTTCTTCTCCGTGGGCCTGGAGATGTAGCAGTCCACTGTGTTGGGGCAAGGCTCCAGGGCACACTTGGAGAGACGTGGCATGTCATAGCCCTGGTAGATATAGTAGAGAATGTAGAGGAATGCTACATCAAACCCGGCCTTGAAGATCAGGCTGACCAGGTAGGTCCACCACAGTCCTCCACGTTTCTTCCCTGGGTTGACGTACAGGTGAGAACCCTGGTGTTGGGCAGTATACTTTGAATCCTTCCCCTCGCGGTACTTGACGTGCACCACCACCATGAGAGAGGGACAGGTGACGAAAATGAGCTGTAGGGCCCACAGGCGGATGTGTGAGATGGGGAAGATGCTGTCGTAGCAGACGTTGGTGCAGCCGGGCTGCCTGGTGTTGCACACAAAGTCCTTGTTCTCGTCTCCCCACACGGGCTGGGCGGCCACCACGAACACCATGACACGAAACACAAACACCATGGACAGCCACACACGGCCAAACACTGTGGAGTACTTGTTGACCCCGCTGAGGAGGCTCTCTAGTGCTGACCAGTTCATCCCTGCGGCCTGTCAACACAGACACCATGAACACAGAGACAGTCAGAGGTCAGTCACAAGGCAAAATGGTCACACACAGGGTTACAACCAGTCTGTCATCAGTGAAATAAATATACTAAACCTGACCACAAAGACACTGACACGGCCAATCGTCCATCCTTTTCAGTGCCATTAAATAGACTATGATGGCATTAGTGATGGCATTAGCTCTCACTTGCTACTTTGTGAGTCTTCCACAAAGCAGTATAGGAATTGAGGTTACTAAATGCAACATTAAAATCTCAACGAAGAAACCACACCCCATTTACAATACAGGAAGTCCATTTATTGTAGAACTCTTGATGAAGAGAAATTAGAGGATTGTGTTCTTGACTCATCATTTCATCCATCATGAATTGGAAGCCTAAATAAAACTAGACTTAAATGGGCTACAGTATGTGTATCAGTTTTTGTGTTACATCATATTTAATTAGTCCATGGAGATTAAACTAATCTACTTTCTGATAGGATTTATCAGCGCTAAATGCTTTTAGCGCTCTGAAGCACAGCAATCAATTTTGAAACTGTAGGTCTTACAGAAATGTAAAATGGAACGCCTACTTTTCTATAATGTCAGTAATAATGTAATGATGTAATGATGTAAAATTATACCACTGTATTTTATGCCTCCCACATCCACTCAGACTATTAATTATATATTAACTGTAAGAGAGTAGGCCTGTATTTGACAAGTATACAGTATTATTGTTATTACTGACGTCTTTGCAACAACAGTACTTGTCAGTAAATGGTCATTTAAAATGTGTACAGAGGTATTGCTATGTTTGTAGAAAGCAAAAGTGCGTTATCTCTACATTCACAACACATCACCGGTCTCTAATCAACAGCAACCTTCACTGAACAAACAGACGGTGTAAAGATGTTTTAAAATAAAAGTATGACAAACCAGTTAATTTTGGCCTTCTCATTGAAAAAAGCCAATTGAGATGTACACATTTGATAGGAGTAACAATAGATCAAATGTCAAATCTTATTACAAAGTGTTCAAGCTAATGCTGCATCCAGAGTTATTGTAGCATCTTTACTCTTGTAAGAGATGTATTAGTCAGACATTCTGTCCCACTTCCATTTTAAACAAGTTCTAAAACAATACTTTTGTGACAGTAAGTGTTAACGAGTGTATAACCGTATTACTTTAAATTACACTATTGATTGATGCATTTGATTTTATGTACTGCTAAAGGAAGGTGTCCTTGAGTGTCCTGAAATACATGTTAAGCGCCTTGAGAATAGAACACCTAATGTGTAGAGATTATAAACATATTTGGGAGACAGGTATTGAAACAGCAGTGGCTCTATTGTACAGAGCGTATACTGTGGTAGGCCTACACCCAGTTTTCTGAATTTTCAAGTTTATTTACCCCCATTTCCCTAAGACAATATAGTTAAGACTTATTTATTAAAGTAGACTCAAAATGACCTTACCTGGGATATGAATATGGAAATATTACAGCAGAACAAACACAGCAGGAAACTTCCATCAAGTATCTCCCTGTTCCACTTCCTGTCAAACCTGATCAAGGGCTTAGCCTGTTGTCACCTGGAAAACTACAGAGTGCGAACAGCCTAGCCTACCTGCCCCAGACTGAGGAGTGAGTGATGAGGAGTGTATACTATTCCCAGTGGTGTAGTTTTTCTACCTGCTGATCAGAGGGTGTGGGTGTGTGTTAATCTATTCATGAGGAAACCACAGAAGAACAGATATGTTGGTACAAGCCCACTGATACAGTGGACACACCCAACCTAGGCCATCTCAATGAGAGAGAGTATGGCTGTGGGCTGTAAGAGCCTCATAGGCTTACTGTAAGAAGTAAGAGTAATAGTAGCATTTCACACCTGTGGTATCCATTTTAATGTAACTTCAGTTACTTTATGTAGGCCTAAGATTACATATAAAACAGAATGAGGACTGAATAACCTCTATGGCAATTCATGCATCTACTAGGTTTCTTGTTAAGGCAACATGTTTTTTTTTTTCAAGGTGTCTTTGCCGTCGGAATTGGGCAAACATTCAATATCATCTTTCACCACCAATGCCTATCATTGAATTAACATGAAATAATAAAAAAAACAATGTTGTATTTTCCCCCAATATTAATGTTACTAAAATGTGGGTCAAGGACTCCCTCTAGTGTTGGGAATCTGAATGAAACTGCTCACTATATTGTTTTTCCAGCACAAACATTGACGTCACGTCAGTCACGTGGCATACGAAGCTGTTTAGCACTGCTGTCAACAAACGCCAGATACGTTGCTTTTGTCAACCTGTCTTTCACCGAATTGTCATTGAATACTTGAATCAACAGCTTTTTGTAAGTAACTAGCTAGTTAACTACACATACATTTACTAGCTAGCTAGTTTGATCCGTCACTGTTTTTATCTGCTGTGTTGTTAACGTGTTAGCTTGACTCCCAAATACTGTATGGCAAATGGCAATGGCTAGCTAACGATATTAGTCTCTAGCAAGCTAATAGCTAGATAGTTATGGTGGTTAAATGCAAGTGCTTCTGCAATAGCTAGCTACGTATATCAATATTATTGCATTACGTAGTTATAATATGTAATCATTGCATGAACTGTATTGTACTATTCATGCCATGTTTGTACAGACAGAGACTCGAGAGAAAGACAGATGGAGAGAGTGATAAAGAGCTGTAATGTTTGTACACTGAACAAAAATATAAACACAACATGTGAAGTGTTGGTCCCATGTTTCATGAGCTGTAATAAAAGATACCAGACATTTTCCATACGCACAAAAAGCTAATTTATCTCACATTGTGTGCACAAATTTGTTTCCATCCCTGTTAGTGAGCATTTCTCCTTTGCCAAGATAAACCATCCACCTGACAGGTGTGGCATATCAAGAAACGGATTAAACCACATGATCATTACACAGGTGCACCTTGTGTTGCGGACAATAAAAGGCCACTCTAAAATGTGCAGTTTTGTCACACAACACAATGCCACAGATGGGAGTGTGCAATTGGCATGTTGACTGCAGTAATCTCAACCAGAGCTGTTGCCAGATAATTAAAATAAAATAAATAATAAATAGGTCATTTAGCAGACGCTCTTATCCAGAGCGACTTACAGGAGCAATTAGGGTTAAGTGCCTTGCTCAAGGGCACATCGACAGATTTTTCACCTAGTCGGCTCGGGGATTAGAACCAGCGACCTTTCGGTTACTGGCACAATGCTCTTAACCACTAAGCTACCTGCCGCCTATTAAATGTCCATAAGCCGCCTCCAACATCATTTTAAAGAATTTGACAGTACGTCCAACCGGCCTAACAAGCGCAGACCACGTGTAATCGTGCCTGGACCACTACATCCGGCTTCTTCACCTGCGGGATCGTCTGAGACTAGCCACCCGGACAGCAGATGAAACTGTGGGTTTGCACAACCAAAGAATTTCTGCACAAACTGTCAAAAAATATCTCAGGGAAGCTCATCTGCGTGCTCGTCGTCGTCACTAGGGTCTTGACCTGACTGCATCGTTACCGACATAAGTAGGAAATGCTCACCATCGATGCCCACTGGCATGCTGGAGAAGTGTGCTCTTCACGGATGAATCCCGGTTTCAACTGTACCGGGCAGATGGCAGACAGTATGGCGTCGTGTGGGCGAGCGGTTTGCTGATGTCAATGTTGTGAACAGAGTGCCCCATGGTGACGGTGGGGTTATGGTATGGGCAGGCATAACCTACGGACAATGAACACAATTGCATTTTATCGATGGCAATTTGAATGCACAGAGATACCGTGACGAGATCCTGAGACCCATTGTCGTGCCATTCATCTGCCGCCATCACCTCATGTTTCAGCATGATAACTCTCGGCCCCATGTTGCAAGGATCTGTACACAATTCCTGGAAGCTGAAAGTATCCCAGTTCTTCCATGGCCTGTATCCTCACCAGACATGTTACCCATTGAGCATGTTTGGGATGCTCTGGATCGACGTGTACGACAGCATGTTGCAGTTCCCGCCAATATCCAGCAACTTCGCACAGCCATTGAAGAGGAGTGGGACAACATTCCACAGGCCACAGTCAACAGCCTGATCAACTCTATCCGAAGGAGATGTGTTGTGCTGCATGAGGCAAATGGTTGTCACACCAGATACTGACTGGTTTTCTGATCCACGCCCCTACCTTTTTTTAAAGGTATCTGTGACCAACAGATGCATATCTGTATTCCCAGTCATGTGAAAACCATAGATTAGGGCCTAATGAATTTATTTAAATTGACTGATTTCCTTATATGAACTGTAACTAAGTAAAATCGTTGAAATTGTTGCATGTTGCGTTCATGTTTTTGTTCAGTGTAAATGAATTGTATTGTACCTCTTCTATGAGCTGAATGAAACATGAATGGAATTTACACAGCATTCTTCCTAAACGTGGCTTTTTTAAGCTATGTTTTAGCCTAATGCTTTGTTTTACAGGTCAGGAGCCCTTTGTGAGCAGCAGGAGCCCTAGGTTGAGCCACTGTAGAGAGAAGAATCAATGGTGTGCAGAGTTGTCACACCGCCTTGTGCACGCTGGATGAACGCAACGTTACTCAGCCCACAACGGTTTGTTTGTTTCACTCATAGGTTTTCTTATTGTTTTTTTGTTTCTTACATGTAGGCCTATTTTATTATTGCAAATCAATGTTACATGACACATGTAATACAACGTGACACACACAACCTTTGTTGGATTTATATAGCCTGAATTGGTTGTGCTGTATTCCATCAGATTTTGTTCTACAGCTAGTCTATATGTTTTACTTGGGCTGTGTTGCTGCTAAAACCATTCCTCCCAGTGACTGTTATCTTCCTGTCATCTATGTGTTTTCTAGGCTGCACATTTATGGCGTTTGTGAGGGTGAGGAACTGTGGAGACTTCTGCCAGGCACAGCACCAGCACCTGGTCATTGTGGACAAGTAAGCAGCCTTCAGCCAAACATATGAAGAAATACCCCACCTGAAGTCGACCAGTACTCCTGGAGAGAGAGAGGCTGATATTTCTCCAAGTATATGGCTTCGATTGAGCTAATCCAGCGACTTAGCAACCACTAAACCATTCCTGAATGGGCTAGTTGGGATTAAAAGGCTAAAGGGATACCCCCTTTCTTTCTTTCCTTTCCTTTTCAATATCCACTTTTTATTTACTTTCACCCCATTCTCGATAGCCTATATCTTTCAATAACCACCTTTATACCCAATCTATCGCCCATTTTGGAGTACTTTTCTCTACTGCTGTACTGTTCACCCTCTCGCGGAAGACTGCCTTCTCCAACTGTCTGTCAAGATGAATCGCCCTGCCCCTGTTGAGATCACCTATGAGTGTATGAAGTTTCTGATCACCCACAACCCCACCAACTCCCAGCTGGTGAAATTTATAGAGGTACAGTATTAACTCCTATAATACATATCCCCATATGCTTTGTATTCACCTAAAGCATCGTGTTATTTGAGTTTATAGCGTTTTCTTATGTCAAGACAGATTGGAATGAACTGAAAAACAGACACTGTCTTGATTACTAACCTAAAACACTTATTCTCTCTTATATACAGGACCTCAAGGCTTTTGGGGTGCAGACACTGGTCAGAGTGTGTAATGCCACTTACGACAAAACCCCTGTGGAGCAGGAAGGCATCACTGTTGTGGTAAGACAACTTCTGTTCTCTTCTGCTGTGATTTTAACCCATCAGAGACCTTCAGATTTGGTTGGAGCTGATAACTTCAGGCATTCTGGTTCCAATTGTCCGTTGTATCTACATGACATCTAGGTCTATCTTTTTCCTTATGATGGAGGTTGCATGAAAGCATTAGGCCTATCAATTACACTACCTAATCAATGAATCCATGAATGGAGCCTAATACCAACCATATGTTTTCCTCAAACAGGATTGGCCCTTTGACGATGGTTCTTCCCCCCCTGAACAAGTCGTTGATGACTGGCTCAACCTCCTCAAGTGTAAATTCAGAGAAGAACCCGGTTGTTGCATTGCAGTGCATTGTGTGGCGGGGTTGGGTCGGTGAGTTGTCTGCCTACATGTTCAATCTATTTGCCTATTGTATCTTCTCCTTCCTTGGAATGTCTGCTAGCCACCAACACATTGGGACTTATAGCAAAAGCAGTGTGTACTGAATGAGTTATCAATAATGACCATTTAATTCTCAGATTTGTTGTATTTTATATTACACATCAACTTTCCCATCTCTACAGTACACTTGATATAATTGATATAATTTTTCTCCAGAGCCCCAGTCCTGGTAGCGTTGGCGTTGATTGAGTGTGGGATGGAGTATGAAGATGCTGTTCACTTTATAAGACAGTAAGTTCTCTCCATTGATCATATTTTGACATTTCAACCATTTTCATCTTCTTGCTACTGTGATTAAAAATGAAGATGATCTAAGTTATGATGAGCTGATTCCTGAATACGTCCTTCAATGTGACATTCAAAGTGCCATCAAAATGCAAAATCATCTAAATCAAAAACGATTTCCATCAAAATGCCATCCTTTTTTCTTCTCTCAGAAAGAGACGTGGAGCCATCAACTCAAAACAACTAATGTACCTCGAAAACTACAAACCCAAGATGCGTCTCCGCTTCAAAGATGCTAATGGACAAAATTGCTGCATCCAGTAAGAAGATGAGCAGTATTGTCAAGATTTACTGAAAAAGGAAATGGATTACTATAAGAACAGTTATTGATTATACTCAAAGAAAAAAAACTATTTTTTATTGATAACTAAATAGTCAAATTGAATTTGATTAAAGTAAACAATGTGAAAAGACCAGCTAGAGATTAATCTCAGAGTTGTTAGCGCTGATGTTTTCCTCAAATACTGTAGTTGTGAATCATTAAAGCAAGATTTCTAAATTGTTACTAGTTGTTGGTGGTATGGTCATGTACAAGTTATGCAAAGGCTAAAATAAGTGTATTTAATAAGTCTGTTTAACAGCCTTTGTTATTTTTTTTCAAAACATTATCATCAAGGCACGAGCACAAATCTGCCCAAATACTGTATTTACCTGGTACTTTCTATGAAATGGTGATAAAAATGTGTATTCTATTTTCTGGTAAATACTTAAAAAAGTAAATTATCTCAACATATTTTGATAACTGCCTGATACTAAATGGTGCCTAGTCGGGATTATTTGAATGAATCATGAATCTAACGTAATTTAGGCCTTTCGTTATTATCATGGGATTACCATTTTACTATGTAATTTCAGAGTAAATACTGTAACGACCCTGGGTTTATGAGCACGGATATTGACTCTGCCATAGGAGCATGCTTTTGTGGCATAGTTGATGGTCGCGCAGGGCTACGGGCCAGAAGGTTGAGGGTTTGAGCCGCACTCCTTGCCTGTTTCATTACATTGTAGTAGACCAGCCAACCTGGAAAAAGTGCTTGCTTTTCTTTTGCTTGTTGACGGCTGTCATCCATGCTAGATCAAACAGTGAAGGGATGATACACAAAGTTAGGCCGGATAACATGTTCAATTTGGATTTTTAAGGCAATTTGCAAGGGGTTAAAGGTACATTCTGGTGAAAATGGACATAATGAAAATAGTAATAGATTTAGGTCAAATATCTTGAAATTCTCAACCAAAACTGAGTGGATTATCAAACATAAACACTTAGACTATGGAATGGATGCATTAATAGTTACTTTTCATACGGTTATTATGCTTTCTGGTCTGTAGCACCACCAAGGACCCTTCTCAGATGACGTATACCCTCTGAGATAACTGCGGGAGACCGCACTAAACCAGGAGAACTTGAATCTGACTTTCTGGGCCAGAGATATTGCAACTGTAATGTCATTTTTAAGGGGTAAAATGTACAAGCAGCCAAATAGGATAGTCACAGATTCTGACAACATTTACTGAACATATAAGATGACTATTTAATCCTAAATACATACAGTGCATTCGGAAAGTATAAAGACCCCTTGACTTTTTCCACATTTTGTTACGTTACAACCTTATTCTAAAATTGATTAAATATTTATTTTTCCTCATCAATCTACACACAATACCCCATAAGGAAGCGAAAACAGGTTTCTAGAAATGTTTGCAAATTGATTAAAAATAAAAAAACAGAAACCTTATTTCCATAAGTATTCAGACTCTTTGCTATGAGACTCGAAATTAAGCTCAGGTGCATCCTGTTTCCATTGATCATCCTTGAGATGTTTCTACAACTTGATTGGAGTCTAGCTGTGGTAAATTCAATTGATTGGGCATGATTTGGAAAGGCACACACCTGTCTACAGTGAGGGGAAAAAAGTATTTGATCCCCTGCTGATTTTGTACGTTTGCCCACTGACAAAGACATGATCAGTCTATAATTTTAATGGTAGGTTTATTTGAACAGTGAGAGACAGAATAACAACAAAAAAATCCAGAAAAACGCATGTCAAAAATTTTATGAATTGATTTGCATTTTAATGAGGGAAATAAGTATTTGACCCCTCTGCACAACATGACTTAGTACTTGGTGGCAAAACCCTTGTTGGCAATCACAGAGGTCAGACGTTTCTTGTAGTTGGCCACCAGGTTTGGACACATCTCAAGAGAGATTTTGTCCCACTCCTCATTGCAGATCTTCTCCAAGTCATTAAGGTTTCGAGGCTGACGTTTGGCAACTCGAACCTTCAGCTCCCTCCACAGATTTTCTATGGGATTAAGGTCTGGCGACTGGCTAGGCCACTCCAGGACCTTAATGTGCTTCTTCTTGAGCCACTCCTTTGTTGCCTTGGCTGTGTGTTTTGGGTCATTGTCATGCTGGAATACCCATCCACGACTCATTTTCAATGCCCTGGCTGAGGGAAGGAGGTTCTCACCCAAGATTTGACGGTACATGGCCCCGTCCATCGTCCCTTTGATGCGGTGAAGTTGTCCGTCCCCTTAGCAGAAAAACACCCCCAAAGCATAATGTTTCCACCTCCATGTTTGACGGTGGGGAGCCCCAGGCCGAGGGAGATTGACAGTTATTTTGTGTTTCTTCCATTTGCGAATAATCGCACCAACTGTTGTCACCTTCTCACCAAGCTGCTTGGCGATGGTCTTGTAGCCCATTCCAGCCTTGTGTATGTCTACAATCTTGTCCCTGACATCCTTGGAGAGCTCTTTGGTCTTGGCCATGGTGGAGAGTTTGGAATCTGATTGATTGATTGCTTCTGTGGACAGGTATCTTTTATACAGGTAACAAGCTGAGATTAGGAGCACTCCCTTTAAGAGTGTGCTCCTAATCTCAGCTCGTTACCTGTATAAAAGACCTGGGAGCCAGAAATCTTTCTGATTGAGAGGGGGTCAAATACTTATTTCCCTAATTAAAATGCAAATCAATTTATAACATTTTTGACATGCGTTTTTCTGGATTTTTTTGTTGTTATTCTGTCTCTCACTGTTCAAATAAACCTACCATTAAAATTATAGACTGATAATTTCTTTGTCAGTGGGCAAACGTACAAAATCAGCAGGGGATCAAATACTTTTTTCCCTCACTGTATATACAGTTGAAGTCGGAAGATTACAGACACTTAGGTTGGAGTCATTAAAACTTGTTTTTCAACAACTCCACAAATGTTTTGTTAACAAACTATAGTTTTGGCAAGTCGGTTAGGACATCTACTTTGTGCATGACACAAGTAATTTTTCCAACAATTGTTTACAGACAGATTATTTCACTTATAATTCACTGTATCACAATTCCAGTGGGTCAGAAGTTTACATACACTAAGTTGACTGTGCCTTTAAACAGCTTGGAAAATTCCAGAAAATGATGTCATGGCTTTAGAAGCTTCTGATAGGCTAATTGACATCATTTGAGTCAATTGGAGGTGTACCTGTGGATGTATATCAAGGCCTACCTTCAAACTCAGTGCCTCTTTGCTTGACATCATGGGAAAATCAAAAGAAATCAGCCAAGACCTCAGAAAAATGTTTGTAGACCTCCACAAGTCTGGTTTATCCTTGGGAGCAATTTCCAAACGCCTGAAAGTACCACGTTCATCTGTACAAACAATAGTGCGCAAGTATAAACACCATGGCACCACGCAGCCGTCATCCCGCTCAGGAAGGAGACATGTTCTGTCTCCTAGAGATGAACGTACTTTGGTGCGAAAAGTGCAAATCAATCCCAGAACAACAGCAAAGGACCTTGTGAAGTTGCTGGAGGAAACGGGTACAAAAGTATCTATATCCACAGTAAAATGAGTCCTATATCGACATAACCTGAAAGGCCGCTCAGCAAGGAAGAAGCCACTGCTCCAAAACCGCCATAAAAAAGCCAGACTACTATTTGCAACTGCACATGGGGACAAAGATCGTACTTTTTGGAGAAATGTCCTCTGGTCTGATGAAACAAAAATAGAACTGTTTGGCCATAATGACCATTGTTATGTTTGGTGGAAAAAGGGGGACGCTTGCAAGCCGAAGAACACCATCCCAACCGTGAAGAACGGGGGTGGCAGCATCATGCTGTGGGAGTGCTTTGCTGCAGGAGGGACTGGTGCACTTCACAAAATAGAATTATGTGGATATATTGAAGCAAATCTCAAGACATCAGTCAGGAAGTTAAAGCTTGGTCGCAAATGGGTCTTCCAAATGGACAATGACCCCAAGCATACTTCCAAAGTTGTGGCAAAATGGCTTAAGGACAACAAAGTCAAGGTATTGGAGTGGCCATCACAAAGCCCTGACCTCAATCCTATAGAAAATTTGTGGGCAGAACTGAAAAAGCGTGTGCGAGCGAGGAGAACTAACAATCTGACTCAGTTACACCAGCTCTGTCAGGAGGAAAGGGCCAAAATTCACCCAACTTATTGTGGGAAGCTTGTGGAAGGCTACCCGAAATGTTTGACCCAAGTTAAACAATTTAAAGGCAATGCTACCAAATACTAATTGAGTGTGTGTAACTTCTGACCCACTGGTAATGTGATTAAAGAAATAAAAGCTGAAATAAATCATTCTCTCTACTATTATTCTGATATTTCACATTCTTAAAATAAAGTGGTGATCCTAACTACCTGACCTAACCTAAGACCTACGAATTTTTACTAGGATTAAATGTCAGGAATTGTAAAAAACTGAGTTGAAATGTATTTGGCTAAGGTGTATGTAAACTTCCAACTTCAACTGTAAGGTCCCACAGTTGACAGTGCATGTCAGAGCAGGAATTATCCATAGACCTCCAAGACATGATTGTGTCGAAGCACAGATCTGGGGAAGGGTACCAAAACATTTCTGCAGCATTAAAGGTCCCCAAGAACACAGTGGCCTCTATCATTCTTAAATGGAAGAAGTTTGGAACCACCAAGACTCTTCCTAGAGCTGGCCGCCTGGCCAATCTGAGCAATCGGGGGAGAAGGGCCTTGGTCAGGGAGGTGACCAAGAACCCGATGGTCACGCTGACAGAGCTCCAGCGTTCCTCTGTGGAGATGGGAGAACCTTCCAGAAGGACAACCATCTCTTCAGCACTCCACCAATCAGACCTTTATGGTGGGCCAGAAGGAAGCCACTTCTCAGTAAAAGGCATGACAGCCCGCTTGGAGTTTGCCAAAAGGCACCTAAAGGACTCTCAGACCATTAGAAACAAGATTCTCTAGTCTGATGAAACCAATATTTTACTCTTTGGCCTTGAATGCCAAGCGTCACGTCTGGAGGAAACCTGGCACCATCCCTAAGGTGAAGCATGGTGGTGGCAGCATCATGCTGTGGGGATGTTTTTCAGCGGCAGGGACTGGGAGACTAGTCAGGATCACGGGAAAGATGAACGGAGCAAAGTACAGAGAGATCCTTTAATAAATGGAACACTAGTCACTTTTTAATGTTTACATATCTTGCATTACTCATCTCATGTATATACTGTATTCTATACTATTCTACTGTATCTTAGTCAATGCCGCTCTGACATTGCTCGTCCATATATTTATTTATATATTCTTAATTCCATTGCTTTACTTATATTTGTGTGTATTGGGTATATGTTGTGAACTTGTTAGATATTACTGCACTGTCGGAGCTAGAAACACAAGCATTTCGCTACACCCGCAATAACATCTGCTAAACACGTGTATGTGAGCAATACAATTTGATTTGTTTTGAAGCACACAGCCAAGACAACGCAGGAGTGGCTTCGGGACAAGTCTCTGAATGTCCTTGAGTGGCCCAGCCAGAGCCCGGACTTGAACCCGATCGAACATCTCTGTAGAGACCTGAAAATAGCTGTGCAGTGATGCTCCCCATCCAACCTGACAGCGCTTGAGAGGATCTGCAGAGAAGAGTGGGGGAAACTCCCCAAATACAGGTGTGCCAAGCTTGTAGCGTCATACCCAAGAAGACTCAAGGCTGTAATCGCTGCCAAAGGTGCTTCAACAAAGTACTGAGTAAAGGGTCTGAATACTTATGTAAATGTCATATTTCAGTTTTTTATTTTGAACACATTTGCAAAAATTTATAAAAACCAGTTTTTGCTTTGTCATTATGTGGTATTGTGTGTAGATTGATGAGGGAGAAAAACTATTTAATCCATTTTAGAATAAGGCTGTAATGTAACAAAATGTGGATAAAGTCAAGGGGTCTGAATGCTTTCCTAATGCACTGTACATGGATTATGGAATAAACATATTTATAGTTGCTTTTGTCATAATTATTGTGCTTTAAGTCATGCATATACACAGAAAAAGCATATTTTGGTCAAACTTGGGCATAGTGCCGTAAATAAAATAAAGTGTAACTGGATCATGTTTTGGATGATGAGTACCTTAAGAAATTATTCAGACCCCTTGACCTTTTCCACATTTTGTGTTACAAATTGGGATTAAAATGGATTGAATTGTCTTTTTTTTCATTGATCTACAGAAAATACTTTGTCAAAGTGGAAGACATTTATTTTTTATTGTTGTGATAAATAGAACACTAATATATCTTGATTAGATAAGTATTCAACCCCCTGAGTCAATATATGTTAGAATCACCTTTGGCAGTGATTACAGCTGTGAGTCTTTTGGGGTAAGTCTCTAAGAGCTTTGCACACCTGGATTGTATAATATTTGCCCATTATTATTAAACAATTCTTCAATCTCTGTCAAATTGGTTGTTGATCATTGCTAGACAGCCATTTTCAAGTCTTGCCATAGATTTTCAAGCCGATTTAAGTCAAACCTGTAACTAGGCCACTCAGGAACATTCAATGTCGTATTGGTAAGCAACTCCAGTATATATTTGGCTTTGCGTTTTAGGTTATTGACCTGCTGAAAGGTGGATTTGACTGAACCAGGTTGACCTCTAGGACTTTGCCTGTGCTTAGCTCTATTCCTTTCCTTTTTATCCTAAAAAACCTTCCTTGCCGATGACGAGCATTTCCATAACATGATGCAGCAGTGATTTGTTGTGATGGATTTGTCCCAAACCTTATGCTTTGTATTCAGGACAAAAAGTTAATTTCTTTGCCACATTTTTTGCAGTATTACTTTAGTGCCTTATTGCAAACAGGATGCATGTTTTGGAATATTTGGATTCTGTACAGGCTTCCTTTTTTTCACTCTGTCAATGGTTAGTATTGTGGATTAACTACAATGTTGTTGATCCATTCTCAGTTTTCTGCTATCACAGCCATTAAACTCTGTAACTGTTTTAAAGTCACCATTGGCCTCATGGATAAATCCCTGAGCTGTTTCCTTCCTCTCCGGCAACTGAGTTAGGAAGGAGGCCTGTATCTTTTTAGTGACTGGGTGTATTGATGCATAATTAATAACTTCACCATGCTCAAAGGGATATTCAGTGTCTGTTTTTTTGTTTGTTTTTTACCCATCTACCAATCAATATGGGCAATTGGAAAACCTCTCAGGAAACTGTGCTTGAAATTCACTACTCTGACTGAGGGACCTTACAAAAAATGGTATGTGTTGGGTACAGAGATGGGGTAATCATTCAAAAAAAATAATGTTAACGACTATTATTGCACACAGTGAGTCCATGCAACTTATGTGACTTGTTAAGTACATTTTTACTCCTGAATGTATTTAGGCTTGCCATAACAAAGGGGTTGAATACTTATTGACTCAAGACATTTCAGCTTTTAATTAGTAAAAATGTTCTCCCCCCAAGAAATCCACTTTGATATTGTGTGGTATTGTGTGTAGATCAGTGGCATAAAATCTCAATTTAATCCATTTTAAATTCAGGCTTTAACACAACAAAATGTGGAAAAAGTCAAGGGGTGTGAATACTTTCTGAAGGCACTGTATGCACACATTTGTATTAATTACCTCTTGCCCATGACTTGCAATAAATAAAAAAAACGGTAAATCAATCTCTTGCACTGCTCACTTCTAAAGTGGATACCTACTATACTCAATTGGAAAGTTTGGAGACAGCCGCCAATATGACAGGGGCGAATCCATGAACTGGAAACAGCGCGAACTAAGGTAGAAGGGGAAATTAATCTCCTAAAAGAGAAAACAGAATCACTCGAAAATCATTCCCGTAAATTCAATGTGCGGGTCACAGGACTTGAAACTGGTGTGGAAGTGGGCAACCATACTTCCTTCATGAGCTATCTTTTCTATGAACTGTTTGGGAAGGGGAATTTGGGTCCCATGTCGCTGATGAACATTGCGCCGCACGGGTCCTCTCCGCAACGGATCTCGGTATATGATTGTACGAATCCACAGTTTTGAAGTCAAGCGGCGAATTGTGTGCCTTGCAGCGGAATCGAGGGCTCTGACATATGCGGAGAACAGGATCAGCATTTACCCAGATCTGAGTGCCGAACTGCTGAAACAGAGGGAAACCAACAATGAGGTGAGATCCCAGCTACACAAACTAAACCTGAAATGCGGTTTCAGAATATAACACACGTTTTCCACTGCCAAGGTGGCTCAACACTTCTTCGAGAAGGACTTCAAGCCCAACACACAAGGGGACGAGCCGATAGATCTAGGCAATTTGACTGGCTCAATATTCAGGTATGCTATCCATGCACACTCACGCAACCTATAGCCTATGGCTATGATGCTGCCCTCAACATAAGACAATGATGAGGACACTTGGGTAAAAACACTATTATTATTATTATTATTAGTAGTAGTATTGCTGAACATTGGACTTTATTATTATATTGCCTATGGTCCAGGACATTTAGACAATGATGACACCTGCCAATTAATGAACAATGGACAATCAGTGCATTAGGAATGTATTCAGACCCCTTGACTTTTTCCAAATGTTGTTACATTACAGCCTTATTCTAAAATGGATTAAATCGTTTTTCTTCCTCATCAATCTACACACAATAACCCATAATAACAAAGCAAAAACAGGTTCTTAGAAATGTTTGCTAATTCATAAAAAATAAAAAAACAGAAATATTACATTTACATAAGTATTCAGACCCTTTACTAAGTACCTTGTTGAAGCACCTTTGGCAGCGATTACAGCCTCGAGTCTTCTTGGGTATGACGCTGCAAGCTTGGCACACCTGTATCTGGGGAGTTTCTTCCATTCTTCTCTGCAGATCCTCTCAAGCTCTGTCAGGTTGGATGGGGAGCGTTGCTGCACAGCTATTTTCAGGTCTCTCCAGAGATGTTCGATCGGGTTCAAGTCCGGGCTCTGGCTGGGCCACTCAAGGACATTCAGAGACTTGTCCCGAAGCCACTCCGAAATTACCACCAGGGCCACCTGAAGTCAATCTTAAATGAATCATTCTTTATTAACAGCAAGCTGGAGAGGTCACAGTCAAACTTAGTCATGGTCTGAAGTGAGCTCCAATGTGGCAGTCCCGTTAGTTCTCTTATATACTGCTTACACAGACAAGTTATATTTGCATGATTTAGCTTATTAATTATTCATAATTAATTCATCATTAACGGTTGGTTCATGCATGTGACTGACCAATACCTCACGAGGCTTCTTCTCTCCAAGCTGAGACCTTGAAACGGAGATATCCTTTTCCGTTCTCAAAACAATTTTCTGGGCGTACTGCCAAATTGTATACTGATAGTGAGGATTCCTCCCAGGCATGATCAATCAGTCACTTGCATGAACACGGTCGTATTGGTTATTAGAAAAGCACAAACATAACATTTTCCTTTCTCAAGATTTTTTATGGGCTTTTTCTAAGATAGTGATTTATTTTTCTTTAATTTAAATTTCTAAATCAGATTTAACATTTGCTGAGTGTGAGATTATCATCCCCCTAATGTACGCCTTAAAGGCATCCCAAATTATATCGGGGGTCGGCTTTTGTCTGTCCTCTATGTCTACATTTGTAATGGTAAAGGTTTGTATTTTTTCATTTACGTATTTAATACATTTTGGGTACAGAAGATGTGCTCTGTTCATTCTCCAAATTCTGTCGCTAAGTGTATTTTCTATTGGTGTAATTAAACATGATACCGGAGAATGATCCGATATCACTATATCATGAATTTTTTAATCCAGTAAATTGTTGAGTGCATTTTTGGAAATATAAATGTAGTCAATTCTTGAATAGCTTTTCTTACTTTGAGAAAAAAAGGAATAGTATTTTGTAGTTGGGAATAATAATCTCCAGGTGTCCTGTAAATCATTTGTAGAGATTACATTTTTCTGCCTCTTTGGAGGCTCCCTAAATATGCCTTTTTCATTACTACCTCTGTCAATCTTATCGAATGTATAATTTAGGTCACCTGCAAAAATAATAGCTATCACACAATTCCCTTTTGTTCGTTTTTTTCCTTCCTGTTCATGGCTGTCCCCTCCGTTTATGTTGCTGAATTGATCTCCCAGGGAGGATTTGGCCTACAGGCCACGATTAATTATTGTGAAGATCTAGATTATAGACTGCATTTCTTGCACATACCATCTTATTTAATTTATTTTGTACATAGTATTAAGCACTTAAAATTGCAATACAAAACAAGCAGGTATAGTGTAGAGAATCATTGTACCATCTAAACTGCTGTGAAATATATTTTACATAACCAAAAATATTGTATTTTCAGGTGTTTGAAGCTGGTGTGCTAAACCGAAAGAAAAATACGCAAAAACGAAACTTAAGAATGGGAAACATAGAAATAGCACACATAGAACAGAGTACACCCCCTTCATATTTGGACACATGGATATTTGAGCTAAATTCCCACCACATTCATTGATAAAGGTAACCCAATTTAACAAATCACACAAAACAAAAACCGTTGAAAATGTTATGCAATTAAAATAAACCAAAATGCCTTTTCCTTATGCGGAAAAAGTTTGTACACCCCTACCTTTACCATCACATAAAATGGCTAAAATTAGAATCAGGTGCACCAAAACAGGTGCAAATGATTTGAAAATCATTAGAGAGAAACTAAGGAGGGTCCAGCCTTCCATAAAGATTAGAAACTTGGTCTGGTTTGGTCTTAACCATATGGGTGTGTGGTAACACATCATGCCAAGATCAAAAGACCTACCGAGGCCCTCAGAAGAAAGATTATTGATGCCCATGAGTCTGGGAGGGGTTACAAATCCATTTCCAAGCAATTCGAAGTACATCATTCCACTGTTCGACGGCTCATCTACAAATGGAGAAAATTCCAGACCACTTGCAATCTACCTAGGACAGGTTGTCCCACAAAATTCAGCCCAAGAGCTGACTGAAAGATGCTCATAGAAGTCTCTAAGAACCCCAGGGTAACATAAAGGGATCTACAGGCCTCGCTTGCCACAATCAACTGTCAGAATGAGACTGCACAAACTTGGCCTACATGGGAGGTCAGGAAGGAAGAAGCCTATGCTCTCAAAAAATAATATCAAGACACGACTGACGTTTGCCAGACAACACCTGGGTAAAGACCAAAACTACTGGAACAATGTGCTCTGGACAGATGAGTCAAAGGTGGAGTTGTTTGGCCGCAATGCCAGACGCCATGTTTGGCGAAACGAAACACTGCCTTTGAACATTATGGTTTGGGGCTGCTTTGCTGCCTCAGGGCCTGGCCAACTTGCCATCATTGAGTCAACCATGAATTCTATATTGTACCAAAGACTTCTTGAGGAGAATGTGAGGCCATCTGTCAAATAGCTGAAGCTGAACCGAACATGGATCTTGCAACAGGACAATGATCCAAAACACAAAAGCAAGCTACAACATAATGGCTCAAAAATAAGAAATGGAGGGTTATGGAATGGCCGAGTCAAAGCCCAGATCTCAATCCTATGGAAATGCTGTGGGGGGACTTGAAGCGGGCCGTGCATGCAAGAAAGCCCTCGAACATGACACAGTTGAAGCAGTACTGTAAAGAAGAGGGGGCAAAAATTCCTCCCAGTCGATGTAAGAGACTGATAGACAGTTTCAAGAAATGTCTACATTAAGTTATTTCAGCCAAAGGGGGCAACACAAGCTATTGAAGCTAGGGGTGTACTTGTTTTTTCCGCAATATGGAATTGCATTTCTGTTGAATAAATGATTGCAAAGTATAATCTTTCATTTGTTAAATTAGGTTACCTTTATCTGTCAATAGTGTTGAAATGAAGATTACATATCCATCTGTCCAAATATGTTTAAAAAAAAGACAACTTTCCAGGGGGTGTACTTACTTTTTCACATGACTGTATCTCAATCGCTACCAAACACATTGAAGATCATAGATCAATTCAATTAATCTCAAGTTATAAAATGTATCTAACCAAATCAGCCCTCCTTCCTCTCAGGACACCGATGGAGGACTCTATCTCTATTTATGGAATTCCAGTCTTTTCCCATTTGAAATATTTGGGAGTAGATATACAATACATGACTAAAAGTATGTGGACACCTGCTTGTCGAACATCTCATCCAAAATCATGGGCATTAATATGGAGTTGGTCCCCCTTTGCTGCTATAACAGCCTCCACTCTTCTGGGAAGGCTTTCCACTAGATGTTGGAACATTGCTGCGGGGGACTTGCTTCCATTCAGCCACAAGAGCATTAGTGAGGTCGGGCACTGATGTTGGGCGATTAGGCCTGGCTCACGGTCAGCGTTCCAGTTAATCAATCTCGACAAACCATTTCTGTATGGACCTCGCTTTGTGCACAGGGGCATTGTCATGCTGAAACAGGAACGGGCCTCCCCAAACTGTTGCCACAAATTTGGAAGCACAGCATCGTCTAGAATGTAATTGTATGCTGTAGCGTTAAGATTTCCCTTCACTGGAACTAAGGGGCCTAGCCTGAACCATGAAAAACAGCCCCATACCATTATTCCTCCTCCACCAAACTTTACAGTTGGCACTATGCATTCGGGCAGGTAGCGTTCTCCTGGCATCCGCCAAACCCAGATTTGTCCGTTGGACTGCCAGATGGTGTAGCGTGATTCATCACTCCAGAGAACGTGTTTCCACTGCTCCAGAGTCCAATGGCCACGAGCTTTACACCACTCCAGCCGACGCTTGGCATTGCGCATGGTGATCTTAGTCTTGTGTGCGGCTGCTCAGCCATGGAAACCCATTTCATGAAGCTACCAACGAACTGTTATTGTACTGACGCTGCTTCCAGAGGCAGTTTGGAACTCGGTAGTAAGTGTTGCAACCCAGGACAGACGATTCAGCACTCGGTGGTCCCATTCTGTGAGCTTTTGTGGCCTACCACTTCGCGGCTGAGGCGTTGTTGCTCCTAGACATTTCCACTTCACAATAACAGCACTTACAGTTGACCGGGGCAGCTCTAGCAGGGTAGAAATGTGACGAACTGACTTGTTGGAAAGGATGCATCCTATGACGGTGCCACATTGAAAGTCACTGAGCTCTTCAGTAAGGCCATTCTACTGCCAATGTTTGTTTATGGAGATTGCATGGCGGTGTGCTCGATTTTATACACCTGTCAGCAACGAGGGTGGCCGAAATAGCCAAATCCACTAATTTTAAGGGGTGTCCACATACTTTTGTTTTTTTAGTGTATTTCCTTCCTTAGATAAAACCATTGCCAGAACCTTTAACAGAACGCTCACATCAATTCAATCCGACCTCAGTAGATGGACTAATATCCCAGTTGCTTTAACCGGCAGAATATCTATTGTCAAAATGAATATATTGCCACGGCCGAATGTCTGTAGTTTAATGCTTCCCATGTCTTTCCCTTTTGGCTATTGGGATAAAATGCATGGTGCGTTTAAAAATGTATATGGTAAGGTAAGCGATCCCCGATAAAATTAACAAACTTACAAAGAGGGAAATATGTAGAAGGACTATCTGTACCAAACTTTAAATTGTATTTCCAGGCACTAGCATTTAGCCACATCCTAAATTGGTTTAGACATGATTCTTCCGACCCCTGGCTGAGAATAGAGAGAAATATGGTGTCTACAATTGCCCTGGAAGAGGTGGTCTTCACTGATATATCCCTAAACTACGCTTTCGTCCTATTACTGCTCACACAATTTCTATTTTGGCGCAAAATCAAAAAACTTTGTAACTGGGAATCAAAATAGCATGCCCATACTCCATTATTTCACAATAATGCCTTGCGATCTGGAGGGCGGCCTTTTGCATCCTCCCAATGGTACAAATGTGGAATCCGTATCCTTGCCGATATCATGGACAGTAATGGTTTGAGAACATTTAAAGATTTGAAAGACACATGCACATTACCAGGCAACTGCTTTTTTCTATATTTAAAACTTAGGTCAGCTATGCTGGCCTAAGGAGTCCCTTGGAAAACCCAACTACCAAACCATCTAATGATGGGATTTATAAATAAAGGATCTGGGCTCCCAAAAGGACTGATCTCTATAATATTTAAACAACTTTTGAAAGCTCATATTCTGAGCTAGCCATTAAAAAAGTATGGCCCACAGATCTAAGTGAATCTGAACAACCCTTTAACTGGAACAGAATATCGAAAAATATGACCTTGGCGTCCCGTAATCCAAACCATCAACTCACAGCTCCCAACTGTTCACTGCATCTACTATGTTATTTAACGATGACAGTTTATTGAATCTCTCAATCAATCAGAGGCGATTACTGCTGGCAGGCAGCACTGCCGCAAAAAATATATGCGGGGGTTGGACAGAGACATGTTGGGCTTGGGGAAATGTGATAGGGAGTTGGGGGTGTAGGCTCACCATTTTTTGTTTATTTTTCTTTACATACCAATTTTATTATTGTGGTACAAAAACTAAGTGTGTAAACTGACATGAATATTGTACCTGTACACCCTTCAACTAAACAATTACAAAGAAAAAGAAAACCTAAATTAAATAATTCACATTCATTTTATGAATTCATGTTTTTTGTCAGACCTGCTGAATTATCCAATAAATAGTTTATCCTCCCCTGCAACTAACTATAGATAAAGGCCTATCTATTTATTTAGGCTGCTGTATTTAGATACATTATTGCAAGCAACTAATTTCACAGTATGGACACAAGATGACACTGACGTACCATTTAAAGCTGCATCATCCTTGTTTTGAAACTGCTTTCATGCAGACAAACTTGGTTTAGAGTTAAAACAACAAGGACAAATACTCTGGTAGCTTATTTGATGAGGTTTATCAGTATATTTTTGTGCATCAACCTCAAAATAGAACAGTACAGTATTATCATTCCTCTCCTCTCTGTGTGAAGCATGCCTGTCATTGACATTTGTCCCCTGCTGATGGAGAGTGGGTTGCATTATCTTGTGTATTTAAAACAGTTTGTTCTGTTCTATTTAGATTTTTGTATATAAATCCGAGACACTCCATTTAGCATGATATGTTATGAATTGCAATTCGTATAATATGTTGCAAATTTGGAAATTCGTATGATATGTTACGAATTCCAATTTGTTCTGGCTAACGTTAGCTAGGTGGCTAACGCTAAAAGGGTTACGCTATGAACACACCGACTGCATCTTTGGCAAAATAGTGTGCAGCATCATCTAGATATGTGTGCAACAAAATTTCAACATTCACCTTCTGCATTTCTGTCAACCCGTTTACACATACAGTTTGACGAATACGTTCCATAAATCCAACGTATGCACCACACAGAACGCACTGCAACGCAATGATGCAAGGCAAACGCAGCGTTCCATTGGAAATGAACGCACTTCTGGTGTACCAAAACGCAATCACAGTCGGTGTGTTCGAAGTGTTAAGGTTAGGGAAAGTGTTAGCCAACTTGCTAAGTAGTTGCAAAGTAGCAAAAACGTATTAAGTAGTTGCAAAGTTGTTAATTAGCTAAAACGCTAAAGTTGTCCGTGATGACATTCGAACACGCAATCGTTTTAGCAAAGTAGCTAAAACGTAGTAAGTAGTTGCTAAAATTGTCCATGATGAGATTCAAACAAGCAACCTTTGGGTTGCTAGATGTTCACATTGGCCTACCCAACCACACTCCTTTAGTTTTTGCGTTAAGTAACCTTCCATTTTATGGAACCATACCAAGCGTAACATATACTAATGTGTATTGGATTTACTTTTAATATGTTATGTCTAGTCTATGAGACCAGTCTGGGTTTGAAAGTCAAACTAACATTGTTGTGGTAGGAATTGATTTGACATGTCAATTTTTTTCCTTGATATGAAGTCAACGTTAGAGAGCCAAGATCAACGCAATCATCTTTGTTAAAACATTTTTTTAGCGGACTTGGTCTGTCCCAGTCCGTGTCCTGTCCTTGGATTATCCTACATATTAGAGCGCGCGGGTTGACAGTCGAACCTTGTAAAGGCAATCGGCGAATTATTTGTGGCGTGCACTCGTTCAGTCACTGTCATTACAGCGTAACGTTTAGCAGCAAATTCCCTGAAACAACATGCCTCCCAACTAGGCTGTGTGTTCTGTGACTATTGCGTGCCGTGACCCACTTCGTCTTCATCGTCTGTGTCTATCTCTGTGGGATCAAGCATAGTTGCTTTAGGACCATTACATCTGATTCTGGAGCGGGACGCAGATTCTACGGATCCATTATTCGGACCAGCCTGTCAGGCAACATAGGCTAGGGGAGGCAAAGAAGGAAGACAAGAGGAGCGAGTTACTCCAAGAGATTGGCTGGAATAAACATATTTCTTGATTGACTGCAGTCATGATGCCGGTAAGTAAAAGTAATCAGATAGGAATAGAAGAGAATATATAATTGTTCAATTTTTAGAGGTCTTGGAAATAGACTGTGGTTAGAATGAATAAATGCCTGTGGAATGAATAGCTTGGAACAAATGAACTCTAATAAAAAATATATAATTAACTTTAGGCTACATATGGATTGTGAGTCTGCAAATTTGAGTAGTGGATGAGCTACAGTACTCCCATCAATTCCAATTTCCTTTTTTAATCCTTTCATCCACCTTTTGTGTGTGAGTGTGAGAAGGCGGTGAATGAGACAAATCATTGCAATATCAGTTTTATACTATGATTGAACATCACTTAATACACCACTGATCCATGCATGAGATCCCCACACAACATTGACAGACAGGCAATCCTGGTGATCACCCACACAGTGACGCATATTCACCATGACCTGTAACCTCCCTGTCAGTGTCAGTCCACCAGTAGCTGATGTCAGTGTAGGAAAGAACACATACACACACCCGGCTCCAACATGGCTCTCCTCATGCCTGCTAACTGGCTTTTGCTCATTGTGCAATTTTTGAGTTCTATAATTAGTGAGGCAGGGAAGTGGGCTGAAAGTTCTGAATTTCATAGCTACTTTTGTAACAAAAAATAGTGCAATAAATCAAATTGTCTGAAAGGAATCAAAATACACTGAAAACATCCAAAATACATAATCTATATAGTTAAAGACAACAATGCAATGTCAAAACACGTTGACATGGAGGTTAAAGAGTGTGCTTTATTAATTTACCAGATTTTGCTAACCGTTACTTTGGACAAACTCAAGATGTCAATATTATTGTAATGCTTTTTGTATAAAAAATCTTACATTAAAGCTCAATTTGAGTCAATTCTGAATTTGCGCTTAATTGTGATTAATCACAGCAAATCCTGCGAGTAAATCGATTACATTTTGTAATCATTTGATTATATTGGATGTTTTCTGTCATGAATGTTTTCCTTGATATTATAATACTATTTCCCCCTAATAGGTTGCTTTAGCCTTTCAAGCACGTTTAACTATGCAGATTAGTACTGTTTTCTGTCCTGTGGTTATCCTGTCATTATCAATTGACTTCCAATTTTACTTCTGCACTCGACTGTGTGGTGTAGTATGTCATCATTATGTCGCAGATTGTCAACTCCCTCCTGCGGCTGCGTGGAGAGGAGACCAGGCTGGAGAGAGAGAGAGAGTCAGTCAATTGCTGTTTCAATGACGGAAGGGATTAGCCTGTGGATTGTGATGATGTGGTACATCCTCGCGGTGTGGGACGGCCTCGCTGTGCGTCACAGAGGTTGGGTGAGATGGCTGAATTCCTGGGTAATTTCCCACACCGGATGAGCTTTCAGCTTTGCACAAGCCCCTCTCGCTCGCCCCTATAGTCCAACTGTACTAAAGCAGTCCTCCTATCTCTCCCTCAAACCCTCAAACCCTTCTCCTCGCCCTTATAGTCAAACTGTACTAAAGCAGTCCTCCTAACTCTCCCTCAAACCCTTCTCCTCTCCCCTATAGTCCAACTGTACTAAGGCAGTCCTCCCATCTCTCCCTCAAACCCTTCTCCTCGCCCCTATAGTCCAACTGTACTAAGGCAGTCCTCCCATCTCTCCCTACAACCCTTCTCCTCGCCCCTATAGTCCAACTGTACTAAGGCAGTCCTCCTATCTCTCCCTGAAACCCTTCTCCTCGCCCATATAGTCCAACTGTACTAAGGCAGTCCTCCCATCTCTCCCTACAACCCTTCTCCTCGCCCCTATAGTCCAACTGTACTAAGGCAGTCCTCCTATCTCTCCCTGAAACCCTTCTCCTCGCCCATATAGTTCAACTGTACTAAGGCAGTCCTCCTATCTCTCCCTTTAACCCTTCTCCTCGCCCCTATAGTCCAACTGTACTAAGGCAGTCCTCCTATCTCCCTCAAAGCCTTCTCCTCGCTCCTATAGTCCAACTGTACTAAGGCAGTCCTCCTATCTCTCCCTCAAACCCTTCTCCTCGCCCCTATAGTCCAACTGTACTAAGGCAGTCCTCCTATCTCCCTCAAACCCTTCTCCTCGCCCCTATAGTCCAACTGTACTAAGGCAGTCCTATCTCCCTCAAACCCTTCTCCTCACCCCTATAGTCCAACTGTACTAAGGCAGTCCTCCTATCTCCCTCAAACCCTTCTCCTCGCCCCTATAGTCCAACTGTACTAAGGCAGTCCTTCTATCTCTCCCTCAAACCCTTCTCCTCACCCCTATAGTCCAACTGTACTAAGGCAGTCCTCCTATCTCTCCCTCAAACCCTTCTCCTCGCCCCTATAGTCCAACTGTACTAAGGCAGTCCTCCTATCTCTCCTTTTAACCCTTCTCCTCGCCCCTATAGTCCAACTGTACTAAGGCAGTCCTCCTATTTCCCTCAAACCCTTCTCCTCGCTCCTATAATCCAACTGTACTAAGGCAGTCCTCCTATCTCTCCCTCAAACCCTTCTCCTCGCCCCTATAGTCCAACTGTACTAAGGCAGTCCTCCTATCTCTCCCTCAAACCCTTCTCCTCACCCCTATAGTCCAACTGTACTAAGGCAGTCCTCCTATCTCTCCCTCATACCCTTCTCCTCGCCCCTATAGTCCAACTGTACTAAGGCAGTCCTCCAACTCTCCCTCAAACCCTTCTCCTCACTCCTATAGTCCAACTGTACTAAGGCAGTCCTCCTGTCTCCCTCAAAGCCTTCTCCTCGCCCCTATAGTCCAACTGTACTAAGGCAGTCCTCCTATCTCTCCCTCAAACCCTTCTCCTCGCCCCTATAGTCCAACTGTACTAAGGCAGTCCTCCAACTCTCCCTCAAACCCTTCTCCTCGCTCCTATAGTCCAACTGTACTAAGGCAGTCCTCCTATCTCTCCCTCAAACCCTTCTCCTCGCCCCTATAGTCCAACTGTACTAAGGCAGTCCTCCTATCTCTCCTTTTACATTTACATTTACATTTACGTCATTTAGCAGACGCTCTTATCCAGAGCGACTTACAAATAGGTGCATTCACCCTATAGCCAGTGGGATAACCACTTTACAATATCTTTTTTTTTTTTTTTTTTTTAGGGGGGGGGGGGGGGGGGGTAGAAGGATTACTTTATCCTATCCCAGGTATTCCTTAAAGAGGTGGGGTTTCAAATGTCTCCGGAAGGTGGTGAGTGACTCCGCTGTCCTGGCGTCATGAGGGAGCTTGTTCCACCATTGGGGTGCCAGAGCAGCGAACAGTTTTGACTGGGCTGAGCGGGAACTATGCTTCCGCAGAGGAAGGGGAGCCAGCAGGCCAGAGGTGGATGAACGCAATGCCCTCGTTTGGATGTAGGGACTGATCAGAGCCTGAAGGTACAGAGGTGCCGATCCCCTCACAGCTCCATAGGCAAGCACCATGGTCTTGTAACAGATGCGAGCTTCAACTGGAAGCCAGTGGAGTGTGCGGAGGAGCGGGGTGACGTGAGAGAACTTGGGAAGGTTGAACACCAGACGGGCTGCGGCATTCTGGATGAGTTGTAGGGGTTTAATGGCACAGGCAGGGAGCCCAGCCAACAGCGAGTTGCAGTAATCCAGACGGGAGATGACAAGTGCCTGGATTAGGACCTGTGCCGCTTCCTGTGTAAGGCAGGGTCGTACTCTCCGAATGTTGTAGAGCATGAACCTGCAGGATCGGGTCACCGCCTTGATGTTAGCGGAGAACGACAGGGTGTTGTCCAGGGTCACGCCAAGGCTCTTCGCACTCTGGGAGGAGGACACAATGGAGTTGTCAACCGTGATGGCGAGATCATGGAACGGGCAGTCCTTCCCCGGGAGGAAGAGCAGCTCCGTCTTGCCAAGGTTCAGCTTGAGGTGGTGATCCGTCATCCATACTGATATGTCTGCCAGACATGCAGAGATGCGATTCGCCACCTGGTTATCAGAAGGGCTTTTAACCCTTCTCCTCGCCCCTATAGTCCAACTGTACTAAGGCAGTCCTCCTATCTCCCTCAAAGCCTTCTCCTCGCTCCTATAGTCCAACTGTACTAAGGCAGTCCTCCCATCTCTCCCTCAAACCCTTCTCCTCGCCCCTATAGTCCAACTGTACTAAGGCAGTCCTCCTATCTCTCCATTTAACCCTTCTCCTCGCCCCTATAGTCCAACTGTACTAAGGCAGTCCTCCTATCTCTCAATTTAACCCTTCTCCTCGCCCCTATAGTCCAACTGTACTAAGGCAGTCCTCCTATCTCCCTCAAACCCTTCTCCTCGCCCCTATAGTCCAACTGTACTAAGGCAGTCCTCCTATCTCTCCCTCAAACCATTCTCCTCGCCCCTATAGTCCAACTGTACTAAGGCAGTCCTCCCATCTCTCCCTCAAACCCTTCTCCTCGCCCATATAGTTCAACTGTACTAAGGCAGTCCTCCTATCTCTCCCTTTAACCCTTCTCCTCGCTCCTATAGTCCAACTGTACTAAGGCAGTCCTCCTATCTCTCCCTCAAACCCTTCTCCTCGCCCCTATAGTCCAACTGTACTAAGGCAGTCCTCCTATCTCCCTCAAACCCTTCTCCTCGCCCCTATAGTCCAACTGTACTAAGGCAGTCCTATCTCCCTCAAACCCTTCTCCTCACCCCTATAGTCCAACTGTACTAAGGCAGTCCTCCTATCTCCCTCAAACCCTTCTCCTCACCCCTATAGTCCAACTGTACTAAGGCAGTCCTTCTATCTCTCCCTCAAACCCTTCTCCTCACCCCTATAGTCCAACTGTACTAAGGCAGTCCTCCTATCTCTCCCTCAAACCCTTCTCCTCGCCCCTATAGTCCAACTGTACTAAGGCAGTCCTCCTATCTCTCCTTTTAACCCTTCTCCTCGCCCCTATAGTCCAACTGTACTAAGGCAGTCCTCCTATTTCCCTCAAACCCTTCTCCTCGCTCCTATAATCCAACTGTACTAAGGCAGTCCTCCTATCTCTCCCTCAAACCCTTCTCCTCGCCCCTATAGTCCAACTGTACTAAGGCAGTCCTCCTATCTCCCTCAAACCCTTCTCCTCGCCCCTATAGTCCAACTGTACTAAGGCAGTCCTCCTATCTCTCAATTTAACCCTTCTCCTCACCCCTATAGTCCAACTGTACTAAGGCAGTCCTCCTATCTCCCTCAAACCCTTCTCCTCGCCCCTATAGTCCAACTGTACTAAGGCAGTCCTCCTATCTCTCCCTCAAACCATTCTCCTCGCCCCTATAGTCCAACTGTACTAAGGCAGTCCTCCCATCTCTCCCTCAAACCCTTCTCCTCGCCCCTATAGTCCAACTGTACTAAGGCAGTCCTCCTATCTCTCCATTTAATCCTTCTCCTCGCCCCTATAGTCCAACTGTACTAAGGCAGTCCTCCTATCTCTCAATTTAACCCTTCTCCTCACCCCTATAGTCCAACTGTACTAAGGCAGTCCTCCTATCTCTCCCTCATACCCTTCTCCTCGCCCCTATAGTCCAACTGTACTAAGGCAGTCCTCCAACTCTCCCTCAAACCCTTCTCCTCGCTCCTATAGTCCAACTGTACTAAGGCAGTCCTCCTATCTCCCTCAAAGCCTTCTCCTCGCCCCTATAGTCCAACTGTACTAAGGCAGTCCTCCTATCTCTCCCTCAAACCCTTCTCCTCGCCCCTATAGTCCAACTGTACTAAGGCAGTCCTCCCATCTCTCCCTCAAACCCTTCTCCTCGCCCCTATAGTCCAACTGTACTAAGGCAGTCCTCCTATCTCTCCATTTAATCCTTCTCCTCGCCCCTATAGTCCAACTGTACTAAGGCAGTCCTCCTATCTCTCAATTTAACCCTTCTCCTCACCCCTATAGTCCAACTGTACTAAGGCAGTCCTCCTATCTCTCCCTCATACCCTTCTCCTCGCCCCTATAGTCCAACTGTACTAAGGCAGTCCTCCAACTCTCCCTCAAACCCTTCTCCTCGCTCCTATAGTCCAACTGTACTAAGGCAGTCCTCCTATCTCCCTCAAAGCCTTCTCCTCGCCCCTATAGTCCAACTGTACTAAGGCAGTCCTCCTATCTCTCCCTCAAACCCTTCTCCTCGCCCCTATAGTCCAACTGTACTAAGGCAGTCCTCCCATCTCTCCCTCAAACCCTTTTCCTTGCCCCTATAGTCCAACTGTACTAAGGCAGTCCTCCTATCTCTCCCTCAAACCATTCTCCTCGCCCCTATAGTCCAACTGTACTAAGGCAGTCCTCCCATCTCTCCCTCAAACCCTTCTCCTCGCCCCTATAGTCCAACTGTACTAAGGCAGTCCTCCTATCTCTCCATTTAATCCTTCTCCTCGCCCCTATAGTCCAACTGTACTAAGGCAGTCCTCCTATCTCTCAATTTAACCCTTCTCCTCACCCCTATAGTCCAACTGTACTAAGGCAGTCCTCCTATCTCTCCCTCATACCCTTCTCCTCGCCCCTATAGTCCAACTGTACTAAGGCAGTCCTCCAACTCTCCCTCAAACCCTTCTCCTCGCTCCTATAGTCCAACTGTACTAAGGCAGTCCTCCTATCTCCCTCAAAGCCTTCTCCTCGCCCCTATAGTCCAACTGTACTAAGGCAGTCCTCCTATCTCTCCCTCAAACCCTTCTCCTCGCCCCTATAGTCCAACTGTACTAAGGCAGTCCTCCCATCTCTCCCTCAAACCCTTTTCCTTGCCCCTATAGTCCAACTGTACTAAGGCAGTCCTCCTATCTCTCCCTCAAACCCTTCTCCTCGCCCATATAGTCCAACTGTACTAAGGCAGTCCTCCCATCTCTCCCTCAAACCCTTTTCCTTGCCCCTATAGTCCAACTGTACTAAGGCAGTCCTCCTATCTCTCCCTCAAACCCTTCTCCTCGCCCCTATAGTCCAACTGTACTAAGGCAGTCCTCCTATCTCTCCCTCAAACCCTTCTCCTCGCCCCTATAGTCCAACTGTACTAAGGCAGTCCTCCTATCTCTCCCTGAAACCCTTCTCCTCACCCCTATAGTCCAACTGTACTAAGGTAGTCTTCCTATCTCTCCCTTTAACCCTTCTCCTCACCCCTATAGTCCACCTGTACTAAGGCAGTCCTCCTATCTCTCCCTCAAACCCTTCTCCTCACCCCTATAGTCCAACTGTACTAAGGCAGTCCTCCTATCTCTCCCTCAAACCCTTCTCCTCGCCCCTATAGTCCAACTGTACTAAGGCAGTCCTCCCATCTCTCCATTAAACTTACTCCCTCCCTATTCCCTTGATTTACAACCCCTCATAGCTTTTAAACAGACACCTGAGTTTAGAATATGGGTGGAATAGTCAGGAAAAACACTGCTAGTGGACTAAGGATTATTCTAAGTCTTATTTTGAGCTGCTGAACCTCCATGGAAAATAGACTGGGTTGTACATGAATTATCATTGGGAGTGAGAGTATTATAAACATCACAACCAATAGCATATAACCTAGTACAATGCCAGCGTTACAAGCCAATGATGAAGTTCAGAGCCCTCTATTCACTCAGCCCGGATCAAGTAGTCAACTGGCTGATTTTGATCGTGAGCCATTTTGTACTCTGCCATCTCATCTCATGACTTGACCAGAAGCCAGTTGTAGGCTTACAAAGACTTAGCCTGTTTACTTTACTGACTTACTGTTGATGTTATAGTGAGAGTCCCCCTCCTCCTTCTTCTCTGCCTCGATCATATCAGGGCAGTCTAAAAATCTCCTCCTCAGCTCTCATTAGTGTAAGTGACGCATGACATCACTGTGTAGTCGAGCTGCCGGGAGCTGTTGTTGTTATGACTCCTGCCCTGCCATGTGCCATTTGTATTGATGTGTCTCTCTCAGGTTTGGGGTCAATGCCATTTCAATTCAGTCCATTAAGGAAGTAAAGTGAAATTCCAATTCCAATTGGGGGGAAAATCACAAGAGGAAAATTGGATTTAGAATTTTTGTTTACTGACTGAATTGAAATGGAATTCAACACAACCATGATCTCTCTAACTAGAGGATAAAGTACATTTTTGTTTGTAGCAGAACATGGAGCAGACAGTGCTAGTCTCTATCAGCTGCTCCAAGGCAGGGTTCCATAACATCACAGAGAAAGCTATAAATCCGAACCAAAAAAAACTAGGTTCAGATCCTCACCTTATAAAAACGTAACCTGTCAGCTCCATTGAATAGACTGAGGATGGAGAGCGTTGTTTACAGTCATGTCCTGTGTTCAACTTCCCCAATCTCTGGAAGAACAGGACTGTGTCTGGGATCTTTTCTAGGGGTGCCAGGCAAGCATGTTTCCACAGACACAGTGGTTGCTATGGATACTTTATTGACTGTTCTGTTCTGCACAGGGGAGCCAGCCAGGACACTAAATCAGGTGTCGGTTGGTTGGTCCGGGTTGGTCCCGATGTGTCTGACTCTGAAACCTCACACTGTCTGTCTGCAGTTTGGGTTCTTATCTCTGTTGTCTGTCCTGGGACTGTGGGACCTGCTTAAAAGTAGTGCACACACACTATGTATTCCACCCAACAGGCATGTTGCAAGTCCATCCACTGATAAGGAGATACTGTATCTCAAATCTCTCTAATGATTTTTTTACTTTTCATGTGGTTCGTTCGATGCCTCGGGGGTATTCCTTTTTAGGAGCTTAAGACACTTTGTTTATAAACATCTTGCCCCATAGGACTGCCTCTGAGTCAGAAGTCGATATTAGGAGGGTTATACACACATGCAAGCAAGGAAACATGCACAAATGCATGCACATGCACACACACACACACACACACACACACACTCACACTCACACAAACTGTCTATCTCTGCCTGGTAGATCAGGTCTGAGTAACAGGGTAACTGTGCATCACAGGGATCTGTTTCCAGGCAGTGGTTCATCTGTCAGCCCAGCTCCAGGCCCACTGCGACAACGCCTGCTTTGTGTCCTCAGATTTATTGTTGACAAGGCCTGGGATGCTGTTGGCACAAACATTATATTTGGGCTTCATAGAAATCAGTCAGGAGATCCATCCTGCCCTTCCTCAGACCAAATATCAAGTGAATTGGAATAGAAGAAGAATATGAGATGGGATGGGATCATTTGTTCTCTACAAATGGAATTATTTTATATCAGGCTCTCTGAATGTTGTTTGTCCTCAGCAGGTTTAAGTTGTGTGGCTGCTGGAACTGTAGACGATAAAAAACGTTTGAACAGTCTGAGTGTGTGTGTGTGTGTGTGTGCCTCTGCGTGTGTGTGTGTGCCTCTGTGTGTTTTTTTGCTGGATGTTTATGTGTCTGTGGTCACTAAGCGTCCTGTTCCTCCTATTGGTGCCCTGTGACCGTGACAGCCTGGTCTGGTTAGTGTCACCAGGCGCCTCTTATCTCTCTCAGCCCCACGGCTGTTCCTGTTCCTAGGGAATCTCATTCTGAAGGGGGCCGGCCTCGTTATGTTACCCCTACCCCTTTCCTACACCACCCCCACCATGACTACGCTCCTCACATTCAGTCACTGACACCCCCACCCCTACCCTTCTCCCGCCTTGTGCTTGGGGTCACCCACACGCACACACACACTTGGAGACACGCGCACACATACAGACAGACAGACACGCAGTGAGTCTCTCTCAGCCCTGCCTGCCCTCCTGTCCATCTGTCTATCTGTGCGAGTCTTCTCCCTCCGGCTCTATGAAGAGGTTCTTCAGCATGGTGCTGCACAGTCTGGTCAGTGCAACCAAGGACAAGGCCTGGCTCCACCAGAGGGTCCGTCCCGGGCCGCAGCCACAGCAGCAGAGGAAGGAGGGCAGGAAGACGCCATGCAGGGCGGCTAAGGTGAACAGACAGACAGAGACAGACAGACACAGGATTATTGCTGTAGCACTGGACTGACTGGAGCCTGACTGGGAGGTGGGCGCTGCCGCTGTCCTGTCCTGTCCAACTTTGGGTCTGACTCTGACAGTACTTATGTGCTGCTGCTTAAAATAGCAAAAGGCATCCACAGCTGGCTAGGAGTGATTTTGGGAAGCTGGAGAGTGTGCTTGTATGGTTTTAAGGAGTTGTTAAGTGTTTGTTCATGTTTAAGAGGTTGATGTTTTTGTTAGTGAATGAATGTAGGTCGGGTGAGGAGACAGGAAAGGCACAGTATGTATGTGTTTGAGTACAGAATGTTGCTGATGCATATGAATGCGTATTGTATCTTTTTGCACTGAATGTTCAAGGGTATTAGATTCTAGGTGTTCGGCGTATGTGTGGTTTCTTTTTGTAGATATAAAATGTTAATTGACTGTGTGAAAGTTTATTATGAATGTAAACATGTTACTGTGTGTGTGGCTGGCTGGGTCCCCTATATAGAACAAACAACATTCCGTGTGTTTTCGTGGTAGGCTGCTCAGTGTGACTGACTGTGTAATACTATTAGGCAGAGGTAGGGTTAGCCACTCTTTAGCTTTTTTTCTGTCTGGTTTCTGACCTTTCATTGAGAGATAACAGCAGCTCTGGGCAGATTAAGAGACGTAGGACAGAGTAGATCACAGATGTATGCGTGTTGGCGAACACCTTGTTCCTGTGTGTCAAGAGAATATTTAGCAGCGATGATGAATTAAGGACTGGTTTGGGTTTTCTGAACCTTGTTGGTTGGTTCTTGTTTGATAGAATGGTTCGGAGCGTCCTGTGTGGTTTTTCCCCTGGATAGTCAAGGCTACCACAGGCCAATCCCTAGGGAGAAAAACATAGATTATCCTTCCCCCCCCCAAAATAACCTTCCCTCTCTCTCTCTCTCTCTCTCTCTCTCTTTTTCTCTCTCTGTCTCTCTGTCTCTCTCTCTCTCTCTCTCTCTCTCTCTGTCTCTCTCTCTCTCTGTCTCTCTCTCTCTCTCTCTCTCTCTCTCTCTCTCTCTCTCACTCTCACTCTCTCCTGGTGTATGTTTTCACTTGTCACCCTATGGACACAGACATACACATGTTTACACCCTCCATAATCAGATTATTATAGCGCTGTCTGTGTTGTAATCTGAGCTTTACAGAATTCCTCCTCTCAATCTGTCTGTGTGTGTGTGTGTGTGTGTGTGTGTGTGCTGTGGCAGTGAGAGATGACTTTACATCTTGGACGGGACGTGTGGCCCCGTTCCAGGGCTTGTCTCGGTCGGTGTGTCTGTGGTTTAGACATGTTTATGGGGCTGAGCCACCACAGAGGGGAGGCAGAGGGTTTATACAGGCCAAGGGACCAGTGTCAGGCAGCTGTTGGGCATAAATACCTCTGTCTATGTCAATCCTATAGTGGAAGTATCTGCTGCAGCAGGAAGGGGGGTATGCCATGACATTTAGAGAGGAACATATTTGGATTCCGCAACCCACATTTGCAGATTAAACCTAAATTTAGCAGATTATCCCCTATTTCCATTTACTACAAATTGTCAATCTGGAAATGATGACGTCACCTCTCGTTTTACCAGGAAATCCTATTCATAAATGTGGTTTCCTAGTACTCATTACTGACAGCAAACACTGTATTACAGGCACACACACACACACACACACACACACACACACACACACACACACACACACACACACACACACCTTCATGTTGCCTCTTTTCTTTAGTGCTAGGAATTTCAATAATCTGTCTTGTTTTTATTTACCAATAGGTTGTAGGCACTAACAGAAGCAAACTTGTCATGATGCCACCAAATCACTCTTACTTTAAGCATGTTGGTTTAGCAGTCTGCCTGTAATATCTCTCCTCTGTTTATAGCTCAGCTCAGTCTTCAATAGTCTCTCTTCTTCCTGACTGCCTCTGTCTTTGAGGCAAAGCATTTGATGGAAATGAAAATTAAGGTTAGAGGGCAACCAGAGCTAAGGGGACATTTCCTGTAATACAAGAGCTTTCCTCTCTGGGTTACATGCATTCAAATTCCTGGCATATGTATGTTGTATAGATACTTATCCGATATTACCAGTAGTCTGATCCCAGTCAGTAGCTTGATCCCAGGCATGTATATGCTGTAGCCAACTCTTCATGACTACGATAGAAGAGTTTGCTAAGGCACATACAGTATGAGCCCAGGCTATGCCTTGTCAGAGATATATAGTATGTTTGACAAGCTATATCTCTATGTCTACCTCATGCAGATGATCCTGACAGTGTACCTGAGTGACAGCCAGCAGATGCTGACGGAGGTGCCCATCACCCCAGAGACCACCTGTAAGAATGTGGTGGAGTTCTGTAAGGAGGCCGGAGAGAACGGCTGTCACCTGGCAGAGGTCTGGAAGGGAAAAGGTAAGTGATGCTCTCACCTTTAACCTCTGACCTCTAACCTATCTAACCTCATCTTCAACCCCTAACCTCTGGGATTAACTAACTGACTGGTTTATTGCAACACTGACTGACTGGTGTTGAGCTTTGTGACAAGCTCTAAAAGCACTGAGCAAAGTGACAATTTGAAAATCTTAGCTTTACAGATATTTAGCAAAGCACTGTATTTTTTATAATTTGCCTCTACTTCATGACTTTCTTAAAATAAACTTTATAGTGACTTCTTCCAAGTTTTGCATGAATCTATTCAACTGAATGACAGCTTTTCATTTTTATTTAATTTGTAAAAATTTCGACAAACATAATTCCACTTTGACATTATGGAGTATTGTGTGCAGGCCAGTGACAAAAATATCTCAATTTAATCCATTTTAAATTCAGGCTGTAACATAACAAAATGTTGAAAAAGTCAAGGTGTGTGAATACTTTTTGAAGGCACTGTACGAGCAAACAGACATCATTAACATCCAGCCATCATTGAGATATTTTACTTGGCTAATGACCCACTCCCCTCCCTGAACAAAAGCAGCGGTGGTGTGCCCCTGACATACAACAATGATGTCCTTGTCTCAGGCAGCCTGTACGTCCCAGACCCAGACAGACAGTGAGGCAGGGTAGAAAGTAGGTCAGGATGTCTCTCTATGACCCTCCAGGCTCTGGGACATGTTTACATATGTAGCCTGTGGCCCTGTTGTCACATAGAAATAGAATTACTGGAACAGAAAAAAGACCCTCAGACCACAGCACTTTTGTTTTTGAAGCTCAGACTGCAGACAGCAATTTGACAGTACACTCATGGGCACACTCAATATGGCTGCTGGTCCACCCATTACAGAATGTTGACTTGAATGGAATCTGTTCTAGTAATTCTACTTCAATGTTTTCACAGCCCTAACCTGGCTGTACAGGCCAGGGAGCGCATGAACACATGCCTTAGTGAGGGAAAATACAGTACTTACCTATCAATAAGGTTGGCCTGACTTTCATGGGTTCTTTACTGAAGACAGGGATTTCTCTTCATCACGACCCAGTGCAGTGCTTCAGTGCCAGAGTTTAGCCGTGGGGGCTTATGTAGTTTATCCATTCTATTAATAGAAAGTACTTAGTTAATCTCTAATGATGATCAGGGCTGAGGGGCAATCAACCCACCGTATCACTTTAAAATCAGCAATAGATAATCACCCAAGTCTATGTATCTAAGAATAACTCCTGTTTCCTTCTCCCTCCCATAGAGAGTGATCTTCTTATTAGTGTTGTATATATTCTAACTATATTCTAACTCTGTTCTCCTGGTCATCCCCAGAGAGAGTGATCCCCTTTGACTACCTGATGTATGAGCACCTGCAGAAGTGGGGTCCCAGGAGGCAGGAGGTCAGGTTCTACCTGAGACACGAAGACTCCCCCTCAGAGAGCAGCGACCAGGGTGGGTGACTGGGCGTCGCTAGACCTGCTCCCAGATCTGTTTATGCTCTTGCCAACACCATTGCTGTCATTGTCAAGCCAAACATGACAATGAGTGGCAAGGTGTTATAATAGCACATTCAGATTTGACCCATGGCTTAGGCTACATCTTACAGTGGGGAAAAAAGTATTTAGTCAGCCACCAATTGTGCAAGTTCTCCCACTTAAAAAGATGAGAGAGGCCTGTAATTTTCATCATAGGTACACGTCAACTATGACAGACAAAATGAGAAAACAAATCCAGAAAATCACATTGTAGGATTTTTTATGAATTTATTTGCAAATTATGGTGGAAAATAAGTATTTGGTCAATAACAAAAGTTTCTCAATACTTTGTTATATACCCTTTGTTGGCAATGACACAGGTCAAACGTTTTCTGTAAGTCTTCACAAGGTTTTCACACACTGTTGCTGGTATTTTGGCCCATTCCTCCATGCAGATCTCCTCTAGAGCAGTGATGTTTTGGGGCTGTCGCTGGGCAACACGGACTTTCAACTCCCTCCAAAGATTTTCTATGGGGTTGAGATCTGGAGACTGGCTAGGCCACTCCAGGACCTTGAAATGCTTCTTACGAAGCCACTCCTTCGTTGCCCGGGCGGTGTGTTTGGGATCATTGTCATGCTGAAAGACCCAGCCACGTTTCATCTTCAATGCCCTTGCTGATGGAAGGAGGTTTTCACTCAAAATCTCACGATACATGGCCCCATTCATTCTTTCCTTTACACGGATCAGTCGTCCTGGTCCCTTTGCAGAAAAACAGCCCCAAAGCATGATGTTTCCACCCCCATGCTTCACAGTAGGTATGGTGTTCTTTGGATGCAACTCAGCATTCTTTGTCCTCCAAACACGACGAGTTGAGTTTTTACCAAAAAGTTATATTTTGGTTTCATCTGACCATATGACATTCTCCCAATCCTCTTCTGGATCATCCAAATGCACTCTAGCAAACTTCAGACGGGCCTGGACATGTACTGGCTTAAGCAGGGGGACACGTCTGGCACTGCAGGATTTGAGTCCCTGGCGGCGTAGTGTGTTACTGATGGTAGGCTTTGTTACTTTGGTCCCAGCTCTCTGCAGGTCATTCACTAGGTCCCCCCGTGTGGTTCTGGGATTTTTGCTCACCGTTCTTGTGATCATTTTGACCCCACGGGGTGAGATCTTGCGTGGAGCCCCAGATCGAGGGAGATTATCAGTGGTCTTGTACGTCTTCCATTTCCTAATAATTGCTCCCACAGTTGATTTCTTCAAACCAAGCTGCTTACCTATTGCAGATTCAGTCTTCCCAGCCTGGTGCAGGTCTACAATTTTGTTTCTGGTGTCCTTTGACAGCTCTTTGGTCTTGGCCATAGTGGAGTTTGGAGTGTTTTTAAAAAATTTATTTAACCAGGTAAACCAGTTGAGAACAAGTTCTCATTTACAACTGCGACCTGGCCAAGATAAAGCAAAGCAGTGCGATTTAAAAACAACAACACAGAGTTACATATGGGGTAAAACAAAACAAAGTCAAAAATACAACAGAAATACATATATATACAGTGTGTGCAAATGTAGCAAGTTATGGAGGTAAGGCAATAAATAGGCTATAGTGCAAAATAATTACAATTAGTATTAACACTGGAATGATAGATGTGCAAGAGATGATGTGCAAATAGAGATACTGGGGTACAAATGAGCAAAATAAATAACAATATAGGGATGAGGTAGTTGGGCGGGCTAATTTCAGATGGGCTGTGTACAGGTGCAGTGATCGGTAAGGTGCTCTGACAACTGATGCTTAAAGTTAGTGAGGGAGATAAGTGTCTCCAGCTTCAGAGATTTTTGCAATTTGTTCCAGTCATTGGCAGCAGAGAACTGGAAGGAATTGCGGCCAAAGGAGGTGTTGGCTTTGGGGATGACCAGTGAGATATACCTGCTGGAGCGCAGACTACGGGTGGGTGTTGCTATGGTGAGACTGTTTGAGGTTGTGGACAGGTGTCTTTTATACTGATAACAAGTTCAAACAGGTGCCATTAATACAGGTAACGAGTGGAGGACAGAGGAGCCTCTTAAAGAAGAAGTTACAGGTCTGTGAGAGCCAGACATTTTGCTTGTTTGTAGGTGACCAAATACTTATTTTCCACCATAATTTGCAAATAAATTCATTAAAAATCCTACAATGTGATTTTCTGGAATTTTTTTTCTCAATTTGTCTGTCATAGTTGACGTGTACCTATGATGAAAATTACAGGCCTCTCTCATCTTTTTAAGTGGGAGAACATGCACAATTGGTGGCTGACTAAATACTTTTTTCCCCCACTGTATATGGCACCCTATTCCCTGTATAGTATGCTACCTTTGGGCTGGAATTGACACTATTCATTATAGAGTGCACTACTTTTGGTCAGAGGCACCCTATTCCATATAGAAAATAGGGTGCCATTTCTGACACAGACTTATCTGTTTCTCGGTTAGCTAGTAACAGATCAGATAATATAAACCAGGCATTCACTGAGAAGCCATTATCATAAGAAGGTTGTCAGGAAAAGCAGTTACACTGTACTCTCTGTCGTAGCCGGCCGCGACCGGGACACCCATGGGGCGGCGCACAATTGGCCCAGCGTCGTCCAGGGTAGGGGAGGGAATGGCCGGCAGGGATGTAGCTCAGTTGGTAGAGCATGGGGTTTGCAACGCCAGGGTTGTGGGTTCGATTCCCACGAATGGGGCCAGTATGAAAAATAAAAAAAGAATGTAAGTCGCTCTGGATAAGAGCGTCTGCTAAATGACTAAAATGTAAAATGTAATGTACTGTTCTCTCACTTCTGGAACAGCTCAATGTTTGTGTCCCAAGTGGCACCCTATTCCCTAAATACTGCACTACTTTTGACCAGTGCCCATAAGGCTCTGGTCAAAAGGACTCAAAAGTAGTGCACTATAAATGGAATAGGTTGCCATTTGGGACACAACCTGTGCTTTTGTTTTGTGTCCCTGAACGGGACGTGTGTTTCTGTTTTGACTCCGGAGTTCCTGTTAGAGCTCTCAGTCCTGTTTTTCCATGACACATAACTGGCCCTGTCTGTCCCTTTCCACGTGGCTGAGTGTTTGTGTGCGTGTGTGTGTGCTGGCTCTGCATGGTTGGCCTGCCTGCCTGCCTGGCTGGCTTTTATGTAACTAATCTCTTTTGTGGCTAATTGGTCTCCTCGCCGGTGACCTCCTCTGGCCTGTGCACCTGAGACGGATCAGAGAGAGAGAGACACCCAGGCCTGCAGGGTTAAGGAGGGCAGGGAGACTGGTGCCTGACTGGGACCTGACCAGGGGTGGAGGGCAGGAGGACTGGTGCCTCACTGGGACCTGACCAGAGGTGGAGGGCTGGGGAACTGGGGCCTAACCAGGAGTGGGAGAAAGGCCTGGGAAGTTGGAATGAATTCGCCTGAAGTAGAGAGAGGAGCTTTACCGCTGTTCACTAGTTCTTATTATGTTAGCTATCTATACTGTATTCTGACTTCCTGAGAGGGGAGGATAAACTCAAAGGTCATTTTTATGGATCGTTTTGATGGGTGTGTGTGGATGGGAATTTGTGATAACAGGGATGGGGGGGGGGTCAGGCTGAACATTCCACGTTACACCCATGATGATACAGAAGTGACACATGTTAAGGTATCAGAGGCTCCCAGCCCACCTTCAAACAGTGGGAGGGGGAGGTATAGTACAATCAAGGCAAGAGAAACCCAGCCATGTGGAACATGCTACAGATGTAGGATCCTAATTTGATCACCCTGTTGCAGGAGAACTTTCCTGCAATGCAGAACATTTTAAACTTGTAGTGAGTGTATTTGAGGTTTAAAAAGGCTTCTGAAATTTCTAATTTCCACTTTGAAATTTGACTTGATTTCCCCTTACAAAAACTGTCCATTAATTATAATCCACATAATAATTAGGTTGAGGTACAGTACAGAGAAACCCATCCATGTTGAAAATACTGTACTAAGGCCCTGGCTGGGGGGCATTGTACTTTAATGAGCACAAGTCGGCCCATTGAGGTTGAACATGTTAAGGCCCTGCCTGGGGTATAGTGTAATGAGGACTGGCCCATTAACGTTGAACATCCTACAGCCCTGCCTGGGGGGCATTGTAACGAGGACCGGCCCATTGAGGTTGATATATTTGCAGCTGACTGACAGGATTACCCACATAGTGATTCAGGCCTGGGATTTAGGGAATTAAACATCTAGCTATTTATAGATAACACAGTTGGGGGGGGGGGGGGGGGGCTGTTTCACCAAAGAGAATAGAGAGTCCAGGACACTGGACTGAGTGCCTGAGGGAGGGACGGTTGGGTAAACAAACCGCTTGGGATCACACGGTTAAGGACAAACACCCCTCCCTTATGACTCTGGACTGGAGTGACACGGCATGGCACACCGGCCCAGTGGAGAACCAACCAATGATAATTCAACTTAATACTGGATCCTGGACAGCTCTGGCTCAGTGTTTGGACTCATTAGACTAGATCACCATCTGACTGAGGGCTCTGTGGGGGCTGTACTATACTGTACCGCGCCGGGCATCTGCTCTTATCCAGTCTGAGACTAGTGTGACAGGGGAGTTTGGAAGTTGGTTAGGAGACCGCAATGCAGTGAGTTGTCCTAGAAGGTATGGCTGCAGTCTGTGGTGATACTGATCAGATGTCTGACTCGTGATAGATTTGGTCCTGGGCTGTATCCTAAAGCGATTGTTATCCTGTGTAGTAGGTGTATGTCAATGTCATTTTGTTAGGAATGTGTTTTTCTCCTCATGATTGGTAGACCTCTGCGTTTCATCATTGAGTCAGGTGTGATCTAGATTGGTAATTGTAATCTAGATTATTAACGCTGTACTTGTCTGCTGTGTTAATGACTAGTGGTCTGCACTGTTGTCTGATGTAATGTCCTTGTTTTCTATTCAGGGAGCCAGCTCTCTCAGGACCAGTCCAACAAAGGCAGTAGAGGGAGCTCAGACCAGCCTTGTGAGGACAGGGTAAGTCCTCACAACACACACAAATGCACACATTCACACACTGCAGTAAACCAACACACTTCTTGGCATAATGCCTGCCTGCTCATTAGGTTTGTGAATGGGAAGGAAGGTATGTATGATGTCATGATTTATCATTTCAAGTCCTAATAATTCCTATCCATAGGGCCAAATAGGGGGGGAAAAAATGTTTTTACTGTAATGCAGTCTTTAAGAGATTTTCTTAGTGGGTCTTTAACTGTGAGAGAGAGGCAGAGAGTGTGTTGCTGTGTTTGTGTATGTGTGTGCTCGAGCAAGTGTGTGTGCGTGTTAGAGTTTGCTTGAGTGAGTGTGTGTCTGTTGTTGTTTGTAGAGTACAGAGGATTAGAAGAAGGCTTAGTGACAGGCATGATTACAGTTCCCTCAGAATTTGTCCATGTGAAAACAGGAGATAAAGCTCAATTTACTACGGTCTGGCATCTCTGACCCAGGCTGGAATCCTGACTGCTTTCTTTGGCTATTATTTTTGTGTCAAATGTCAATCATTTCCCCTATAGACTGTCCCCAGGCAGTGCTCAAAAGCAATTGCATTTAGTTTCACAGTTTATGATCTGAGATACTCATCCGTCACTCAAACGTTCGCTTATGTCCTTAATTGACAGCTAGTTACATGCGCACATCTCCAAGTTCAGATTCCGCCATGAATGTATTAAAAGAAGCAGATAACCTAGTATATCGTTTAGCCTAGTAACTTAACACGTTTAGCAACAGTGCATCTACCTTTAGTTGTGAGTGCTTTTATTCTGGACTGGTTCTCTCAGTCAGTCAGTCCTGATGGATTACAACAGTCTGATGACATAACTGTCTTAAGAGGATTTTTGGGCTGATTCTCACTGAGGTGTGTGTGTGTGTGTGTGTGTGTGTGTGTGTGTGTGTGTGTGTGTGTGCGTGCTGAGGTTACGGTTACTGGGGTGGGGTTACTGTTAATACACTACATGACCAAAGGTATGTGGACCTCTGCTCGTCGAGCATTTCATTCCAAAATCATGACCATTAAAATGGAGTTGGTCCCCCCTTTGCTGCTATAACAGCCTCAACTCTTCTGGGAAGGCTTTCCACTAGATGTTGGAACATTGCTGCGGGGACTTGCTTCCATTCAGCCACGAGCATTAGTGAGGTCGGGCACTGATGTTCGGCGATTAGGCCTGGCTTGCAGTTGGCGTTCCAATTCATTCCAAAGGTGTTCGATGGGGTTGAGGTCAGGGCTCTGTGCAGGCCAGTCAAGTTCTTCCACACAGATCTCAAAAAACAATTTCTGTATGGACCTCGCTTTGTGCACAGGGGCATAGTCATGCTGAAACAAGAAAGGACATTCCCCAAACTGTTGCCACAAAGTTGGAAGCACAGAATCGTCTAGAATGTCATTGTATTCTGTAGCGTTAACGGGCCTAGCCAGAACCATAAAAAACAGCCCCGGACCATTATTCCTCCTCCACCAAATTTTACAGTTGGCACTATGCATTGGCGCAGGTAGGGTTCTCCTGGCATCCACCAAACCCAGATTCGTCCGTCGTACTGCCAGATGGAGAAGTATGATTCATCACTCCAGAGAACGCTTTTCCACTGCTCCAGAGTCCAATGGCGGCGAGCTTTATACCAATCCAGCCAACGCTTGGCATTGCACATGGTGATCTTAGGCTTGTGTGCGGCTGCTTGGCCATGAAAACCCATTTCATGAAGCTCCCGACGAACAGTTCTTGTGCTGACGTTGCTTCCAGAGGCAGTTTGGAACTCAGTATTGAGTGCTGCAACTGAGTACAGACAATTTTTAAGCGCTACGCGCTTCAGCACTCGGCGGTCCCGTTCTGTGAGCTTGTGTGGCCTACCACTTTCGGCTGAGCTGTTGTTGCTCCTAGACGTGGTTCCACTTCACAATAACAGCACTTACAGTTGACCGGGTCAGCTCTAGCAGGGCAGAAATTTGACGAACTGACTTGTTGGAAAGGTGGTATCCCACGTTGAAAGTCACTGAGTTCTTCAGTAAAGCCATTCTACTGCCAATGTTTGTCTATGGAGATTGCATGGTTGTCTGCTCGATTTTATACATCTGTCAGCAACGGGTGTGGCTGAAATCGCCAAATCCAATAATTTGAAGGGGTGTCCACATACTTTTGTATATATAATGTATATAATATATGCCATTTTGCAGACACTTTTATCCAAAGCAACATTTTTGTATGGGTGGCCCCAGCGGGAATCCTGCCATTGCAAGCGCCATGCTCTAGCAACTGAGCCACACAGGACTACTGTTAATTGATAACATGTAGCATGGTGTCTCATTCTGATCAAGGGGCACTCAAGCTGCAACCCATGAGCTTGTCGTGGAGGGCTGTCAGTGGCTTAGGGTTTTTTATTTTACTGTATAGTCTACTGTGCAGTGTTGATTCTTAGCACTCTCATATCTCTCTGTGCGTCGTCAGTGTCTCACAGGGTGGAGTAGTTCACTGTCTTATCATTTATATGTAGGCCTACTCAATCCAAGCGATCCTTTTTTTTTAAGGAGATTGGAGATTTGAACATCCTTTTGTCTTTTTATTGGTTTTCAGACAGTACAGGCAGATGTTAGGGGGGAGACAATGAAGGATGAATGACAGGTAGGAAGGGCACAGGCAGCGGCTAAGCCGAGACACGAACCCCGTGGAGGGGCATATGTGGTCCAGAGTCTAGAGCGTTACCACTCGACCAGACTCCGGCACAACAACCCATTAAATCCTGATCATAATTCAGAAAGCGGTTACAATTCTTCTTCATCTCTGTCATCAGTCCAGTTGAATGTTCAGTGAGGGAGAAACAGACGTAGCCTACGCCAGCACATTGTGCTCTTCTCATTGTCTGTCAGTGACTTTCCCTCCTCTTCTTTATCCTCCCTCTCTATGTCTCGCTGTATGTTCACTTCCTTCCTTCCTCCCATCCTTCCTTCCTCCCTTACCCCCTTCCTCCTAGACATGAAGTGTGGAGAGGCAGAAGACCTTCGTTCAGTCATGGCAGCCATTGGACTGAATGTCTGAGTTCACAGCTGTGCTGGGTGTGATCTTGGGCTGTTCTGGGGATGATCAGTCTGATCAATGTCAGTTTGTTCAGAATTCCAGTGGACCTTGTTTATAAGGCCAGAGGAGATCAAATAACAGGTGGTCCCTTGGACAGACAGTGGAAACTCCCTGCTTTCCCACTTAGATTACCTCACCAATGTTGCTTTGACTCTGGTCTCTTCTGATCCTCCACACGCTCAGACCCCACATGCACCTGCTGGTGGATGTATTCTCAAGTTTGCTGCAATGTTCACAGTCAAGGAGCCGAAATAGTCAGCGGACCATTCTAACATACGTCCATGCCTCGATAAGAGCCTATCAAATGAGGTTTGTAAATATGTAATAATGGGCCTTGTGGACTATCGTGGCTCTGAACGCTGAATTCAGCTTCATGTTCATTACTCCTGCTGCCTCTGCCTCCACATGCTCCTGCTACTGGATGTGTTGTAAGGGAGTGAGCTGTGGCTACAACAGAGCAAGGCTCAGGCAGCAGTGGCCGGACGGACCATTATGGCTTACTGGACACCCACACAACTGTGTGTAATTATAGAAATAACAGCTGGGTTAGGGAAGAGGTTTGATCAGGTCAAAACAGGTCATGGGTTTGTTGATAAAGATTATGATCTGCTCTTTTTCCATTGTACATTTTTGGTCCATGGGGAAAATCATAATTGAAGACATAGTTTAGGTGTCATAATGATTAGGTCCTTATAATTGGGATTTGTGTGTGGACCAAGCAGCAAGTGTACCATTTATGTTTGAGACTGACTCTGAGGTCCTATTGAGAATGACATTTATTATGCAAGAAGTGTAATCTGTATTTCTGAGAGCACATCAATTTTTGAATTTGATGCATGAAAGCGCTGGAATGATTGGCACGAGATTAATACAAGGTTTCGTTTCCCCTAAAACTCCATAACGTGCGCATCAGGAGACCTGTCCGGGAGACAGCTGTGGCGCAGAGACTTTATGGCAGCAGGAGCTTGGGAAAGGGAGGGGATGTTCTCGTGCTGCAGTCCGGCCCCAGCAGCATAGAGAGGAGAGGGGGAGCGAGAGAGGAGAGTGAAAAGAAGTGCTGGCACGTCAAAATTTGAACAAAACCCTCACAGGGGAGAAAAACTTACGCAGTCACAAAGTCACGTCAGCGACGAAGAATGGGCGTTTGAGATGTTCTTATAGTCAAGGTTAATTGTTTTAAAGGTAGCTAGGGGTGTTTGTTGAGGCAACATATAGTGTGACCCGTTACTCGCCAGGATAAATAGATGTGACAACTATACCGGTCCATCTCATCCCGACAGAGTCACGGACTTGATTTGCCCTCTCTGTTCAGTGAATGAGCACGCTGATTTTACATGTTCTAACGTGACACGAGGGGAATAACAAACCGTGCTCCTCGAGCCGGAGGAAGAGACTCGTAAATCACCTCATCGGACAAGTGCGAAAGTTGCGATAGGAATCGGTGCATTGTCATTCATAGGCGCGGTGACCAGGGCTACGTTTGCTGGATGAGCAGAGCAACGATTTGATTTGAAAAATGGAGTGGAAACATGTTGAGGCTGTACAGGAATTTACAGTTGAAGGACAATGCAGCAAAATTAAGGTGCGATCTTGCAGAATTACCTGGGACGCCCACCAGGTAATAAAACAAATTTAAATGAGATCTCTTTGATATTTTGTCATGGTGTAAAGTTTATCCGGGCAGGTCACATATTGTTTCTGCCTATATGTTTTCATGTGTTTTTATTGGTTTGTATAGCATTTCATTGAATACCATAGAGGCTATAAAGTCAACGAATGGTAACATAAGTCATGCATAAAAAGCAAATAATAGAATAAAGATAGGCCCAAATCCCTGATGATTCAATCTTTGAAATACAGCATTTTTCAGGATTTTACTGATCATGCAATATGTTATAATTGCATAATTAAATTAAATTAAGCTTGTATAGAAGGATTGTCAAATTTAAATATAGCTGACCATTAATGTGTGTAATTGAAATATGTAAGACATGTTCTATAGCCTACATCTTTTTCTTTAAGGTCCCCATTCATGTGGGGTGTGATTTAAACTCCATGTGATTTAAGCTAGTGCTATAGTCATACCTATGATGACGATGAGGCAGCCTATAGGGAGGAGGTCAGAGACCTGGCAGTGTGGTGCCAGGACAACAACCTCTCCCTCAATGTCAGCAAGACAAATGAGCTGATCGCGGACTACAGGAAATGGAGGGGCAAACACGCCCCCATTCACATTGACGGGGCTGTAGTGGAGCGGATCGAGAGCTTCAAGTTCTTCGGTGTCCACATCACTAAGGATCTATCATGGTCCACACACACCAACACAGTCATGAAGAGTGCACGACAACACCTCTTCCCCTTCAGGAGGCTGAAATGATTTGGTATGGGTCCTCAGAACCTCAAAAGGTTATACTGCTGCACCATTGAGAGCATCTTGATTCGCTGCATCACCACTTGGTATGGCGACTGCTTGGCATTCGACCGTAAGGCGCTACAGAGGGTAGTGCGTATGGCCAAGTACATCACTGGGGCCGAACTCCCTGCCATCCAGGACCTCTATACAAGGCGATGTCAGAAGAAGGCCCAAAAAATTGTCAAAGACTCTAGCCACCCAAGTCATAGACTCTTCTCTCTGCTACCACACGGCAAGTGGTACCGATGCTCCAAGTCTGGAACCAACAGGACCCTGAACAGCTTCTACCCCCAATCCATAAGACTGCTAAATAGTTAGTTAAATAGTTAACCAAATAGCTACCCGGACTATCTGCATTGACCCTTTTTGCACTAATTTTGCTCTGATTCCTTGATTGGGTGGACAACATGTCAGTTCATTCTGCAAGAGCTCTGATAGGTTAGAGGACGTCCCCCGGAAGTTGTCATAATTTCAGTTGAAGTCTATGGAAGGGGGTGAGAGCCACGAGCCTCCTAGGTTTTGTATTGAAGTTAATGTACCCAGAGGAGTACAGAAACTAGCTGTCCTCCGGCTACACCATGGTGCTACGCTACAGAGTGCTGTTGAGGCTACTGTAGACCTTCATTGCAAAACAGTGTGTTTTAATCAATTATTTGGTGACGTGAATATATTTAGTATAGTTTTATTTAAAAATGAAATTCAATGAGGAGGATGGTCCTCCCATTCCTCCTCTGAGGAGCCTCCACTGGTACATGTCTACCTCAATTACCTTGTACGCCTGCACATCGACTCAGTACTGGTACCCCGTATATAGCCAAGTTATCGTTACTCATTGTGTATTTATTATTACTTTTATTGCGTGTTTTACTTTTCTATTATTTCTCTATTTTCTTTCTCTCTGCATTGTTGGGAAGGGCCTGTAAGTAAGCATTTCACTGTCAGTCTACACCTGTTGTTTACGAAGCATGTGACAAATAACATTTTATTTGTCTTTTCCCATGGATGAAACATTGTAGGTACAGTACACTGGCATGGTCTTGCATATGGTATGAGGGCTGAGTCAGAATTCTGATCCTGCACAGGGACGCTGTTTCCTAATATCAGCAGTTATGTCACGGTTTGACGTGAAGGAAATGCACTGTTACAGTTTTTTTGACAATTTCCCTTAACTTGCATTAGACCCTGACTGACCCCTTCTCTCCTGCTGTTTATTAACTTACAATGACAGACTAGTTAAGACAGGCAGCAGTACTGTTTTCAAAGTGTAACATCTGTTTGTAGCTATGTTGTATGAAGCTACTCTACAGCTCTGTTGAAATGCAACCAAGCCTGCTTCAGTGGTCTTTTAAAACACCATTTGACATAATTTGGTGCCTCTCTAGAATGAGGGCAATTCTGCCCATAGGCCTAATCAATGGATTCCACTGGTCCAAAATGTTCATTGTAGTACACATTCTATCCTTCTGGCAATGGATGACCCAATGTTCCACTGTTGAATTGTTACTGGTGACTTGAAATGTTGTATATTTAAGCCCCTCTGGGGAGAGGAAGTCATGTATTCCAGGAACTCTTGATGTGACAGGCGACACTTGACGTGTCCATTGACTGATGCATGACTGAATGGACCACTCCGAGGCACCTCTCATTGTACCACCCTACACACACACAATCTTACACACATGCACGCACGCACGCACGCACGCACGCGCGCACACACACACACACACACACACACACACACACACACACACACACACACACACACCACACACAGGAATTATCCTATTTCCCTGTTGGCTTCTATTGTCCAAAGGCGAGCAGCAAGCCTTCCTGTTTTCACTAGCTCACAGATGCTGCCTTGGCACCACAAGCTAAAGCACCAGAGACCTGTTCAAGGTTGATGTAAAGTAAATCCCTTTGAACATCATGGTTTCAACTTTAGCCATAATGGGAATGGATTGGAGTGGTCCAGTGACCTCACTAAGCTGTGCTTTGTAGTCTTCCTGTTCGCTACTAGCCCTTTTCTCAAGATACAAAACCATAAACTCTTCACCTCAACAGGATAGACTAGAGATCGAGCACCTGAGGGAGATTATGAGTTGACTGTGAAAGCAGGACTTAATGTGTGTGTTTTAAAAAGTGTGTGTGAGAGAGAGAGGGAGAGAGAGAGAAATATATATAGAGAGAAATACAGAGTGTATTGTGTTTGTTAATCAGTGACTATACACAATTGCAGGACATGGCAGGACTACAAGCTTCCTGTTTAGGCAATCCAGGCATTTCCTAGTGGTCCAGTGATTTTTTATTTATGTATTTTTATTTCACCTTTATTTAACCAGGTAAGCCAGTTGAGAACAAGTTCTCATTTACAACTGCGACCTGGCCAAGATAAAGCAAAGCAGTGCGATAAAAACAACAACACAGAGTTACATATTGGGTAAACAAAACATAAAGTCAAAAATACAACAGAAAATATATATACAGTGTGTGCGAATGTAGTAAGTTAAGGAGGTAAGGCAATAAATAAATAGGCCATAGTGCAAAAATAGTTACAATTTCGTAATTAACACTGGAATGATAGATGTGCAAAAGATTATGTGCAAATAGAGATACTGGGGTGCAAATTAGCAAAATAAATAACAATATGGGGAAGAGGTAGTTGGGTGGGCTAATTTCAGAATGGCTGTGTACAGGTGCAGTGATTGGTAAGCTGCTCTGACAACTGACGCTTAAAGTTAGTGAGGGAGATAAGAGTCTCCAGCTTCAGAGATTTTTGCAGTTCGTTCCAGTCATTGGCAGCAGAGAACTGGAAGGAATGGCAGCCAAAGGAGGTGTTGGCTTTGGGGATGACCAGTGAGATATACCTGCTGGAGCACAGACTACGGGTGGGTGTTGCTATGGTGACCAGTGAGCTAAGATAAGACAGGGATTTGCCTAGCAGTGATTTATAGATGACCTGGAGCCAGTGGGTTTGGCGACGAATATGTAGTGAGGGCCAGCCAACGAGAGCGTACAGGTCACAATGGTGGGTAGTATATGGGGCTTTGGTGACAAAATGGATGGCACTGTGATAGACTAAATCCAATTTGCTGAGTAGAGTGTTGGAGGCTATTTTGTAAATGACATCGCCGAAGTCAAGGATCGGTAGGATAGTCCGTTTTACGAGGGCATGTTTGGCAGCATGAGTGAAGAAGGCTTTGTTGCGAAATAGGAAGCCGATTCTAGATCTAACTTTTGATTGGAGATGCTTAATGTGAGTCTGGAAGGAGAGTTTACAGTCTAACCAGACACCTAGGTATTTGTATGCATACTCTAGGTCAGACCCGCCGAGAGTAGTGATTCTAGTCGGGTGGGCGGGTGCAATCAGCGTTCGGTTGAAGAGCATGCATTTAGTTTTACTAGTGTTTAAGAGCAGTTGGAGGCTACGGAAGGAGTGTTGTATGGCGTTGAAGCTCATTTGGAGGTTTGTTAACACAGTGTCCAATGAAGGGCCAGATGTATACAAAATGGTGTCGTCCGCATAGAGGTGGATCCGAGCTTCACCAGCAGCAAGAGCGACATCATTGATATACACAGAGAATAGAGTCGGCCCGAGAATTGAACCCTGTGGCACCCTCATAGAGACGGCCAGAGGTCCAGACAACAGGCCCTCCGATTTGACATATTGAACTCTATCTGAGAAGTAGTTGGTGAACCAGGTGAGGCAGTCATTAGAGAAACCAGGCTATTTAGTCTGCCAATAAGAATGCGGTGGTTGACAGAGTCGAAAGCCTTGGCCAGGTCGATGAAGACGGCTGCGCAATACTGTCTTTTATCGATTGCGGTTATAATATCGTTTAGGACCTTGAGCGTGGCTGCGGTGCACCCATGACCAGCTTGGAAACCGGATTGCATAGCAGAGAAGGTACGGTGGGATTCGAAATGGTCGGTGATCTGTTTGTTAACTTGGCTTTCAAAAACTTTCAAAAGGCAGGGCAGGATGGATATAGGTCTGTAACAGTTTGGATCTAGAGTGTCACCCCCTTTGAAGAGGGGGATGACCGCGGCAGCTTTCCAATCTCTGGGGATCTCAGACGTTACGAAAGAGAGGTTGAACAGGCTAGTAATAGGGGTTGCGACAATTTCGGTGGCTAATTTTAGAGAGAAAGGGTCCAGATTGTCTAGCCCAGCTGATTTGTAGGGGTCCAGATTTTTCAGCTCTTTCAGAACATCATCTGTCTGAATTTGCGTGAAGGAGAAGCGGGAGGGGCATGGGCAAGTTGCAGCGGCGGGTGCAGAGCTGGTGGCCGGGGTAGTGGTAGCCAGGTGGAAAGCATGGCCAGCCATAGCAAAATGCTTATTGAAATTCTTGATTATTGTAGATTTATCGGTGGTGACAGTGTTTCCTAGCCTCAGTGCAGTGGGCAGTTGGGAGGAGGTGCTCTTATTTTCCATGGACTTTACAGTGTCCCAAAACTTTTTGGAGTTAGTGCTACAGGATGCAAATTTCTGTTTGAAAAAGCTAGCCTTTGCTTTCCTAACTGATTGTGTATATTGGTTCCTGACTTCCCTGAAAAGTTGCATATCGCGGGGGCTGTTCAATGCTAATGCAGTACGCCACAGGATGTTTTTGTGCTGGTCAAGGGCAGTCAAGTCTGAGGAGAACCAGGGGCTATATCTGTTCTTAGTTCTGAATTATTTGAATGGGGCATGCTTATTTAAGATTGAGAGGAAAGCACTTTTAAAGAACAACCAGGCATCCTCTACTGACGGAATGAGGTCAATATCCATCCAGGGTACCCGGGCCAGGTCAATTCGAAAGGCCTGCTCGCTAAAGTGTTTTAGGGAGCGTTTGACAGTGATGAGGGGTGGTCGTTTGACCGCGGACCCATTACGGACGCAGGCAATAAGGCAGTGATCACTGAGATCCTGGTTGAAGACAGCGGAGGTGTATTTAGAGGGTAAATTTGTCAGGATGATATCTATGAGGGTGCCCATGTTTACAGATTCAGGGTTGTACCTGGTAGGTTCGTTGATAATTTGTGTGAGATTGAGGGCATCTAGTTTAGATTGTAGGTTGGCCGGGGTGTTAAGCATATCCCAGTTTAGGTCACCAAGCAGTACGAACTCTGAGGATAGATGGGGGGCAATCAGTTCACATATGGTGTCCAGGGCACAGCTCGGGGCTGAGTGGGGTCTGTAGCAAGCGGCAACAGTGGGAGACTTATTTCTGGAAAGGTGGATTTTTAGAAGTAGAAGCTCAAACTGTTTGGGCACAGACCTGGATAGTACGATAGAGCTCTGCAGGCTATCTCTACAGTAGATTGCAACCCCACCCCCTTTGGCAGTTCTATCGAGACGGAAAATGTTGTAGTTGGGGATGGACATTTCTGAATTTTTGGTAAGCTAAGCCAGGATTCAGACACTGCTAGAACATCAGGGTTGGTGGAGTGTGCTAACGCAGTGAATAACTCAAACTTAGGGAGGAGGCTTCGGATGTTAACATGCAAGAAACCAAGGCTTTTACGGTTACAGAAGTCAACAAATGATATCGCCTGGGGAGTAGGAGTGAAACTGGGGGCTACAGGGCCTGGGTTAACCTCTACATCACCAGAGGAACAGAGGAGGAGTAGAATAAGGATACGGCTAAAGGCTTTAAGTACTGGTCTTCTAGTACGTTGGGTACAGAGAAAAAAAAGGGCAGATTTCCAGGCGTTGTAGAATAGATTCAGGGCATTTGTACAGACAAGGATATGGAAGGATATGAGTACAGTGGAGGTAAACCTAAGCGTTGGGTAATGATGAAAGAGATAGCATCACTGGAGACACCGATTGAGTCGGTCTCCGCGTGTATGGGGGGGGGGGGGTGGGACAAAGGAGCTATCTAAGGCAGGATGAGCTGGGCTGGGGGATCTACAGTGAAATAGTACAATAAGAAATAACCAAAACAGCAATAAGCAAGGCATATTGACATGGGAGAGAGGCATAAACCAATCACAGGTGTTATTCGAGAGAGCTAAGACAACAGCTGGTAATGGCGACTAAGTTTGGGCTGAGGCTAAACATAAACAGGATGCGGTACCGTATAAAGGAACAGTCCAGCAGGCATCAGCTGTATAGCTGAGTTATCATAAGGTCCGGTGAACAGCAATAGGAGAGTTCGGAGGTAGTTCGGGGGCTGCTACAGCACTGGCGAGCAAGAGGCCACGGCTTGCGTGTGCTATCGGGCCGGGGCTAGCAGATGGATCTTCGTGGTGGATGTCGTAACGGGAAGCCTGTTGAAACCACATCAGACGATTTCGTCGGCAGACCAGTCGTGTTGGATCGGCGGGGCTCCGTGTCAACACTAGGAGGTCCCGTCCGGTTGACAGAAAGGTAGATAGCCGGGAGATGGGCCTGGCTCGAGGCTAGCTCAGGGCTGATTAGCCAACAACTACATCCATTTGGTCGCAGCTAGCTAGTTGCGATGATCCTGTATTAAAGTTCCAGTGATTCAGTGATTCCGCTAGAAACGATAACGTGCTGTGCAGACAGTGCAGACTGGCCGATAATAGTCCAGGCTAGAGCTGGCTGGTAGGTAGTGCAGGCCACGGACAATTGTGAAAAACCGCTAACGGTGGCTAATAGCAAGTAGCTAGTTAGCTGGCTACTCCCGTCCGGTAGACAGAGAGGTAGATAGCCGGGATATGGGCCTGGCTCGAGGCTAGCTCAAGGCTAACTGGTGCTTGCTTCGGGGGCAGCGGTGATTAGCCAACAGCAACATCCATCCGGTTGCGGCTAGCTAGTTGCGATCCGGTGTTAATGTCCAGTGATTCAGTTATTCCGGCAGAAAATCAGATGTTCTGGGTGAAAACCGCTAACGGTGGCTAATAGCAAGTAGCTAGTTAGCTGGCTAGCTAGTTTCAACTGGAGATTCTAGATAAAAGGTAAGTCAATAATAGAATCCGTTCCACATTGAGTGAGGCGGGTTGGAGGAAAGTATATTTTGTAGAAGGATGAAAAGTGTGACAGGGAAATAAGTACGAAAAATACAAAAAACAGGCTATTTACACGGACACACAACAAAGAACACGACCGCACTGCTACGCCATCTTGGATGATTGATGATTGCTGGTGTGTGTGTGAGCGCCTTGTGACTGCAGTGTGTGTGCACTGAGAAATAAAACAAATCTTTAAATAAGCATTATTGTTTTTGACAGCTGTTTGTTGCACACACCCTGCACACAGCATCACGGGTCGGCAGCAAACCTTTAATGTCATGAGCATAATGTTTAATATTAAAATGTGTATGATATTCGATTTGATATTCATTTTGTATATCACAAAGCTAATGTATGAGTCCTCTAACTTCACATTAAAGAGGAGAGGTATGTGTCTTTGATGTTATGGAGAATACTCTTACATAAGATAGTGAGATGAGACCTGTTGTCTCTATGTTTGTTATTGTTGTATCTAGGTCTACTGCTGCCTACACCAGTCTCTGTAACTCTATAGCATAATGTTTTATCATCTGAAGCAGTCAGTGTTTTCATGTACATGTCAATATGTGTGTGTGGGGATGTACTTTGTTTGTTGTTTGAGAGGGCCCACATTTTGAGCTTGTTCTTTCTCTCTGTTTGTCTGATGTGCGTGTGTAGGTGGGGAACCCTAGCGTGGAGCTGACTCTGTCGGAGCTGCAGGAGATGGCCACACGGCAACAGCAACAGATCGAGGCCCAACAGCAGATGCTGGTTGCCAAGGTACTAGGACACAGACAGGCACACAGACACTGCTGATCAATAATATACAGTACCAGTCAAAAGTTTGGACACACCTACTCATTCCAGGGTTTTTCTTTATTTTTTACGATTTTCTACATTGTAGAATAATAGTGAAGACATCAAAACTATGAAATAACACATATGGAATCATGTAGTAACCAAAAAAGTGTTAAACAAATCAAAATATATTTTATTTTTGAGATTCTTCAAAGTAGCCACCGTTTGCCTTGACAGCTTTGCACACTCTTGGCATTCTCTCAACCAGCTTCATGAGGTAGTCACCTGGAATGCATTTCAATTAACAGGTGTGCCTTGTTAAAAGTTAATTTGTGGAATTTATTTCCTTCTTAATGCGTTGCAAACGCCATGCTCTACCAACTGAGCTACATCCCTGCCGGCCATTCCCTCCCCTACCCTGGACGACCCTGGCTAATTGTGCGCCGCCCCATGGGTCTCCCGGTCGTGGCCGGCTACGACAGAGTCTGGATTCGAACCAGGATCTCTAGTGGCACAGCTAGCACTGCGATGCAGTACCTTACACCACTGCGCCACTCGGGACACTGCTTCCAGACTCCCAGCGTACACGTTACAAGCAAGAACAGCTCAAATAAGCAAAGAGAAACGACAGTCCGTCATTAATTTAAGACATGAAGGTCAGTCAATACGGAACATTTCAAGATGCAAAAACCATCAAGCGCTATGATGAAACTGGCTCTCATGACGACTGCCACAGGAAAGGAAGACCCAGAGTCACCTCTGCTGCAGAGGATACGTTCATTAGAGTTAACTGCACCTCAGATTGAAGCCCAAATAAATGCTTCTCAAGTTCAAGTAACAGACACATCTCAACATCAACTGTTCAGAGGAGACTGTGTGAATCAGGCCTTCATGGTCGAATTGCTGCAAAGAAACCACAACTAAAGGACACCAATAATAAGAAGAGACTTGCTTGGGCCAAGAAACACGAGCAATGGACATTAGACTGGTGGAAATCTGTCCTTAGGTCTGATGAGTCCAAATTTGAGATTTTTGGTTCCAACCGCCATGTCTATGTGTGACGCAGAGTAGGTGAATGGATGATCTTCGCATGTGTGGTTCCCACCATGAAGTATGGAGGAGGAGGTGTGGGGGTGCTTTGCTGGTGACGCTGTCAGTGATTTATTTAGAATTCAAGGCACACTTAACCAGGACGGCTACCACAGCATTCTGCAGCGGGACTATCACTGTTTTTCAACAGGACAATGACCCAAAACACACTTCCAGGCTGTGTAAGGGCTATTTGACCAAGGAGAGTGATGGAGTGCTGCATCAGATGACCTGGCTTCCACAATCACCCGACCTCAACCCAATTGAGATGGTTTGGGATGAGTTGGACTGCAGAGTGAAGTAAAAGCAGCCAACAAGTGCTCAGCATATGTGGGAACTCCTTCAAGACTGTTGGGAAAGCATTCCTCATTAAGCTGGTTGAGAGGATGCAAAAAGTGTGCAAAGCTGTCATTAAGGCAAAGGGTGGCTACTTTGAAGAATCTCAAATATAAAATATATTTTGATTTGTATAACATTTTGTTTGGTTACTACATGATTCCATATGTGTTATTTCATAGTTTTGATGTCTTCACTATTATTCTACAATGTAGAAAGTAGTAAAAATAAAGAAAAACCCTGGAATGAGTAGGTGTGTCCAAACTTTTGACTGGTACTGTATATAAACAATAAACATAATATTATTATCAACCTCACAGTGATAGACCTCCCTTCCAACCAGGAACCATCTTGACCTCACATTCAGAAAACCCACTGGTGGTGTCTATAGCTTTAGAGGTCTCTGAGATGTCTGGCCATTTCTGTTATGTTGAGTGATTGGGATGGAATGCTTTGGGTAAGAGTGAATGATCCTGGTTCCTCTCTAGGATTTTCCAGACCATTGTACTTCTGCTTCTGCTTGATTTTTGATTGGTTGATTGGATGGGATGTAGTTCACACATGGTCTGTTGTTGATCTGGTCACATGTGCTGTGGCCAGCTTGTTGTGGTCTCTGTGGTCATTTAAACACATCAAGCAGGTCCTAGATCATCTTGTGTGTGATGATGTGTTCAGTCACTATCTAGGTACAGGGTCATGGTTACTAAGGTCAGTATGGTCATTGTGTGAGGTGGCAGCATGCGTTGCCAGGGACAACGAGCAGGGACAACAACAGGAAGGGAATATATGTCCGGCAGGAAATGAGGTCAGCAGTGAGCAGCCAGCTGCTGGGAAGGAAGTGGGCTGTCTCAAGGAGAGGAGAGGAGGGAGAGGAACCTATATTTTACCACACGCAACATACTGGAAACTCTAATTCAGCACCAGTAAAGCATTTACCTGAGACATCAGGGGATAACTAGTCACGTATTCTTTAGTATTTTATTGATAATCACATTTCCTATGTAGATCCGATTGTGGATTAGGTTTTGACTTTCTCAGTCTGAAGGTAAAAATGACTGTTTGTTTTATTATGGGGCTGAGGAAACACTGTGGATGTTTCAACGTTGTCTATCCTATAAGAAGCCATGATGCCTTTTTCTGTGTTGATGATTTTGATGATTAGGGTAATACTGGTGATGCGGTGGACTACTAGAGGTTTAATGAAGCTTATATGACTGTATAAGCTACATACACGTGTCAGTATGGGAATGTTTTATTTGTTCACTGTATTAACAGTGTGAATTAATGTGTGTGATTAGCTGTGATTTTGGGTGTTTGCATTGAGTGGGTTACTGCTCTCATTTTGTCCTTCTATTGAACAGTGGATTGTGTTTAGTCAACACTCCCTGCCCAGTTTTCTCTGTCTCTCTCTCCGTCAGAACCTGCATTGTGTTTGCTCATTCTAGAGCAGACCTGAAAATGCTTCAGTCAGCACCACATAGCCTTGCAATCCCTTTTATTCACTCTCTCATTCACATACTGATTTGTTTTTCACTCATTCAATCACTCCACTACTTGTGTGTATTTGGTATGTATGGATTTGCTTATCGTTATTTAGATTATCTATATATGTAATTTGCAGGGCTGGTATTTTTTGTATTGAAGAAAACATGTATTGGCAGTAAAGCCCTTTAACTATTTTGAATAGAGAAAAATGGTTTGTGTATTCTCTCTTCTCTGCGGATCTGTGTGCTTAGGTCCACTGAGTTAGCTGAATTAGATTACATTTGCTGTGTGTCTCTTGTTCCCTGTTTTCTCAATGCTTTTTATTACGTTCTTTCTCTTTTCACTCTATTTTTCCTTTAACATCTCCTTCCTTTTCATCCTTTGTTCCTTTCAGCTCTCTTCTGTGAGAACTGAGGTGTGTGGCTGTGTAGTATGTGTGAAAGTTATTTCTAAAAGCAGGTCATTGTTATGTGTGTGTGTTTTCGAATATGTGTGTGTGTGTGTGTCAGTGTGTGTGTGTCAGTGTGTGTAATTTTATCCGTCATTGCACTGTGTCTGAATGAAGTGGAGGAATGCTTGCACTACATTTTACCTCCCCACATCTGTAACTCATTGTTCCCCTCTGTCCCTCCTTCAACGCTCCCCTCCTCTCCCCTCCTCTCCTCTCCCCTCCCCTCCCCTCCTCTCAGGAGCAGCGTCTGAGGTACCTGAAGCAGCAGGACCACACACAGGGCCAGACAGCGTCGGAGGCTGAGAAGCTGCAGAGGTTGAAGGAGCGAGTGGAGTGTCAGGAGGCCAAACTAAAGAAGATCCGCGCCATGAGGGGCCAGGTGGACTACAGCAAGCTCATCAATGGCAACCTGTGTAAGCAATGCTCCAATCACATACACACATGCTTGCACGCACGCACACACACACGTACGTGCACACACACACTGCCCTGTTAATGTGGTGGAAGTAGAATCTGGGCTCCGTTCAGCTGTCCATGATGTCATCTCTTTCCTTAGTTCTGTCAGTGAGCCTGGAATCTGACCCTCCCCATGTTGTGGTCTGGAACTGGGTGTGTCTGGGTGTTGACAGGAGTTCTCTGGATGTCTTAAAGTCCCCATGGTCATACTGTAGCAGTGTCCTGTTCTGTATAACGTCCAAGGCTGCACCCTGCCTGCCACACACTGATACTGATACTCCACAGGAAGAGGAGTTGTCCATCCAGTCCACAACGTTCCAATACACTATACTCACTCTTCTCTTACACAGCATCAGACTCAAAGCATATGTTTTGATTTCTCCCCAACACACACATAATACATAGTTACTGATATTAGTGTATTGCGTCCCCTCTCCTCTCCCCATGCAGCGGCTGAGATCCAGCATGTGAGTGGGCTGTTCCAGGAAAAGCAGGCAGAGCTGCAGTCAGCTGTGGTGAAGGTGGACCAGCTCACCCAGCAGCTGGAGGACCTGAGGAGGGGACGTCTCAACGGCCTGCAGCCCCTGGGAGGACCTCTCACTGGCACCGCCGCCCTGGAGCTACGCAAACTTTACCAGGAACTACAGGTACATTTCCTGAAGAAAATGTGTGCTTGCTTCAGCCATTTCAAATTATATTTTCGGTAGTACATTTACATTTTAGTCATTTAGCAGACGCTCTTATCCAGAGCAATTGGGGTTAAGTGCCTTGCTCAAGGGCACATCAACAGATGTTTCACCTAGTTGGTTTGGGGATTCAAACCAGCAACCTTTTGGTTACTGGCCCAATGCTCTTAACCACTAGGCTACCTGCCGCCCCACAAGTACTGCAAGTAGTGTACAGAAGTAAACATTTTATCACAACACCACTAGATTATGATGACACAAAGTCATGCAGAGAGATCAGTTTGACGTGACACGTGTTTTTACGTAATAAATCAAGAAATTACACTATATAAAGTAATGACACTTCAGATTCATATTTTGGTTCCAGATTATGTCATGAAATTACACTTCAGATTAATATTTTTTGGGGAAATTCCAAATTACATCATCCAGCTGCAGATCAGATGAGAGAGAGGAGATTAGAGTCAGGCTGACATTTTCATTTTGAAGGACATTTGCGTCGGAGTATAATAGATGTCCAGTTTTGTCTCTCCATCCTGCCAGGGCCTGGTTAAACAGAGACAGGACAGGGTGCCCACTGGCGTGACTCTGCCATGCCCCCAACGCGCACACACGCCCACTCATGCACATACACGCATACACATTCCCCATCCATCTGCCCCCTGGTGTGACTCACAGCCATGCCCTTCCTTGTTGTCTCTGTCAGGTGCGTAACAAGCTGAACGCGGAGCAGAATGGCAGGCTACAGCAGAACAAGGAGCTGCTGAATAAGCGCAACACAGAGGTGACCATGATGGACAAGCGCATCTGGGACCTCCGCGAGCGCCTGCACAAGAAAAAAGCTGAGGCACGTCAAAAAGAGGACAACCCTGTAAGACCAGGAAGGAACTCTCACAAGCTCACCAAAGATACTCAATAGATGTCAATACTCAATACCTTTGTGTTCCCAGAGATACTCAATCTATCTCAATACTCACTACCTTTCTGTTCCCACTCACTCTCACACTCAGACCACCAGCGCACATACAGTAGCATAGCACACCTACATACTGCACTGTACAGTGCCTAGTGAAAGTACTCACAGTTTTCACATTTTGATGCCTTAAAACAAGAGTTTTGTGCTTTCCAAATTTAAGCCAACAAAATGCTAATAATTTCACTAGGCACTGTTTATACATACACTGCTCAAAAAAATAAAGGGAACACTTAAACAACACAATGTAACTCCAAGTCAATCACACATCTGTGAAATCAAACTGTCCACTTAGGAAGCAACACTGATTGACAATACATTTCACATGCTGTTGTGCAAATGGAATAGACAACAGGTGGAAATTATAGGCAATTAGCAAGACACCCCCAATAAAGAAGTGGTTCTGCAGGTGGTGACCACAGACCACTTCTCAGTTCCTATGCTTCCTGGCTGATGTTTTGGTCACTTTTGAATGCTGGCGGTGCGTTCACTCTAGTGGTAGCATGAGACGGAGTCTACAACCCACACAAGTGGCTCAGGTAGTGCAGCTCATCCAGGATGGCACATCAATGCGAGCTGTGGCAAGAAGGTTTGCTGTGTCTGTCAGCGTAGTGTCCAGAGCATGGAGGCGCTACCAGGAGACAGGCCAGTACATCAGGAGACGTGGAGGAGGCCGTAGGAGGGCAACAACCCAGCAGCAGGACCGCTACCTCCGCCTTTGTGCAAGGAGGAGCAGGAGGAGCACTGCCATAGCCCTGCAAAATGACCTCCAGCAGGCCACAAATGTGCATGTGTCTGCTCAAACGGTCAGAAACAGACTCCATGAGGGTGGTATGAGGGCCCGACGTCCACTGGTGGGGGTTGTGCTTACAGCCCAACACTGTGCAGGACGTTTGGCATTTGCCAGAGAACACCAAGATTAGCAAATTCGCCACTGGCGCCCTGTGCTCTTCACAGATGAAAGCAGGTTCACACTGAGCACATGTGACAGACGTGACAGAGTCTGGAGACGCCGTGGAGAACGTTCTGCTGCCTGCAACATCCTCCAGCATGACCGGTTTGGCAGTGGGTCAGTCATGGTGTGGGGTGGCATTTCTTTGGGGGGCCGCACAGCCCTCCATGTGCTCTCCAGAGGTAGCCTGACTGCCATTAGGTACCGAGATGAGATCCTCAGACCCCTTGTGAGACCATATGCTGGTGCGGTTGGCCCTTGGTTCCTCCTAATGCAAGACAATGCTAGACCTCATGTGGCTGGAGTGTGTCAGCAGTTCCTGCAAGTGGAAGGCATTGATGCTATGGACTTGCCCGCCCGTTCCCCAGACCTGAATCCAATTGAGCACATCTGGGACATCATGTCTCGCTTCATCCACCAACGCCACGTTGCACCACAGACTGTCCAGGAGTTGGCGGATGCTTTAGTCCAGGTCTGGGAGGAGATCCCTCAGGAGACCATCCGCCACCTCATCAGGAGCATGCCCAGGCGTTGTAGGGAGGTCATACAGGCACGTGGAGGCCACACACACTACTGAGCCTCATTTTGACTTGTTTTAAGGACATTACATCAAAGTTGGATCAGCCTGTAGTGTGGTTTTCCACTTTAATTTTGAGGGTGACTCCAAATCCAGACCTCCATGGGTTGATACATTTTTGTGTGATTTTGTTGTCAGCACATTCAACTATGTAAAGAAAAAAGTATTTAATAAGATTATTTCATTCATTCAGATCTAGGATGTGTTGTTTAAGTGTTCCCTTAATTTTTTTGAGCAGTGTATTTAGGGAGTTGGTTTCTCTCTGTCTCTTTGCAATTCTCTGTAATCTACAGAAGATCATTGTGATTTTAACCACTGTGAAAGTATAGCTGACATTCTATTTCCCGTCTTTCTCTCTCCACTCCACAGCTTAACAGGATAAATGGGCCTCCCTCCCCCCAGCCCACCCCCAGCAGCTCAGGGCGAGTGGCCGCGGTGTGTCCCTACATCCAGGTCCCCGTCCCAGGCAGACAGGAGGGGGGCTACGCTCTGCCCCCAGACCCCCTAAAACCACAGTCTGTCCCTGGGACTGGCACCATCAACCATGGCCGCTCCAAATCAGGTCAGTCCCTGCTCCACACTCCACAGCTTTACCTACTTTATCACTCTCAAACTACTGACTGTCAGACTATATCTGTCTATTTAGGACACCTTTGTTGATCTTATCTCGACAATCGTGAGATTGCTATGGAGGAGGTGGTAGAGGATTTTAGTTCAGAGTGGTAGCAGCACATAACACCTCTGAGCAGATATTTCAATTCTAAACTCGTCATATTTTTCAGTTATCTGGCTCAGCTTTCTCTAACTTCCTGTCCTCTCTATTCTCTCATGTCTGTCTGTGGACCTCTTCTTCTCCTTCCCTTACTTGTATCGTCTTTTCCCGCTGTTGTTGTCACGGTTATTGTTGTTGTTGTTGATGTTGTTGTTGTGACCATGGCGTGCGTGGTGGTCTCGGCTCAGCAGAGGAGGAGGGGTGCGGTGTGAGGAAGCCCTCCGGCCAATGGAAGGTCTCAGATTTAGACATCATAGTGGACCCCGTGGAGCTGAGAGAGGGGCCCCGGTCCCCCTCAGGGGCCCACGGTGCCAACAGTGAGTCTGCAGCCAGGGGCCAGGGCAGCAGAAGGAGAGGGGCTTCAGTAGCAAGGCCCGATATCAACAACAGGCCTTAAACATACATTCTGATAGTTATGTACATGCATGTATAATATAGTTCTAACTTCTACCTAAAACTAATTCCACAGCCTTCCTTTCCCTTCTTTTATACATAAATGAAATATATACATTGAGTGGGGCCTCAATAACAAGGCCCTATATCAACTACAAAACATAGGATAACATAGAACATCTACCTAAAACTAATGCCACAACCTTCCCTCCTTACATGAAACATGTAGCTACAGGTTGAATCATTATGTAACTATTTTGTTCATCTTCAGTAGGCCTACTATGAGGTCCCATTCCTTTCCCGTCTAGAAAATCTATTTATTTATATTGGAATTTAATGTTATTGTGTCAATATTTGTAGCCAAAAATACCACGGTCAGTCTAAACGACCTCTATTGAATAAGGGGAAATGGTTAGGCAACATGGTTTATTTGTATGGACAAAAATAGATCCATGACATTAGAGAAGAGGTTACTGATGCATTGTTCTCCACCTCTATGAATGTAACAATTCAAACAGGACTCATGTAGAGAGAGGAATGATGTGTCCTCTTTGATGGACTTGTTCTGCACCTGAAATGGCATACTATTCCCTATATTGTCCACTTTATTTGACCAGAGCTCTATGTGGGCCCTGGTCAAAACTATTGCTCTATATAGGGAATAGGGTGCCATTTCAGGCGCAGCCTTAGATGATGTAGCACCTCTAGTGCTCACCTTTAATAGGACTGGGCATTTGTAATGTTTGAAAGGGAGAGTAGCAGTGGCTTAGTTGGCACAGACACTGCAATAGGTTTAATAGGAAGCCTGGCAGGCAGACAGACAGGATGCAGGGAATAGTTTACCTCCAGACAGTGCAGGAAAGACTGAGTGAGAGAAGAGAGGGAGAGGGAGTGCGCGAGAGATCCTCTTGGAGGGATAGACATTCTCTAATCTCTTTAACCTGATCTAAACCGGATCAGAAACGGGGACAGGACCAAAATACACCCAGCACATACTCCTTGTATTAGAACTGACCCTGTGTCCCTCAGGTCAGTCTGTCCTGCACTATAGGTATGGATGTCATCCTGTTCCTGTACTGTACCAGTCTGTATGAGACTAATCTCTAGTGGACAGACTACATAAACATAAATGGTACCGTAGATCTGTCATGATGCAACGGGATGCGCGAGATAGCGAGCAGCATTAGTTCCGGTGCTTTGGGCAAATCGCGATTTCGCAGGTGTTAGCATCTTTCGAATTTTGGAAGGGGAGGGGACATTTGGACTGTAACTTGCAGAGAGAGAGAGTGGAGCTCTTCGTTCCAATCCTCATTTGATCTCTTCTCTTAACACGTATGGACCCAGGACTTAATTGAGCATCTGACCAACTATGCAAGACTTTAGTTCTGGGTTAACCGAGAGGCAAAGAGAGCAACGTGAAATAGAAATGGAAACGTATTAGCTACAGGTACTAGTTCTTCAAATACACAGTGTTTTGTGAGTAACTGTATTTTCTGTTGCTCATTTAGACTACCGTCAACATTCTATCGATCACTTCTCGAGACAACTGGAATAGCACAGCCAATCATCCACCAACCTTTATACTGAAACACAAACTACTTGTCCTGCTGTCTTCCCCCCCCCCCTTTTACCTCTTGCCTTTCTCACTCAATCCCTCTCTTCTCTACCCCTCCTGTAGCCAATGATGCAGTGTGGCCCACCCTGAGTAAAAGTGTCTCCTCGCGCCAACCTTCAGATTGGAGGAACACCAGCCCAGACCAGGTGAGATCCCTACTTCACCTCCCACTACTACAGTCATTGAGTACATCTTAATAGTCTAAAGTGGCTTCCTATCATCATTTCATCTCCTTCACCTGCACTGTTATTCAATAACTAACCATGAAAAGCAAATTCCTGGTAGGCATTCTGCACCATTTTGCTTTCACAGACCCTGTTTTCTCAGATCAATAAGGAGAAGGAGAAGGAGAGGACACAAGTAGAGAAACCACTTTAGACTATTGAGACGCAGCCATTCACTTTTTGCTCTTTCACACATTCCTTGGACTCTCTCCTTCCTACTGTCCTACATGGACATCTATCTAACTGGTTCACTGTGTTTCCCTCCACAGAGCCTTGACTCCAGTAAACTACCAGGAGGATCTGTGTCCAAACCACCACCCATCTACGGGACTTACCCTGCACCTACTGGCCACCCGTCTATAGTCTGCTCTACCAGCTCCCTGCCCAGGTCTGCCCCTGCTACCTTAGCCTGGCAGCGCTCAGCCCCAACCCCAGCACCTCCTGGTTCCTCCTCCCAGCAGATCCAGCAGCGTATCTCTGTCCCCCCCAGCTCTACACCCCAGTCGGGCCAGGGGGAGAGGCCTGACCCCCCACTGGCTGTGGCTGTGAGGCCCTACGTCCCAGACAGGTCCTCCTCCAGGCCTCAGTCCCCCAGGAAGGGCCCTGCCACCATGAACTCCTCCTCCATCTACCACATGTACCTGCAGCAGCCTGCAGCCAAGAGCTACCCAGTAGGAGGCAGGTCTGCTGTCAAAGCAGGTAAACCCCTGAATAGATAAACATTATATTTTGTAAAGGGTCAGTCAGACCTGGGTTCTAATAGTATTTGATTTCCTTCAAATAATTAATCTGCACTTGATTGCACTTGCCTGGTACAGTAGGACCAATGTAATAGTCCCAAAAGTGCAAACCCATTTGAACCCTGATTCAGATAACGCTTGACTTTCCTGTTGGGTCTCAATCGGTATGGTCCTATAATAATATCTTTATCTCCTTTTGTTTGTAGTGTATGGGAAACCAGTGCTTCCCTCCAGCACCTCTCCCTCCCCTGTGCCCTTCCAACACGGGGCCCTGTCCCCAGGAGGAGGCCTGGGGGGTGGAGAGGACATGGTGGGCAGGGAAGGGGAGACCACAGAGGGTAGACGCCTACCCCCTCCCAGTGTGGAGAACATCCCGCGGCCCCTGAGCCCCACCAAGCTGACCCCGGTGGCCCACTCCCCGCTGCGTTACCAGAGTGATGCCGACCTGGAGGTCCTGCGCCGGCGGTTGACCAACGCACCGCGCCCGCTGAAGAAACGCAGCTCCATCACAGAGCCAGAGGGCCCCACTGGACCCAACATCCAGAAGCTCCTGTACCAGCGCTTCAACACCCTGGCCGGAGGCATGGAGGGCAGCAACAACACGCCGTTCTACCAGCCTGTCTTCATGGGTGGTGTCCTGGGATGTCCTGACATGGACAACATCAACACTGCTAATGGGAACCTGATGGAGACCGCCTCCCTGGTGGTCACTGCAGCAGAGGGTCCCAATTCAGACCATCGCCTGTCCCCTTCCTCTGACTCCAATGAGAATCAGCAGCAGAGGACACCCCCACCCAGTGAGACCATTCCCTGCTTGCCCACCCCCCAGCCCAGCCTGGAAGACAACAACAACAACCAGCCTGGTCCTACCACTACCAGCACCACCTCCCCTCCAAGGCCCATCCCTGAGGCCTTGTCCCCCCAGCAGAAAGACACCTCTCCCCGGACTGTCACACCCCCGGCACTGCCTAAGGTAAGCCTGCCGAACTACAGCTCCATAATGTAACAGCATGCTTCCTTTTTGTATGTCATAATTCATAGGGTCCAGAGTTTCTCCTGGTCAGGTCACATGGTAAGCAAAAACTCCTTGAAAAAAAAGAAAGTAATGACTGTAACTCTGACTCATGTTAGAGTTGCCATCAGAGTTGCAGACATTACTTTCTTCACATTAGACAGAGAGTAACTCCCCTTTCTCTGTCTCAGCAGATCAAGAGGACTAACCTGAAGAAGCCTGAGTCAGAGCGGACAGGCCACGGGCTGCGGGTCAAGTTCAACCCCCTGGCTCTGCTACTGGACGCCTCTCTGGAGGGAGAGTTTGACCTGGTGCAAAGGATCATCTATGAGGTAATCATAGGCTCTTCAATTCAATTCAAACTTTATTATCCCAGAAGATAAATGAACTGTGTTGAGTCTTCTTATTTTATGTACCACAGACTGTCAGCCTGTGAGGGATTTCAAACTGACTTCTAAATCGTCTGCTCTTTTAACATTTTAAGGGCTTTTGTGACAACTGTTGATGTAAAAAGGTCTTTATCATTCTTATTTAATTGAATAATGAAATAAATGTGATTGATTGACCATTTCCCCCATGCAGGTTGAGAACCCCAGCACAGCCAATGACGAGGGCATCACCCCCTTGCACAATGCTGTATGTGCTGGACATCACCACATCGTCAAGTTCCTGCTCGACTTTGGGGTTAACGTCAACGCTGCTGACAGCGATGGATGGTGAGGACAAACACTGTTTAAACCCTGCTGTGACCATTTTCTTTACCTTCCTCTTTCACTTGATCTTTTCTATTTCTTTCTCTTTTACCTTAGCTTTGCTCACCTGCATTGAAAATGGTCAAGACTACACAATGTCTCCATGAACGTCTCTCCTTTTGTGTCCGTCATATTTCCAGGACCCCACTACACTGTGCGGCCTCCTGTAACAGTGTGCATCTCTGTAAGATGCTGGTGGAGTCAGGGGCGGCCATCTTTGCCACCACCATCAGTGACGTGGAGACAGCGGCTGATAAGTGTGAGGAGATGGAGGACGGATACACACAGTGTTCCCAGTTCCTCTACGGTGAGTGGTGTTATATAGAGAGACATGTGGCTCCTGTCCACAAAGAACCCATAGCCCTTACACCCTACACACTTGTGTACATCTGTGGGGCTCAAAACAACTCCCAATCCTACAGCCTACACTCTAGGCACTCATGCTAGGATATGTAGAATTGGATAGGTATAAGCAATATGGCGAAAGCTCCACCTAAGGGGTGGGAAACTCCAGTCCTCAGGGGCCTGAAACTCCAGTCCTCAGGGGCCTGATTGGTGTCACACTTTCCCCCCATCCCTAGCAAACACAGCTGATTCAACTAATTGCATTTTAAACGGAAGATCATGATTAGTTTATTATTGGTATCAGGTGTGCTAGCTGGGGCAAAAGTGTGACACCAATCATAACCTATCTGAAGGCTAGGTGAAGTTCCAACTTTATTGTTCGGCGAGGGTTTTCTGGACAGGGCAATGGTTTTGTGTCAGGAAGGTTCAATAGTGTTTCCATGTGAACTGTGAAGTGACCCTCTTCCCCTCTATCCGTCCCCCAGGGGTGCAGGAGAAGCTGGGTGTGATGAATAAAGGGTCAGTGTACGCGCTGTGGGACTACGAGGCCCAGAGCTCAGACGAGCTGTCCTTCCACGAGGGAGACGCCATTACCACTCTGAGTCGCAGGGACGACGCTGAGACAGAGTGGTGGTGGGCCAGACTACATGACAAGGAGGGATACGTGCCACGCAACCTGCTAGGGGTAAGGCCAGCCACCATGATGGATACAACTATGGTCTGAATCACCAGGATGTTAATATCATAGAGATCCTATAATTCTGTGATTAAGGTGGTGTATTTATGCTTATATACTATGTATATAGATGTCCCCAATCTTGTTTGAAATGACATGTTAATTAAATGTTAGTTGAAATTGGATAGGATCTTTAACCCAAATGACAGAAGTGGCATCTCAAAATATTTGTAATAAATCCTATGTTGTGACATGACACCCCCTGCTGTATCTGCCTGTATAAGCTGAATTTCCTTAATCTGAAAATAAAATTAACAATAACGTTTTCTTCTTCTTACAGTTGTATCCAAGGATCAAGCCTAGACAACGTTCTCTGGCATAGAGAAGACGGTGCACGTTGCTGAGAAGATAGTGCACGTTGTTGTGCTGGGACTGGGCTCAGAGCTGGAGCTGACTAGACTTGCAGAGAGTGGCAGCGCCGGGACAGTGCCCTCTCTCTGTGTCAGTCTGTGCCACCCCAGAACAAAGAACAAGGGCCAGGGCATGGACAGAGTGGCCCATATCCGGACAGACAGACAGGCTCAGTATTGGTGGTCACTTACTAAATAGGAAGAAGAGCCAGCATACACCACCCGGAGATCCCTGTCTGGATTTTCAAAGTTTCGCTTTTCTCCCCGACAAAGCTGACTTTTTCTCATTGGTTCATGAAGCAATGAAGCACCATTTTTACTTTTTTTTTTTACGACTCCCACCGCCCTGCCACCACCCCCTCATTCAGCGAATACTCTGGGTCTGGGCTTCCCCTTCCCTCTCACTCAGTGGTTTTCTCCTGTGTGTCAGTCGAGTAAGGACTTGAATGTGATAATCTCAGAGAAGGGAGCAGAGGACAGGACAGAGGCAGTCATGAGTTAGTGAATATGTGTTTGAACTAAGTGCTATTAGATGAAGATGGACAGTTACCCTGGAAGTCAAATATTCAGGGTTTCAGTGGAGGAAAGAAGGCAAGAGATAAGAGAATGTTTTTACGAGGAAGAACAGGAAGAAAAGTGACAGAAGGTGTTATTGAACGACTTTGAAGGCTGGTTAAAGCTACTGAAAGAGATGTGGAATGTTTAAAACAGTCATACAATGTTGGTGTTATTTTTGTGAACCAAAATGTGTTCTGAAGGAATGAGTGGAAGAGGTAGTGCTGGGATGGGAAAGTGAGAGGTGCAGCATTTTCTTCTACAGATACAATAACTATGAAGCTAACTATGGGTGTGAATTGAAACTAAGCTCATCAAACACTCATAGGCCTACAGTATATACATGCTTTATCACCCAAACAGGAGGTCTATAGTTAGGATCTCTCCTTTGGAGTTTGTATTCATATTGAGTTAAATTCAGGCAGAAGTTTGTACATTGTGTTATTTCCCCTATTTTTGTTTCAGGTTGGTTGTTGTCTATTTAATACCCATCATGCAAATTGATACACAATTTGATCACTGAGTATAGCCTACCTGTTGACTGACGCTGGCTTGATTTACTGGTTGTGTATTACAGTCTGCTGTATGGATGGGTTATTATGTGACATACAAAACAAACACCTATCAATATGCCCCATGAAATGTAAATGTACACAATAAATAATGATTTCCCTTGAATGGGAATAAAACAAATTGTTACATAGAATGTTGTATGTTGTTATAACATAGTAGTAACGTCTCACTATGCTATGCACAATGCTTACAATTGGCTACAGTCTTCATACAGTCTACCAAACAAGAGTTAATAACAGGGGGCGTGTCAGTTAATATATGATCCTTTCCACCTCCTTTGAAAGCTAAACATTGACCGATAGATATGTGATAGGTGCAGTTTATGCGAAGGTCAGGGAGAAATCCTGTACTGATTGCCGCAGTAAACTATCTTGTCACAAAGTTGCACCGCCTACAAACGGAATATTGTCCTACAGTAGCCCACTTCTTGCCTATTATTGCCTTGTCATCCGCACTGGAATGTAAATTTTTGTTGACAGCGGTACGTTGCATCTCTCTGTGGATTGGGCACATAGGCGTGAAAAGAAAACCTGGATTTGCACACACGTAATTTACGCATTCCGAAGACTTTCAAAGTCGTTATCCTGAGCCCTCATGGCAAGCCCAAAAGCCTTTCACATAAATAGCCCGTTTTTGGAGAGCATAGACATGTCAAAACGGGCGGGGATCAATGTGTATTTAAAAATGGAAAGTTCCCAACCCTCCGGTTCATTCAAAATCCGCGGTATCGGACACCTGTGCCAAAAGGTAAGCATGTTCAAAGGGTTTAAGTAAAATGATCGTAAATCTAATTTATATGACATCTAATGACAAACATACTTAGAATAGAGATGTAGTAACATTTCAAAGATTAGCCTATTGTTTTACACAAGTGATGGGCCTACATACTGGAAACAAACAACTTAAAACGAACGAACCTTTGACATTCTGCTCGTCATGGAATATGGAAAATATCCGCCATTATTAAAAAATGGTTTGTTTACTACTGTTCAAACACTTGTGCGACAACACCTCCTAGTGTTGACCAGAGAACATTTCATTTAATGGTGTCTTGAGTTCATGATGATAAAAACGGGAAAAAAAGCAACGTTTCAATATATAAATCACTCAATCTTTCTCAGTTAGATTTCTATTTTTTTATATATATATATATATATATGTCTATATATCTGATCAATGGCATTATACTTTTTTAAATTTCTAGATTGCAGGACCAGAGTCCAAAGGAGTTGTTTGCTCCTCAGGTAGTAGACGATTTATATAATAATATTTCCAAATTATCCCAACATTCCCCATTATGACAAAATCTTTATGTTGTGTTCAGGTGGCAATGCGGGGATGGCCACAGCCTATGTGGCACGCAAACTAAACATTCCAGCAACTATCATTGTGCCTTCATCCACGCCTGAGCTGATTAGGGAGAAACTGAAGGACCAGGGAGCCACAGTCAGAGTATCTGGCAAGGTAATCCCGACAATTAGTGACCACCTCTCCTCTCGAGTTTTTGCCAGCCTTATAACTGAAGACTGACTTACCTGTGGACTTTGTAGGCTACTCCCCAGTTGTGTGTTGCCATTTGTATGTCTCATTTTGCCTGTTCAGGTGTGGGATGATGCCAATGATGAGGCCCTGCGTCTGACCCAGACTGATGGCCTGACCTATGTCCCACCCTTTGACCATCCTCTGCTCTGGTGAGAAGATACTCCAGTCAGACCAACCTTAAATTAGCCTGTAAGGGGCATGACATCTAGAATGACCGACTTAGATCACACATAATGGTTCAGATTATGTGAAATGAACACCATTCTTCTACTATTAGGAGTTGCTGTTGCCTTTTCTTTTGAATGAACAATTTTCCCTCCCCTTTTGCTCTTGTTTGTCTCATTTTTCCCCCTTTCTATTTTGTGTAAAGTGTCTGGTGACACATTTGTTTGGAAAATACAATTTAAATACATTTTTATTTTATTTTATTCTACCCCAGGCAAGGCCATGCCAGTATTGTGAGAGAGATCAAGGCCTCTCTTCCATCCAAGCCTGGGGCTGTTGTTTTATCTGTGGGGGGAGGAGGGCTGCTCTGTGGGGTGGTGGAGGGCATGAAGGAAGTGGGCTGGGACAGTGTGCCCATCATCTGCATGGAGACTGAGGGAGCAGACTGTTTTAACGCAGCAGTAAAGGCTGGCAAGATAGTCACCCTCCCTGACATCACCAGGTGAGAAGAGAACAGAGATTAAACTGTGAGATATTCATTTAGCATAATGTTTTATTCAAATCTATTCAATTATTTTATATTTTATTTTATTATATTCCATTGTAATGATCTGGGATGATGGTTGCATTGCCAGTGAGGCCAAGTGTCTGGGTTCGAAGACGGTGTGCAGCCAGGCCATTGAGTACATTAAGGAGGGCAACATGAACATCATATCAGAGCTGGTCACTGACCAGCAGGCCCTGCAAGCAGTGGAGACCTTCCTTGGTGAGTGTTATACCAGCCACCACTGTTGTCAGATGGAGCATTCTAGAATTGTTTTAAATGTTCAATACATCTCCATACATTACTCTGCTTTATTTGATGTATAGTTTTATCCTAAAAGAAACGTAGCTACTGTTACAACTACGACTAAAACTATGTATGTGTTTGTGTGTGCGCATGTGTGCCTGCTGTTGTGCATGTGTGCTTGTGTGCGTGTGTGTGCCTCCTTGTCTGTGTGTGTGCATGTATGTGTGTGTGTTCAGACGAGGAGCGTGTGCTGGTGGAACTGGCCTGCGGGGCTGCGTTAGCGGCTGTGTACTGTGGAGTCATCCAGAGACTGCAGGGTGAGGGCCGGCTGCCCGTTCCCCTAGCAGGACCCCTGGTCATGATCGTCTGTGGAGGGAGCAGCATCAACCTGGCACAGCTGGAACATCTCAGGAAGGTCCTCAACAGATGAACACAGAACATGGAGCTCCTAGGCTGCATCTCAAATGTCACACTATTCCCTATATAGTTCACTACTTTTGACCAGGGCCTATAGCCTTGTCCCATAGTTGATCAAACAATAAAATAGTTGGCTACAGCACATCCAGTACGGACTAGGCTATTGGATACCCATCAACAGACTGTTTTAATGAAAGATTATGAGGACCGATTCTTAATTGTTTTTTATTACAGCTTCTTACCCTGTTGTATACATTTTCACAATGTTGACCAATGCTTCCCCTAATTTCCCTGCTTTGTAATCAGTGTCAAAGTTGGAAAATCTCTGATAACCTTTTTTGCTTCATAGAAATCAGAAATAAAATTCAGTAGTGGTTATTAGCATAAATGTAATGCTTCATTCAAATGCAGTTACTAGTTGTTACCAGCAGGTGGTACTCCTTGTCACTGAGAATTCCAACCAAAAGACCAGTGGAGGTGGTAGGCTATACTAAGAAGACAACCGTTGCTTAACTTCTGACACCATTCGGTTTCTATCAGCTATAAGCATGTCTTTTCTGGTATTCCATTGTTTATTTGATATACATTTAGGCTACTCTATTGTTTAAGCTGACATGGTTGATGAGACCATCTTAAAAACCCAACGTGGCTATGTTTAACAGCTATCAGTAGCAGCCTCATATAAAACCGATCATAAAATAATCTAAAATAGTCATGGAAAAGCAGAGACAGGTTAAAGAAGGATTTTTAAGCCTGAAGACAATTGTGACATGGATTGTGTATGTGTGCCATTCATAGGGTGAATAGGCAAGACAAAATATTTAAGTGCCTTTGAACTGGGTATGGTAGTATGTGCCAGGCGCACCGGTTTGAGTGTGTCAAGAACTGAAACACCGCTGGGTTTTTCACGCTCAACAGTTTCCCGTGTGTATCAAGCATGGTCCACCACCCAAAGGACATCCAGCCAACTTGACACAACTGTGGGACACATTGGAGTCAACATAGGCCAGCATCCCTGTGGAACGCTTTCAACACCTTGTCCATGCCCCGACGAATTGAGGCTGTTCTAAATGTAAAAAAGGGGGGTGCAACTCAATATTAGAAAGGTGTTTTTAATGTTTTGTACACTCAGTGTATATACAGTGGGGGAAAAAAGTATTTAGTCAGCCACCAATTGTGCAAGTTCTCCCACTTAAAAAGATGAGAGAGGCCTGTAATTTTTATCATAGGTACACGTCAACTATGACAGACAAATTGAGAAAAGAAAATCCAGAAAATCACATTGTAGGATTTTTAATGAATTTATTTGCAAATTATGGTGGAAAATAAGTATTTGGTCACCTACAAACAAGCAAGATTTCTGGCTCTCACAGACCTGTAACTTCTTCTTTAAGAGGCTCCTCTGTCTTCCACTCGTTACCTGTATTAATGGCACCTGTTTGAACTTGTTATCAGTATAAAAGACACCTGTCCACAACCTCAAACAGTCACACTCCAAACTCCACTATGGCCAAGACCAAAGAGCTGTCAAAGGACACCAGAAACAAAATTGTAGACCTGCACCAGGCTGGGAAGACTGAATCTGCAATAGGTAAGCAGCTTGGTTTGAAGAAATCAACTGTGGGAGCAATTATTAGGAAATGGAAGACATACAAGACCACTGTTAATCTCCCTCGATCTGGGGCTCCGCGCAAGATCTCACCCCGTGGGGTCAAAATGATCACAAGAACGGTGAGCAAAAATCCCAGAACCACACGGGGGGACCTAGTGAATGACCTGCAGAGAGCTGGGACCAAAGTAACAAAGACTACCATCAGTAACACACTACGCCGCCAGGGACTCAAATCCTGCAGTGCCAGACGTGTCCCCCTGCTTAAGCCAGTACATGTCCAGGCCCGTCTGAAGTTTGCTAGAGTGCATTTGGATGATCCAGAAGAGGATTGGGAGAATGTCATATGGTCAGATGAAACCAAAATAGAACTTTTTGGTAAAAACTCAACTCGTCGTGTTTGGAGGACAAAGAATGCTGAGTTGCATCCAAAGAACACCATACCTACTGTGAAGCATGGGGGTGGAAACATCATGCTTTGGGGCTGTTTTTCTGCAAAGGGACCAGGACGACTGATCCGTGTAAAGGAAAGAATGAATGGGGCCATGTATCGTGAGATTTTGAGTGAAAACCTCCTTCCATCAGCAAGGGCATTGAAGATGAAACATGGCTGGGTCTTTCAACATGACAATGATCCCAAACACACCGCCCGGGCAACGAAGGAGTGGCTTCGTAAGAAGCATTTCAAGGTCCTGGAGTGGCCTAGCCAGTCTCCAGATCTCAACCCCATAGAAAATCTTTGGAGGGAGTTGAAAGTCTGTGTTGCCCAGCGACAGCCCCAAAACATCACTGCTCTAGAGGAGATCTGCATGGAGGAATGGGCCAAAATACCAGCAACAGTGTGTGAAAACCTTGTGAAGACTTACAGAAAACGTTTGACCTGTGTCATTGCCAACAAAGGGTATATAACAAAGTATTGAGAAACTTTTGTTATTGACCAAATACTTATTTTCCACCATAATTTGCAAATAAATTCATTAAAAATCCTACAATGTGATTTTCTGGAGAAAAAAAATCTAATTTTGTCAGTCATAGTTGACGTGTACCTATGATGAAAATTACAGGCCTCTCTCATCTTTTTAAGTGGGAGAACTTGCACAATTGGTGGCTGACTAAATACTTTTTTTCCCCCACTGTATGTAAACTTCTGACCCACTGGATTTGTGATACAGTGAATTATAAGTGAAATAATCTGTCTGTAAACAATTGTTTGAAAAATTACTTGTGTCATGCACAAAGTAGATGTCCTAACCGACTTGCCAAAACTATAGTTTGTTAACAAGAAATTTGTGGAGTGGTTGAAAAACGAGTTTTAATGACTCCAACCTAAGTGTATGTAAACTTTCGACTTCAACTGTAAATGTTGTCAAAAATATAAATAGTAAAGTACAGATACCCTAAAACACTACTTAAGTAGTATATCAAAGTATTTTTACTTAAATACTTTACACCACTGTCGCTCTGCTTCTACCATAGTAGACACGTGTTTCACTGTCTGTGAGTTAGACACCATCTCCCAAGCTACAGTGTCATAAAAAGCACCATAGAATGGAATGGCACCACTGCTGATGTGAGTTTATTGAATGTGACAGTGAAGCAGTTCACCAAGGCCCTAGGTCAGTCACAGTTCTAACAGGCCTTTCCAGGAAGATAGTTGCTTCACAAATTTAACTATGATTTCCCTGCATGAGTATAACAATTCAAGATTATAGTAAAGAATGTAGTTTAAAAAAGTAAGAAAATAAAGTAGGGTACTTATTTTTCCTATTTTTTTTGTACACTGATATGTTGGAAATGACAGTCATTGAGATCCACTAAGAGGATGTGATTAAGCTTTAATTTCTTTAAAGTGCTTTTTAATGACTATTTTCATGTCTTTACTCCTAGCCTATTATCCCTCCTCCAGGGGATGGAGTCTTAAGGGATAATCTGAGATCAGATCAGAGACATTAGAGGATTGATTCCCCACCTCCCTTAAGAGGACATCTTCCCCCAGATTCGGTAAGGCTGTATCCCAAATGACACCCAATTCCCTATTCAGTGTATTATTTTTATCGCCAAAAGTAGTGCACTATATAAGGAATAGGGCATTTGAGATGCCTCAGCTATCAATGATGATACCTTCCAGACAAGGAAAGTACAGGCTGGTACAATATTAGGTACAGACATTGGCATACGTGTATAGTATTTTAAGTGGAAATACACTATGTGTTAGTAATGTTTAGTGTGGATGAAATACAGTTGAAGTTGGAAGTTTACATACACCTTAGCCAAATACATTTAAACTCAGTTTTTCACAATTCCTGACATTTAATCCTAGTAAAACTTCCCTGTCTTAGGTCAGTTAGGATCACCACTTTATTTTATTGAATTATTTAATTCAGCTTTTATTTCTTTCATCACATTCCCAGTGGGACAGAAGTTTACATACACTCAATTAGTATTTGGTAGCATTGCCTTTAAATTGTTTAACTTGGTCATACGTTTCGGGTAGCCTTCCTCAAGCTTCCCACAATAAGTTGGGTGAATTTTGGCCCATTCCTCCAGATAGAGCTGGTGTAACTGAGTCAGGTTTGTAGGCCTCCTTGCTCGCACACACTTTTTCAGTTCTGCCCACAAATGTTCTATAGGATTGAGGTCAGGGCTTTGTGATGGCCACTCCAATACCTTGACTTTGTTGTCCTTAAGCCATTTTGCCACAACTTTGGAAGTATGCTTGGGGTCATTGTCCATTTGGAAGACCCATTTGCGACCAAGCTTTAACCTCCTGACTGATGTCTTGAGATGTTGCTTCAATATATCCACATAATTTTCCTTCCTCATGATGCCATCTATTTTGTGAAGTGCACCAGTCCCTCCTGCAGCAAAGTACCCCCACAGCATGATGCTGCCACCCCCTGTTCTTCACGGTTGGGATGGTGTTCTTCGGTTTGCAAGCTCCCCCTTTTTCCTCCAAACATAACGATGGTCATTATGGCCAAACAGTTCTATTTGTGTTTCATCAGACCAGAGGACATTTCTCAAAAAAGTACGATCTTTGTCCCCATGTGCAGTTGCAAACCGTAGTCTGGCTATTTTATGGCGGTTTTGGAGCAGTGGCTTCTTCCTTGCTGAGCGGCCTTTCAGGTTATGTCGATATAGGACTAGTTTTACTGTGGATATAGATACTTTTGTACCTGTTTCCTCCAGCATCTTCACAAGGTCCTTTGCTGTTGTTCTGGAATTGATTTGCACTTTTCACACCAAAGTATGTTAATCTCTAGGAGACAGAACACGTCTCCTTCCTGAGCGTTATGACAGCTGCGTGGTCCCATGGTGTTTATACTTGTGTACTATTGTTTGTACAGATGAAGGTGGTACCTTCAGGCATTTGGAAATTGCTCCCAAGGATGAACCAGACTTGTGGAGGTCTACAATTTTTTTTCTGAGGTCTTGGCTGATTTCTTTTGATTTTCCCATGATGTCAAGCAAAGAGGCACTGAGTTTGAAGGTAGGCCTTGAAATACATCCACAGGTACACCTCCAATTGACTAAAATTATGTCAATTAGCCTATCAGAAGCTTCTAAAGCCATGACATCATTTTCAGGAATTTTCCAAGCTGTTTAAAGGCACAGTCAACTTAGTGTATGTAAACTTCTGACCCACTGGAATTGTGATACAGTGAATTATAAGTGAAATAATCTGTCTGTAAACAATTGTTGGAAAAATTACTTGTGTCATGCACAAAGTAGATGTCCTAACCGACTTGCCAAAAATATAGTTTGTTAACAAGAAATTTGTGGAGTGGTTAAAAAATTGTTTTAATGACTCCAACCTAAGTGCATGTAAACTTCCGACTTCAACTGTACATGTATGTTTGAGATATGAAAGATTTAAGAGCGGGTGCAAAGAGCTGCATAGTTTGCCTGTCTGCTGAAGACTGTTTCTTTGTTCTGTTAGCTAGGTATAATACAGTAGACTAGTTTATGGAAATAGTGTTGCAGTCCAACTTCATTCATCCCAGTCGTTTTTAAACAAAGCGTGACATATTATTCATCATGTTGTTAGTGTGCAGGTAGAAGCGCCAAGCTCAGAGCCACTGATGGGGCGGGTGCTGTACCAATCATTAATCCTCCATCAATCACAACCTTTGATGTTTAGATGTATGTGTGTAGGCAAGGCTTGATGGATTTCTCCTTTTGTTTAAAACTATAAATCAAGTGCTGGAAATCAAAACTTTGTAAAATAAATGTTTGTTTCTGTTGCTGTATGTTCTATCTGCCTTATGAAGAGCTCCTAGCTCTCACACATTTCCACAGTGAAGTTATAGGTTGTAGAGGCCTTGTCTGGTTGGCTTTGCTGCACAGAGGTGGGCAGTCCTCTTAACAAATGTGTTGGTATCAGGAATTTCAACAAAAGATCACTATGAAGTCAACTAGTCTATATCTTTGACCTTTAGGTGAGGAAAATGAATGTGACAAATGACTCTGGTTGAGTTACAGTACAGCTAAGTCAGAGAGAGAACAGAACAGACCTGTGAAGAGAACAGAAAGAGAAAAAAATAGAGAAATCCAGGAATAAGTAATGTAAACCAGAGCGAGAAACCTTAGTTTGAACTCTTTACAGTCCTGCCTGCCCTGCCTGACAACAAAGACCAGTCAGTCTGTACAGGGTGCTTATCCCTGGAGCAGTTTTACTGTGCTTTACTGACTGTACTGTACAGCTACATACCTCTATTAGCCCCCGAGCTGGGAACAATAAGCAGGCCTGGACAATTTAAATATTTACACAATACTCCCTGGCCAACTTTTGGAAGTGCTGCCCTTAGTACATAAAGCAGACCAACCAGCCCCTGACGTCACCCCTTGCTTTATGCCTGCATGCCTCCCTCCCTTCGCTGGCTCTGGCTCTTGGAAAGGTGAGCAGAACAGAACCTTGACCCCCCCCCCCCCCCCCCCCCCAAAAAAAAAAAAACATCAACACTTGCACTTAAGACATTTTTACATTCATCATCACTCCATCAAGGAAATATACTATTCTTTATAACAAAGATATGTACATATATTTCAGGATGTTGTGTATCCCTGGAAACAATCAGAATGAATGTAAACATTGCAGTTTTGAAAACGTAGCTTGTCCAAAAAAAGTGTCCTCTTGGCACAATTTACCCCGGGTATTGTGTAAATTGAGCCGCAGGACAGGGTAAGTTAAGCCACCTACACATTTCTGTACAGCATGAAATATTACCACTACCTTTTTAAAACCATGTTTATCTTTATTTCCCAAACACAATTCAACACAATCACAATACATTTTCTGTATTTTAATCATTTTAAGCATATTTTAATATGCAGAAATCGCTCCGCTATTTCCTGGTTGCTAAAATTCTAATTCTAGTTTGTGACAAAACAAGCAATATTAGGTAGAGAATAATTGTACCATCTAAACCGCCGTTAAATATATTTTCAGTAACCAAAAATATTGTATTTTCAGCTGTTTGAAGCTGGTGTACAAAACCGAAAGTAAAAGATGCAAAAACAAAACTTAAGCACGGAAAGCATAGAAATAGTGCACATAGAACATATCTACCGCTTCTTAGACTTGCTTTCAATGAGAATGGCAGATCTATAACTCCCATTTCTATGTGAATTTGGTCAGGTTGCCTAGAAAGTTACATATTGCAACTTTAACACCTAACAAACACTTTGTACTTTTTAAAACACTTTTAACATATGCCAGGCCCTGTTGTTACCTCATATCCCAAAGATAATGCCTTGCATTACGCCTGGGAAGAAAACCCTTCAATTTGCTCAACTTGTCATTGGCTCAATTTACCCCATGGCCATTGGCTCAACTAACCTTAAGGCAAACATTTGGACTATATTAGCCTACACAGCTACAAGGATGCACTTACATGCTAGGTTTAGGACCTCATATTAAATCTTATAGAGACCCCAACTGATGTATAGAACAATCTTAAAATTATCTACTTTGGGTTAGATGCAAGCACCATGAAACTGCTAACACAATAAATTAATTTGACGTGGTGAATTGACTCAACTTGCTTACCACTTTTTTCATGTGGTTTCATCCTTCACAGACTCCATGAAATGATGACCTCTTCCTAAATATTTGGTCAATTTATTAATTTTGTGTATTGTTTCCTACAAACAAGGGTGGCTCAATTTACCCCGTTGGCTCAATTTAGCCCACTCTTCCCTACATAAAAGGAAGGAAAAACCTTTTAGGTCTAAAATCAGTAGTAAATTGCTCTATTCCAAAATTGACCATAATCCTGGAGCTATGGTCTGCTCCGCACGCACCACCAGCTGCTGTCATGGCTGTAATTCCGCTATACAGCTCCACCAGTATTCCTACAATCCCCTGTAATTCTGTCTGTGCCCTGTTTTTGGCTAAATAAATCCCATGTTACCCCTCCCCAAACGCTCCCGTCAATGCTGCAAAACTTGAAACTCAACTTTGACATAGTTCTTCATGCATAGGAGGGTTTCAAATACTTTTCACATCACCTTTTATTAACTCACTTTATTAACTGTAGCCACTAGCTTCATCTAGATATATTCTATATTATTCTATTCTATTCCCGATAGATGCCTGTCAGATGAAGATAGGGTGTCATGTTGATTTGTCACATTGTCTTGTAATCTAGGCTCTCAATCAACCACTTACACGTCTGCTTTTCTTTCACCTAGTGGGAGAACCATTCCGCTGGGACTACATTTCCCATGAAAACATGAGCTTTGTCATCGTTGGTCCGTGAGCGCTGAAACCAAAGACAGTACACTATGAAAAAAGGCAGAAACTGCTTCTCCAATAGAATTACCAGATCACGCTTGTAGGCGATGTCATGGTGACCTTGGCTAGCTAAACTCATGCGCAGAAACACGTCTTCGGTCTAACGGTCGTCTTGCGCCAAACTGCGCATGTGCAAAGGCACTCATTCGATATAAAATAGTTTTTGACAAAAATGTAAACCTGTCAGTTTGTCACTTTCACGAGGTTGGAGTAATAACATGTCCAACTACTTAAGACATTGTCTCGAATCTAGATTGTGCCTTTACATTTCGAGAAAATTAACATCTAAAGAAGAATTGTTCACTTCTCTAATTGACTTCTCAAACCCCAAACCCCTACCTGGTCTGCTTGGTCTGCTTCGCAAGTGTTCCCGGAAGTCTCGTGATGTTGAGCCTTTGGGTTTAGAAACTCTGTGCTGACACAAGTGCTGCCACGAGCCAAAAGGGATGATGTCACCTGCAACAGCCCAATGATTATTGTGTTAAAGGCGAATACACAGGCATAAAGCGCCGATCGAACTGCTTCAATTATGGATTTGTTTACAAGGTAAGCTAAAACAATACTAGATAACTATCACGATGACAGTGGTGTATTTTTCCCACATACAAATATATTCCAGATAAATTATTAGACATGATTTACAGCAACACAGCAACACAGATGATACCCGATGACCGAGGATAGGCTAGATGGGTGGGACGAAGGGATAAAACATGCAAATAAGAGTGCAAATGAAAGATCTATGTGAACCGCCGCTGCCACATTTTGGCTGCAAAATTGTGCATAGTTAAAGGCGATTTGATCACCTTGGGATGTGAAGAATGTCTTTACGCGGTTGCAAGTTTCATGTGTCTTTTGGATCAGTTAGTGTATTTATGCTGGTTTGTAGCGACTAAGCCGGTGTTATATCTCTAGAACTGGTGTGTGCATGCAATGCAACCATAGTAGGCCTATACAAGTGAATACTTTGATCTGTTGTAATTTTATTAATGCAGTGTAGCCTAAACCTGTTTTTTGTTGTGTAATAAGGCCTACAGTGTAATTATGGTATGAATGATTGGGAACGAGTTGGATATGTGTGTTGCATTCACAACATGTGTAACATGTGTATTACTCTACTGTTCCAACAGTAATTTGCCTTTGAATGTCATTTCCCTTGAACAACAGTTAGAAACTACACTACATGACCAGAAGTATGTGGCCACTGCTCTTCGAACATCTCATTCCAAAATCATGGGCATTAATATGGAGTTGGTCCCCCCCCCCCCCCCCCCCCCCCTTTGTTGCTATAACAGTCTCCACTCTTCTGGGAAGGCTTTCCAATAGATGTTGGAACATTGCTGCGGGGACTTGCTTCCATTCAGCCACAAGAGCATGAGTGAGGTTGGGCAATTAGGCCTGGCTCGCAGTTGGCGTTCCAATTCATCCCAAAGGTGTTCGATGAGGTTGAGGTCAGGGTTCTATGCAGGCCAGTCACGTTCTTCCACACCGATCTCGAAAAACCATTTCTGTATGGACCTCGCATTGTGAACGGGGGCATTGTCATGCTGAAACGGGAAAGGGCCTTCCCCAAACTGTTGCCACATAGTTGGAAGCACAGAATTGTCTAGAATGTAATTATATGTTAAGGCTTCCCTTCACTGGAACTAAGGGGCCTAGCCCAAACCATGAAAAACATTCCCAGACCATTATTCATCCTCCACCAAACTTTACAGTTGGCACAATGCATTAGGGCAGGTAGCGGTCTCCTGGCATCCGCCAAACCCAGATTCGTCCATCAGACTGCCAGATAGGTACGCGTGATTCATCACTCCAGAGAACGCGTTTCCACTGCTTCAGAGTCCAATGGCCGCAAGCTTTACACCACTCCAGCCGACGCTTGGCATTGCACATGGTGATCTTAGGCTTATGTGTGGCTGCTCGGCCATGGAAACCCATTTCATGAACCTCCCGACGAAAAGTTATTGTGCTGACGTTGCTTCCAAAGGCAGTTTGGAACTCGGTAGTGAGTGTTGCAACTGAAGACAGACGATTTTTACACACTACGCGCTTCAGCACTCGGCCTACCACTTTGCGGCTGAGCCGTTGTTGCTCCTAGACGTTTCCACTTCACAATAACAGCCCTTACAGTTGACCGGGGCAGATCTAGCATTGCAGAAATTTTATGAACTGACTTGTTGGAAAGGTGGCATCCTAGATGGTGCCATATTGAAAGTCACTGAGCTTTTCAGTAAGGCCAATGTTTGTCTATGGAGATTGCATGGCTGTGCGCTCGATTTGATACACCTGTCAGCAATGGGTGTGGCTGAAATAGCCAAATCCACTAATTTGAAGCGGTGTCCACATACTTTTGTATATACTGTATAGTGTATGTCATTCCTATCCCAATATTTGACTAAAGGAGCCTAACGTTACTCCGTCCAAGGACCCTACATGTTCTATTTTAAAGGGCGAATTGGCTCTGGAAGCCAAAACAGCCAAATACTCCATCTAAACTTGAATCGATTATCAATTGCGGTCCGGTTCTAGAAACATAAATCACTTTACTTTGATATCATATCAAAATGATTACACAAATGCAAAATACACACTTACTCTACACTGTTTTAACCGGTTTTAATATGGTTGTGACAGTATTTTTCAGTGACAACATGTTTGTGGCATCTGTCTTCCGTTAACACACAGGTGTTCGGAGACGCAGACAGCTAGTTAGCACAGGTAGTCCACTCTGTCTTCCGTCTGTTTTCCGTAAACAAGTGCTGTAACATGGAAATATGGCCGTGTGGGAACCCTAACCCTATAAAGATGTGTATCAATTTAACCTTTCGTTTTTTGAAAATTGTTTGTCGCCAATATGAAAGATAAGGTCCTTATGCTTCCAAAACCGTATGGCAAGCGATGCGTGTTAATGTTCAGACCGAGTGTCGTGGCTCTTAAGTTTTACCATCAACAAGCAAACAAGTTTCTCTTTATGATATATTGTTGTTAGGAAACTGTCTGTGGTTTGTATTCTATATTCTTCCCTTTGGGGTCAGAGTAGCAGTGATACCGATTCATGAAGAGGTTTCATGTTGGGGACATACAGGCAATTCCACGGTAACAGAGTGATGCTGAGACTCAGATTTTTCACTTTAAAATGCATGTTTGGTAACAGAATGATGGCACAAACAGCACAAACTGTCATTCTGTTAACAAACTTTGGATCTGCACTGTTCTTCAAGTAAATGTATTTTTGTGAAATTTTCTGTGGAAATTATTGTGCATAGTTGTATGGTTTGTTTAACTTTGCAATCATTGGTTTTTGTTTGACATACATTTTAAATAGAAAAATCTGAGTCTCAGCATCACTCTGCCGATCATGGAATTGCCCATACATCATTTGAGATGTTGACGGTATTTCATATGGGTGAGCAACACCTGGAACTCATGGGTGGAGACAAGTGTTTTACTGCCTTCGGTCACCTGGTAAATTTCTAAATCATTCTGTTTTGTCTGGTAGGCTACTTCAGTCTGCAACAGGAACTCACTTTTTTTATAAGCATTATACTAACCTTATAGAGGTCTGAGACTTGTAGCTAGATTTGACTGGCTGAGGATGTAAGACATCCCCATTCTCAGATTAGTAATTTAATACTCTTAGATCCTTCAGCAAGCAGACTTCTCCAAGTCATTTTTACGGTTAGACTCTAATTAGTTGTTTTTAATCAATTAGTTACTCATTGTGTATTATTCCTCATTATCGTTGTATTATTTTTCAATTTTTCTCTCTGCTTTGTTGGGAAGGGCCAGCAAGTAAGCATTTCACTGTTAGTCTGCTTTGTAAACATGTTGTTTACGAAGCATGTGACAATTAAAAATTGATTTGATTTTTGATTAAAAAAAGGGCCTAGAGGACAGTACAACTTATTTACATGTATCAGTTTTGCCCCTCTCCTCCTAGCATCAGGTGAGGCATGACATTTTTTTTATGAGACCAATGTTTGCTGAACCGTCTGCGCGCAATCCATACCTAATTGCTGTGTGTAATGATATAGAAGATGGGTAATGTCTTGGTTACCTCCCTGCACTGCACTGACGTCCGTGATGTTAGACATGCATAGGCTTGAATGTTCTATCATACGCAAAATAGTCTACATGCTACCTGGAGACTCCGATCAAGCCCAAGTCATGCTAATGACAACAACACCAGTAGCTCAGTGCTAACCTGTTCTCATTCTGAAATATGATTGGTGTTTTGTAGGGCTGACAAATCACATGCCTCAGTCAGCCTCATGATCACTGAGATTATTACTGTGCTGTTAATCATCCATTCCAGACCAGACCCCTCTGTGTGTGTTTGTGTGTGTGTCTGTTTTTGTGTCTGTGTACGGCACTGGATTCTCAGCCTTTTTAATAAGTAACACCTCCGATACTTAACACGCTGAGCACCGGGCAGAAGCCCAAGTCTCTTCCAGTCATCAGCAGATCATTCCGTTTAGATGGGTTGTTGTCTGGCTGCCTACTCTGCGCCCCCAGGCTGACATTCTCCCTGGTTCACCGGCCCTGAATCGCAGGTTCCTACTACTGACCTCTCTGCATTTCCTTGTCTGGGGGACTGACTGGGGCTTGAATAGAGTGGAGAACTGCTCCCCCCTCTCTCTCTTGCGCGTGTGTGTGTATGCACATTTTGTGTGTGTGTCTATTTCGTTATCCAGCAGGCAGCCACAGGGGGATTTGTTTAGCTCAATTAGTGAGAGATCCAGAATTGCTGACATGAAGTGTGGGAGTAGGAGAAGTCTTCAATTAAAACCAGTGAGGTCATACTGATACAGTACCATACGTACTGTACTGTAGGAGCTATCTCAGCGTGAGGGAATGTCACAGCTGTGCCAAGACGTGATACCGGGACTTTTTCCACTCGAGTAACCGATACCGAGCAAGGACGAGTTCTGTGAGAGATGTTTGTGTTCCTCTGTGATGTTCCCACCTCCCTCGAATTCATCTAAAGCTCTGCTCACAGCAGCCCCAGTACCAGACTGTCATGCACAATGACACCATGATGTATGGGTAAAGAGTAATTAATACCATTAGTCATTAAAAGCATAATAATATAACTTAAGTAATGAGTGAGAATTAATGACTGACCTCTGGTCTACCTCTGTGGTGGCAGATGCAGTCTCAGAGGAGAAGTACAGATGAGGTAGATGGGTGGTAGAGAAATGAGGAAGAGCATTCAAACTATATCTGGGGTAGGTCTAGTTGTTCATAACACTTGCCTGTCTTGATCTAACTCTTTGGCAATTGGGAAAGCCTCTCAAAAGAGCAACATTGAAGCTCTTCCACTAAATGTGTTTAGGAGCTACCTCTGAAAATATATATACCATTTGGCACAGTTCTGGTTGGCACTATTTTTCCTCATAATTTAGTTATGATGTACTGTTTTTGGAATAGTTTTGTTGCTATGTCAAAACATTGCTCAGGTGAGGATAGATGAGGTAACTCACTCAGTGAAACCAAGCCAGTTGTTTTTCTTTCAGTACTCGCTCAGCTTCCGCCTTTGCCTGTGAACTGCTCTGGAGAATGATTTACCAGTGTACTCTATGCTCTGCTAGACTTTAGTGTGTGTTTATGTTTCGCTTTGTGTGTGTGTGTTCTAGACTTGCATATTTGCATGTGGTGGAGACAGACATTGCATAAGGCAGACATTGCATAAAGGTTGGTGGATGGGAACACCCTTTGCAACACCCACATTAAAATTAGGCAGATACGAGGAGCATCAGCATGTGCGCTCGGTGCATCAGGCACCATTTAGTTCTCTGTGTAGGACTAGTATGAAATGGATGGGACTATCCGAGAGGCCTCTGTAGCCCTGCCCTGCCTGCCTTGCCCCACCCATTGAGCCCAGCCCTGTCTGTCCGGTGAGGCTCAACAAAGGTCCAGTGTAGCTGTTTGAACTTCCCATTCTCTGCTTGTGTGCTTCATTGGGGCTGGACAATGGTGTGATCTGGTGTTATTTCTTCTCAGGCAGAGGCACAGCCTGTCTATCATCCCACCCCACTGCCTCAGTGAAACTCAGCTCCCCCTAACTCTGGTCCTCTAGCCCAGCTCCCCCTAACCTAAACCCTCCAGACCAGAGGGCTGCCTCAGTGAACCCAGCTCCCCCCTCTCCAGAGGAGGCTGTCAGCACCCACACTGCATACACAAACATAAACCCCAAAGATGGAGAAGCTTTGCAGACTGTTTTATAGTACTTTACAGCCAATGGGCAGCCTAATGCATAAAATGTGTTTTCTTCCTCTCTCTCTTTCTTACTTAACTTATGTTAGTCTTTGAGTGGTTGTGACGAGCAAGCAGCATTGAAATGTTTTCTGCTTTGAGGCTGGTGTGTATGCTTTGAATAATCTTCCGTAGTTGGCAAGTGAGTTACAATACTACGCTTTGAATCATCTTATTTGGTAATAGGGCAGAAAGAGTGTGAACAGGCATTTATCTTAGAGGTACACATTACATCACCATACTCGGAAACAATGAGTCCCTCACATACAAACTAAGCCGGCTCCTACTCTGATCCCAAACTATGAAGTAACTAGTAAGCACTGAAAAGCCTAGTTGGGGCAGGAGTGAAACTATGAAACTGAGCCAGAATGGGTTTCCACAGGGGTAGGCCTAAATGGATTGTCTCATTGCGACAGTCTAGCAAAGAGCCCAGGTGTCATTCCACTGTGAATAAGCTTGAAGAATGTTTCTTGTTTGTCATCAACATTCCAAGTAGGCCACCAGACTGAGACTGTTGTTCCAAATGGCTCAAATGGATCCATGAGTTGAAGCAATGTGCCTTGTCATGTTGCAGTGATACGTGATTTGTATGAATGATTGCTACAGTGTTGCTTCAGTAATGTGACATACAAAGACGACCCAAAAAATTAATTTGATGTTTATAGCTACCTGAAGGCTACCGGTTTGAATAAACAAATTCCCTTTCTATCAGTCCTACTGCTCCTCACTCCATGGTTGCTGTTTTCACAGACAACAACTACAGCATTTGCTTGCCTTTCAATGTTATTGTGAGTGGGGAAGTTTCTCATATAGTGTGTGAGTGATTGTACTATAAATATTGATGGGGTTTCCAGATAAAGCAAACCAATGGGAATGTTTTTGTAATGTTCATAATAAGAATTGGTTTACCATGGCACATCAAATGGTAGTTTTTTTTGTGTGTTTTTTAAATAATCTGACCTATATGGGCTGCAGGTTCTCTGTAGTGCTTGAAAGTAATTTTTATATTGTGTAAGATCTCCCAAATTGAAGATTGAGGTCTATCATTCAATATGGACATGCTGTGCTTTCTATACCTGTGTCTTGGCCTCACTTCTGCATAAGATTATTTATAGTAAAGGTTTTCTGTCATATTGGTCCTTCTTGTCTGTCTCCTTTGGCCAGATTTTAAACAGAAGGGGGGGCTGACCTTCCACCATAAAGGACAGGTCCTCCTCAAAGAAGTTCGTATCCTGCTGACTGAGGTCTGAGACATCCAGGCCTGGGTATCTTTCCATCATAAAACTTACTGTAGTTATAAATGTTCATATCCTGGATCGGTGAGGAGGATGTCCGGTAGCTCTGATCCTTTCAACAGATGGAAGGAGAATTGATGGCTACTGTCTAGTCTCTGAATCAATCAGAAGAAATGTCCATGTTGGTCAGGCGTATTGAAATGTTCAAAAGAAACATGGACCTCTTAGAATTGAATTTGTAACTACCTCAAGGAAGAAAGAAGTTCTGTCTAAAGTGAACCGGGTACTAGCCGGCCTCCGCCTAGTACCCTGCCCTGAACTTTAGTGACTGTTACTAGCCGGCTACTACCCGGTACTCAACCCAGCACCTTAGAGACTGCTGCCCTATGTACATAGTAATTGAACACTGGTCACTTTAAGAATGTTTACATACTGTTTTACCCACTTCATATGTACTGTATATACTTTACTCTAGTCAAGGCTCATCCTATATAACTACTGTTGTACACACATTTTCTATTCATATACTGTTCATAATGTCTATACACACTATCATATACATATATATATATATATATATATATATATATATATATATATATATAATTATATTCTGGACTCTGACATTGCTCATTCAAATATTTCTTAATTCCTTTCTTCTTTTTCTTTTTTTGGATTTGGATGTATTGTTTTGTATTGCACTGTTGGAGCTAGGAACAAAAGCATTACGCTACACCCGCGATAACATCTGAAATGTATGTGTACGCAATCTATAAGAACTCCCTATAGCCCATGCTTACACCAATCAAATGCTATTTACAGTAAATATGTGCGGAGGAGTGCACAAGTGTACACATCCCAGAGAGTTGGATGCAGGAAGGGTAAATATGTTTCTCACTGGGAACACTGTTGTTTGGTTATTTAAGATACTGTACAGTGCCTTCAGAAGTATTCATACTTTTTCCACATTTCGTTGTTACAGCCTGAATATAAAATTGATTAAACTGAGATTTTGTGTCACTGGCCTACACACAATACCAATAGTTTTTAGAAATGTTTACAAATTAATAAAAAATGAAAAGCTAAAACCAATAAGTATTCAACCCCTTTGTTATTGCAAGCCTAAATAAGTTCTGGAGTAAAAATGTGCTTAACAAGTCTCATAATAAATGGACTCACTGTGTGCAGTAATAGTGTTTAACATGATTGAACATCTATGTACCCCACACATACAATTATCTGTAAGGTCCATCAGGACACCTATTGGTAGATGGGTAAAACACAGACATTGAATATCCCTTTGAGCATGGTGAAGTTATTAATTACACTTTGGATGGTTTATCAATACACCCAGTCACTGCAAAGATACAGGCATCCTTCCTAACTGAGTTGCCGGAGAGGAAGGAAACCGCTCCGGGATTTCACCATGAGGCCAATGGTGACTTTAAAACAGTTACAGAGTTGAATGGCTGTGATAAGAGAAAACTGAGGATAGATCAACAACATTATAGTTACTCCACAATACTAACCTAAATGACAGAGTGAAAAGAAGGAAGCCTGTACAAAATAAAAAATATTCCAAAACATGCATCCTGTTTGCAATAAGGCACTTAAGTAAAACTGCAGAAAATGTGGCAAAGAAATTAACTTTATGTCCTGAATACAAAGCATTATGTTTGGGACAAATCCAACACATCACTGAGTACCACTCTTCATATTTTCAAGCATGGTGGTGGTTGCATCATGTTATGGGTATACTTGTCATCGGCAAGGACTAGAGTTTAAAAAAAATGAAAATAAATGTCACACAGGCGAAATCATAGAGGAAAACCTGGTTCAATCTGCTTTCCAACAGACACTGGGAGACAAACTCACCTTTCAGCAGGACAATAACCTAAAACACAAGGCCAAATATACAGTTGCTTATCAAGACGACATTGAATGTTCCTGATTGGCCTAGTTAGATTTTCATGCCAATTGTAAGTCAAAACCCTATGGCAAGACTTGAAAATGGCTGTCTAGCAATGATCAACAACCAACTTGACAGAACTTGAAGAATTGTAAAATGTATATTTAATATTTTACAATCAAGGTGTGCAAAGCTCTTAGAGAATTACCCAGAAAAACTCACAGCTGTAATCGCTGCCAAAGGTTATTCTAACATGTATTGACTCAGGGGTGTGAATACTTATGTAAATGAGAAATATTTATTTAATTTTCAATACATTTACAACAATTGCTAAAAACATGTTTTCACTTTGCCATTATGGGGTATTGTGTGTAGATGGGTGAGACAAACATTTGATTTAATAAATGTTTAATTCAGGCTGTAACACAACAAAATGTGGAATAAGTCAAGGGATACGAATACTTTCTGAAGGCACTGTAAGTGTACGACCGCTCACTTTAGCGTGCTAATGAGGCAGCAGCTAACTGACCAAAGAGCCCTGCTGAGGACAGAGAAAGGGCACCGCCTGTCCCACAGCACGACTGGGACCCAAACAAAAGCAGTGCCATGTGTTTCAGCCAACTGTAATTCTCACAGTGGGATGGTTTTCTGTTCGGATGTTTCATGAAACTGTTGATGATTAGTGTTGACATCCTGGTGATGTTTTCCACCATTTTAATTGATGCAATCCTATCACTAACCAAGCCCTATCCACCACAGCAGACATTTGTCATCATGTTGGATACAGCTGAAAGTGTGTATGAGTGATTGTGACATTGATTGTGGCAGATCATGACCCTTAGTGAGATTTGTCTCCAGGGTGGTATACTACGAAGCAAGCTAGATCTTTATTTTATTTTATTTTATCCCCTTTTTCTCCCCAATTTCGTGATATCCAATTGCGATCCAATTACAATCTTGTCTCATCGCTGCAACTCCCCAACGGGCTCGGGAGAGGCGAAGGTCGAGTCATGCATCCTCCGAAACATGACCCGCCAAACTGCGCTCCTTAACACCTGTCCACTTAACCCGGAAGCCAGCGGAGGAGGAAACACCGTACGACTGGCGACACGATTCAGCGGGCATGCGCCCAGCCCGCCACAAGGAGTCGCTAGAGCGCGATGGGAGAAGGACATCCCGGACGGCCAAACCGTCCCCTAACCTGGACGACGCTGGGCCAATTGTGCGCTGCCTCATGGGTCTCCCGGTCGCAACGCAGCCTGGGATCGAACACGGGTCTGTAGTGACGCCTCTAGCACTGCGATGCAGTGCCTTAGATCGCTGTGCCACTCGGGAGGCCCTAGCAAGCTAGATCTACTCAGGATTTTATAAAGCTAGCCAGCTTCAGTTAGCTTCACATTCCAGATCAGGCTTCATCCGTACTACGACGGTGGATATTGCTCGCCCGCCTGCCGCTAACTCTAGCAGGCTTGTAACTGCGCGTGCATGTCGCACATGGCTAGTAGAACGCCAAACTCTTAATTGAGACAATGCTGAAACATTAATCCAGTGCTACATTTTCATTTGTGCCAAAATCTAAATGAAAGAAAAGTTATCTTGCAAATTCAGCAGGCTATGGTGTGAAATAGGCTTTTAGAAGTGCCGTCTTTATTTGATTACTTGTTGTTAATGCCGTCTTTGGTGTGCTTATCAATGCAAAAGCACTTTTTCCTACTTCTATCCCTCCTTCTGTGGAACAGCTTGTTGCGTTGTGGCCATAGACATAATCCATAGAAGGGTTTTGTAACCTCTAACCCTGGCAAATTGACTGTTAAACTCATGGGTACACAACAATGGCTGCCAGTCTCGACTTGAATGGGAACTGCCATCAATGGATTATACACTGAGTCTATAAAACATTAGGAACACCTTCCTAATATTGAGTTGCACCCCCTTTTGCCCTCAGAACAGCCTGAATCCGTCAGGGCATGGACTCTACAAGGTGTCGAAAGCTTTCCACAGGGATGCTGGCCCATGTTGACTCCAATGCTTCCCATAATTGTCTCAAGTTGGCTGGATGTCGTTTGGGTGGCGGATCATTCTTGATACACACGAGAAACTGTTAAGCGTGAAAAACCCAGCAGCGTTGCAGTTCTTCAAATACTCAAACCGGTGCGCCTGGTACCTACTACCATACCCAGTTCAAAGGCACTTAAATATTTTGTCTTGCCCATTCACCCTCTGAATGGCACACACACAATCCATCTCAAATCTACAGTGATTTAAGTGGATTTAACAAGTGACATCAATAAGGGATCATAGCTTTCACCTGGATTCACCTGGTCAGTCTGTCATGGAAAGAGTTCCTAAGGTTTTGTACACTCAGTGAATGTCTATGGTTAGTTGCAGCTGTCAGTTTGCCTTTCGCAAATTTAAAAAAACAATCACGCGAAAAACGTAGTTTGGAAAGCAAATGCTGTGATCGATATTTTAACAAAAAAACCAAAAATATTTACACACAAAAAAAATATTTAATCAGTCGTCTTCCTCAAATTAAGGGGATGATGACGGAATCTTTGCGAAAGGGAGGGTATCTGATTTCATTGGTCCTCAACTTGTAGGTCAGACACGTCATTCATGATAAATGGAGTTAGCCCTGAGTTAGCCTGCACCGCAGCAGGTTAGTTCTGAAGGATTCATTGCCATAGAAATGTACCTGGCTAAAAGGTGAACAACTTTCGTGGTAACGGTTATCCCAAGTTGAACTCCGAGTTGACCAAAGTTACCTCACTAACTCCTCAAACCTGATTCGTAGTATAGGGCTCATGCAGGGTTACTGAGGTGGGTGTGGCACAACTTCGATGGACAGCCTATCCTGTCCAGGCACGCCGAGAGTGAAAAACAAGACACTCCCTTCATGGAATTGTTTACCAAAACACAGCTTCGTTGCTTCCAAAACACTGTTGGAATGTCTGGGAGCAGAGCATGCATAAAACACGCACACACACTTGATATTATATTTGAGATTGTCCTATTTTCCAGGCTTTTCAATCACTGTCATAAAAAATGGCTTGAATATTCCATATATCACATTGAAAGGCTGTCTATCTGTAATCGGAGGAGTGTTTTTGCAGACTGGTGATATGACTGTGTGTGCACGTGTGCACGTTCGTCCATCAATGGCATTCATCTCGTGTAACTCAGTTGGTAGAGCAAGGCGCTTGCAACGCCAGGGTTTTGGGTTCGATTCCCACGGGGGGCCAGTATGAAAATGTATGCACTCAGTAACTGTAAGTCGCTCTGGATAAGAGCGTCTGCTAAATGACTAAAATGTAAAATGTAAATGTAAATCTACAGTCTCCACAGACATACACTGACAGTGTGTCAGTCAGTCCCAGAGAGGGAATGTATCAAGGCTGGTTTGTTTCATTACAACGGTGATGGTGGCCATGTTATTTACTAGGATCCTGGCAGGCTGCAGGCTGGGTGAATGAGACTGAGGGAGAGCTGTTCTTAGCTGTCTGGCTTTACAGGGGAATGTGAGTCTGTCTGACCACTGACCAGTTAGTATCAGTCAGCCACTGAGCCTCTGCAGACTAGGCAGGCAGCCTGAGATAGCCAGGCCAACCCAGGGTGGTGACTGCTGGCAAACACTTGTTCACTCTCTGAGGCAGTCAGGCCCTGTTCTGTGTGTCTCTATGACATGGACAAAGTCCTCTTTCTAGAGGAGAGGGGCATTGCTGAATCCATAGAATAGCTCATGTCTCGTAGATTGCTGACAAATGGCTCCAGTGCCTTTTGATATCATGGGCTACTTTTCGATGTACAGTTGAAGTCGGAAGTTTACATACACCTTAGCCAAATACATTTAAACTCAGTTTTTCACAATTCCTGACATTTAATCCTAGTAAAAATTCCCTGTTTTAGGTCAGTTAGGATCCCCACTTTATTTTAAGAATGTGAAACGTCAGAATAATAGTAGAGAGAATGATTTATTTCAGCTTTTATTTCTTTCATCACATTCCCAGTGGGTCAGAAGATTACATACACTCAATTAGTATTTGGTAGCATTGCCTTTAAATTGTTTATCTTAGGTCAAACGTTTCAGGTAGCCTTCCACAAGCTTCCCACAATAATTTGGGTGAATTTTGGCCCATTCCTCCTGACAGAGCTGGTGTAACTGAGTCAGGTTTGTAGGCCTCCTTGCTAGCACACGCTTTTTCAGTTCTGCCCACAAATGTTCTATAGGATTGAGGTCAGGGCTTTGTGATTGCCACTCCAATACCTTGACTTTGTTGTCCTTAAGCCATTTTGCCACAACTTTGGAAGTATGCTTGGGGTCATTGTCCATTTGGAAGACCCATTTGTGACCAAGCTTTAACTGCCTGACTGATGTCTTGAGATGTTGCTTCAATATATCCACATAATTTTCCTTCCTCATGATGCCATCTATTTTGTGAAGTGCACCAGTCCCTCCTGCAGCAAAGTACCCCCACAGCATGATGCTGCCACCCCCGTTCTTCACGGTTGGGATGGTGTTCTTCGGCTTGCAAGCCACCCTCTTTTTCCTTCAAATATAACAATGGTCATTATGGCCAAACAGTTCTATTTTTGTGTCATCAGACCAGAGGACATTTCTCCAAAAAGTACAATCTTTGTCCCTATGTGGAGTTGCAAACCGTAGTCTGGCTATTTTATGGCGGTTTTGGAGCAGTGGCTTCTTCCTTGCTGAGCGGCCTTTCAGGTTATGTCGATATAGGACTCGTTTTACTGTGGATATAGATACTTTTGTACCTGTTTCCTCCAGCATCTTCACAAGGTCCTTTGCTTTTCGCACCAAAGTACGTTCATCTCTAGGAGACAGAACGCGTCTCCTTCCTGAGCGGTATGACGGCTGCGTGGTCCCATGGTGTTTATACTTGCGTACTATTGTTTGTACAGATGAACGTGGTACCTTCAGGCGTTTGGAAATTGCTCCCAAGGATGAACCAGACTTGTGGAGGTCTAAAAAAATCTTTGAGGTCTTGGCTGACTTTTCCCATGATGTCAAGCAAAGAGGCACTGAGTTTGAAGGTAGGCCTTGAAATACATCCACAGGTACACCTCCAATTGACTCAAATGATGTCAATTAGCCTATCAGAAGCTTCTAAAGCCATGACATAATTTTCTGGAATTTTCCAAGCTGTTTAAAGGCACAGTCAACTTAGTGTATGTAAACTTCTGACCCACTGGAATTGTGATACAGTGAATTATAAGTGAAATAATCTGTCTGTAAACAATTGTTGGAAAAATTACTTGTCATGCACAAAGTAGATGTCCTAACCGACTTGCCAAAACTATAGTTTGTTAACAAGAAATGTGTGGAGTGGTTGAAAAACAAGTTTTAATGACTCCAACCTAAGTGTATGTAAACTTCCGACTTCAACTGTAATTACCTTTTGTATGTCCACATACTAGTGTAGGCTAGACCACCAGTTGTATGATAATGTTGCAAAAGTATACCTTGGTGTGTGGCATCAGAAAATCATACGCTTTTTTGGGATGTTCGTTATTAAACAGGAAGCCCCTCTTTTTGTGTACGACCACTAATAACTGCTTCATTGTACAGTATGCACCGACGAGATTGCTCTCTGGTAGCCTAGTTAGTTGTCAACGATACCCTGTATGTGTTGTGATCGAATGATGCTGTATTTTTCAACAGCCTAATGAATGTGACTTTGTACATCTAGTGGGCTTTGCAGAGAGAGAAAGAGAGAAGCATCTAGTGCCTTTATCCATTCGCTCATTAAAGAAGATTCTGGCTGGCAGCAGGAGAAACCCTTTTTTATTGCACTACTTGGCAACTATCTGAGAAAATAAACATGAGAGTGAATGCTGCTGGGTATTATCTGGGCAAAGGTCAGTCATCTACAGAAACACTAGCATGCTGTTTATTGACTGGAGTGGACAGAGACTACGTCCCAAATGGCACCATATTCCCTATTTGGTGCACTACTTTTGACCAGGGCCCATAGGGCTTACTGAGTAGCCTCCTACTTACTGAGTAGTCAGTATAGTGTAGTGCTTTACATTTACATTGATATGAGTCAAATGGGTGAGGTACACACATCTACAGTGGCTTGCGAAAGTATTCACCCCCCTTGGCATTTTTCCTATTTTGTTGCCTTACATCCTGGAATTGAAATGATTTTTTTGGGGTTTGTATCATTTGATTTACACAACATGCCTACCACTTTGAAGATGAAAAATATTTTTGGGGGTGAAACAAACAATGAAAATTTTAGCGTTCACCCCCCCAAAGTCAATACTTTGTAGAGCCACCTTTTGCAGCAATTACAGCTGCAAGTATCTTGGGGTATGTCTCTATAAGCTTGGCACATCTAGCCACTGGGATTTTTGCCCATTCTTCAAGGCAAAACTGCTCCAGCTCCTTCAAGTTGGATGCGTTCCGCTGGTGTACAGCAATCTTTAAGTCATACCACAGATTCTCAATTGGATTGAGGTCTGGGCTTTGACTAGGCCATTCCAAGACATTTAAATGTTTCCCCTTAAACCACTCCAGTGTTGCTTTAGCAGTATGCTTAGGGTCATTGTCCTGCTGGAAGGTGAACCTCCGTCCCAGTCTCAAATCTCTGGAAGACTGAAACAGGTTTCCCTCAAGAATTTCCCTGTATTTAGCGCCATCCAAGATTCCTTCAATTCTGACCAGTTTCCCAGTCCTGGCCAATGAAAAACATCCCCACAGTGAAGCACAGCGGTGGCAGCATCATGCTGTGGGGATGTTTTTCATTGGTGGATGGTGTTCTCGGGGTAATGAGAGGTGTTGGGTTTGCGCCAGACATAGCGTTTTCCTTGATGGCCAAAAAGCTCAATTTTAGTCTCATCTGACCAGAGTACCTTCTTCCATATGCTTGGGGAGTCTCCCACATGCCTTTTGGTGAACACCAAACGTGTTTGCTTATTTTGTTCTTTAAGCAATGGCTTTTTTCTGGCCACTCTTCCATAAAGCCCAGCTCTGTGGAGTGTATGGCTTAAAGTGGTCCTATGGACAGATACTCCAATCTCCGCTGTGGAGCTTTGCAGCTCCTTCAGGGTTATCTTTGGTCTCTTTGTTGCCTCTCTGATTAATGCCCTCCTTGCCTGGTCTGTGAGTTTTGGTGGGCGGCCCTCTCTTGGCAGGTTTGTTGTGGTGCCATATTCTTTCCATTTGTTAATAATGGATTTAATGGTGCTCCGTGGGATGTTCAAAGTTTCTGATATTTTTTTATAACCCAAACCTGATCTGTACTCTCCACAACTTTGTCCCTGACCTGTTTGGAGAGCTCCTTGGTTTTCATGGTGCCGCTTGCTTGGTGGTGCCCCTTGCTTAGAGGTGTTGCAGACTCTGGGGCCTTTCATAACAGGTGTATATATACTGAGATCATGTGACAGATCATGTGACACTTAGATTGCACACAGGTGGACTTTATTTAACAAATTATGTAACTTCTGAAGGTAATTGGTTGCACCAGATCTTATTTAGGTACTTCATAGCAAAGGGGGTGAATACATATGCACGCACCACTTTTCCGTTGTTTATTTTTTGAAACAATTAATTTTTTTCATTTCACTTCATCAATTTGGACCAATTTGTGTATGTCCATTACATGAAATCCAAATACAAATCCATTTAAATTACAGGTTGTAATGCAACAAAATAGGAAAAACGCCAAGGTGGATGAATACTTTCGCAAGGCACTGTAGAATGATCCCGAAGGTGCTAGGTCTCAAGCAATGGAACTGTCACTTTACAAACATTAAAATATTGCAATTTTTCCTATTTTTTATGTTGACATCCATCAGAATCAGATGCAGTGTTCCTTGACAGAGGAAAGAGAAGAAACATCAACAACCATTCAGAACTTCCCTCACCATATAACATTCATCTCTATATAATGTTAGTGTATAATTACAGGGTTAGATCAGATAATGTTAATACTGCCAAAGGAGGAAAGAATTACAGCCATGGATGGAAAGAAACTCTGTCTGTATGACATTTGAAATTATTCAACTGAATAAAAAGGTAATGACTATGATTAGCCCAAAGTGATTAACCACTTGAATCACAATCGTAAGTCAAAACATCACTGGTGGTGGTTGGTTGGAAATGTAGTCTTAAAGCCACCGAATAGAAAGGATTACCTCAGATGCAGATGCGCGTGTGTGTCAGACTGGACGGGATGGTAATGTGATCTGTTCTTGGAGAGGAAAGCCCTCATCACTGCCTTGATGGGTAAGTATTCTGGGAAGATTATAGGACATGAACTCTGCCTCTCTCTGTCTAGTGGATGGAAGGCAGGACGACAGCCATTGTAACACAATGTACAGTATGTTACGTAGGCCTAGTCTGTGAAATTATTAATTGTTGGTGATAGATATACAGTTGAAGTCGGAAGTTTGCATACACTTAGGTTGGAGTCATTAAAACTCGTTTTTCAACCACTCCACAAATTTCTTGTTAACAAACTATAGTTTTGGCAAGTTGGTTAGGACATCTACTTTGTGCATGACACAAGTAATTTTTCCAACAATTGTTTACAGACAGATTATTTCACTTATAATTCACTGTATCACAATTTCAGTCGGTCAGATGTTTACATACACTAAGTTGACTGTGCCTTTAAACAGCTTGGAAAATTCCAGAAAATTATGTCATGGCTTTAGAAGCTTCTGATAGGCTAATTGACATCATTTTAGTCAATTGGAGGTGTACCTGTGAATGTATTTCAAGGCCTACCTTCAAACTCAGTGCCTCTTTGTTTGACATCATGGGAAAATTGAAAGAAATCCGCCAAGACCTCAGAAAAAAAATTGTAGACCTCCACAAGTCTGGTGCATCCTTGGGAGCAATTTCCAAATGCCTGAAGGTACCACGTTCATCTGTACAAACAATAGTACGCAAGTATAAACACCATGGGACCACGCAGCCGTCATACCGCTCAGGAAGGGGACGCGTTCTGTCTCCTAGAGATGAACGTACTTTGGTGCGAAAAGTGCAAATTAATCCCAGAACAACAGCAAAGGACCTTGTGAAGATGCTGGAGGAAACAGGTACAAAAGTATCTATATCCACAGTAAAATGAGTCCTATATCTACATAACCTGAAAGGCCGCTCAGCAAGGAAGAAGTCACTGCTCCAAAACCGCCATAAAATAGCCAGACTACGGTTTGCAACTGCACATGGGGACAAAGATCGTACTTTTTGGAGAAATGTCCTCTGGTCTGATGAAACAAAAATAGAACTGTTTGGCCATAATGACCATCGTTATGTTTGGAGGAAAAAGGGGGTTGCTTGCAAGCCGAAGAACACCATCCCAACCGTGAAGCACGGGGGTGGCAGCGTCATGCTGTGGGGGTGCTTTGCTGCAGGAGGGACTGGTGCACTTCACAAAATAGATGGCATCATGAGGAAGGACAATTATGTGGATATATTGAAGCAACATGTCAATACATCAGTCAGGCAGTTAAAGCTTGGTCACAAATGGTTTTTCCAAATGGACAATGACCCCAAGCATACTTCCAAAGTTGTGGCAAAATGGCTTAAGGACAACAAAGTCAAGGTATTGGAGTGGCCATCACAAAGCCCTGACCTCCATCCTATAGAACATTTGTGGGCAGAACTGAAAAAGCGTGTGCAAGCAAGGAGGCCTACAAACCTGACTCAGTTACACCAGCTCTGTCAGGAGGAATGGGCCAAAATTCACCCAACTTATTGTGGGAAGCTTGTGGAAGGCTACCCAAAACGTTTGACCCAAGTTAAACAATTTAAAGGCAATGCTACCAAATACTAATTGAGTGTATGTAAACTTCTGACCCACTGGAAATATGATGAAAGAAATAAAAGCTGAAATAAATAATTCTCTCTACTATTATTCTGACATTTCACATTCTTAAAATATAGTGGTGATCCTAACTGACCTAAAACAGGGAATTTTTACTAGGATTAAATGTCAGGAATTGTGAAACACCTTAGCCAAATACATTTAAACTCAGTTTATGTAAAATTCCGACTTCAACTGTACGTTATGGTGTGTGATTTCAACCTCTTACAACATAGCTCCTGCTTAGTGAAACCCAATCTGCATAGATGGATGATCCATATCACTAAGATTAGTGATCTTTCTCTCAGGAGAGTCAATAGAGCAGGAAATGGTTCAGATTCACAACACAACTGTCCTTGATTCTGGTTATAATGATGAATGCACTGCATAGACTATCATCAGCTGTCTGTTTTGCACTGACCGCTGTAAATACACACATTCCTTCCCATTGTCTCATTTTAAAAGCCTAGTAGAAGTGTGTTATGTCAGTGAGGGAGTACTTTTCAGTGATGGTGGTCAGTGGCATATGAATAAAAATAATCTTGAAACTTTTGGGATAAAAGCTTTATATTATCAGTTCACATCTGCTAGCGTTAATGTTATTCTCTCCAGCTGTTGTCCTAAGCTATAGGTTTGTAAACTCTCTTCATGAAACAGGGCTTTGCATGATGAAAATAATGAAATGGCGCAGAGGAACACACACAGAAGCCTGTGGGAACATTGCATTTAGAGCTATCAGCTATCCTATATCACACAGGCATGCAAACATGCGCGCGCACACACACACACACACACAACCTCTCTAAGATATCTCTCCCTTGATCCAACATTCACACTCACTCAGACCTCCACTTGGAACAGAAAGAAAGCTGAGAGCAGCTCTGACTCTCTCCAATAGAAATACGGCTGGTCACTGGGGGGTGTGGCATGTCCCAGGGAGGAGGGCTGGCTGACAGAAGCGGCAGCAGAAGCCAACATTTGTGTGTCTCTGTCCGTAGCCTCAGACCAGTCTGGACTGGCTGTCTCTGTGCTCTGTGTAGCCAGTTCGAGACATTGTTTCACTGTGGAGACTTTACGGGATTGGAGTGAGTTAGACTTTTCTTGGATAGATTGATAGCTCCCAGTGTTACTGTAGAATAGAGAGACAGTTCTGTGTGATAGATAGTTTGTGACTGATCGGGAGATCTTTTGGGAGCACACAAGGGTCCTGTAGCCTACAGTACGAGGCTATCTATCAGCAGGGAGAGGAGTTGGCTCGACTCTACAGCTACGTGACCACGCTTCACTGACTCAAACCGTGGATGTCATAATGCTATGTCCAAGCTGAAGAGGGCTGTGGCTTTTCCGGTAGCTCTTCTGGATGAGGGTGGAGCTGGATGCGTTTCTCTCCTCTCCTGTACTGTGATGGTGTGATCTCACTGCTGGAGATGTAGGAAGCCCTATATTCAGCTCCTCTCACACTTTTCTGGTCTGTACTATCTCTGTCTGCCTGCCTGTATAGTGCAGAGCAGGACTCGCTCTGTACTGTGGAGCTTGCTTAACAGCCTGTACTGGACATTATAACATGGATGTTTAATCATATAAGTGGATCTATTGCTGTTGTGTAAAAAGGTAAGATTGTTAATCATATAAGTGGATCTATTGCTTTTGTGTAAAAGAAAAAAAATTCTAAATGAAAGAGAAACAAAACGCTTCTGGTTGTATCTTATTCCAGGCCAAACAACAAGGTAACAACAAAACCACTAGTAGCATAGTAATGGATCACAGTGGACATTTGTGGCTGCTTCTGTTTCATTATGGACAACTAACTGTTAGGGAGGTATGAGTAGTAGGCTACAGGCACAGTGGAATTTTACTCCCTCTGTATTTAGGTAGGTTTGTGCTCAGAATGTGTCTGTCATGTGACTCAAGGGAAAACAACACTCAGTCTGTCTCTATGTGGTGTAAACTGTGAACCCTGAACAGAAAAACTATTATGAATGGAATGAGACTCATATACATGTTTTCCCAGGGTGTGCTAACAAATACACACGCACACACACACACAAGCACACACACACACAGCTTGCATGTCAGGTTGTTTATCATAAGTGCACCACTGCACTGTTGACTATTACCGTTTTTAGGATGTCTGGGTGTCATTGTGGTTTTAGCAGTGTTATGTTTGTGACTGGAACTCTGGGCTGGCAATTGCCATGACTGTGTGTTTTTCATAACAGAAAAGTGAGTACTAGGGCTAGGCTGTGAGAATGGTAAGAAATGTCAAGTCAATGGGGCCAGGAACTTTGGCCTTGTTCTGGCCTGACTGTTCTGAGTTAGTAGTTGGCCTATCACTACTTTCCAATGAAGAGGGAGGGCAAGGGGCAGTTGGTTGTTGGCTGTGTTATGATTGAATATATCCTCCTTAGTTGCTTAATAATGCATCCGTTTCCAAGGGGATGGATGGCTGAATGGATGTCGTTAGATGCTTAGCCCCTGTATGATTACTCAGGAAGCAGCTCCGGTCAGTGCTGTTGTCTCACTCCCCCCCCCCCCCCCCCCCCCCAACACACACACACACAAACAGCCCAGAGACTCCCACCCATCTCTGATTGACAGCTGGGTGCCCCATGCATCTGAAGCTTAGCCTGGAAAAACTCATTACTCACACTGGTCCCTGTTCAATCCCAGCGACTCATCCCGCTGGATTAGCACATGTAATGCAGGGCACTGAATCGGAAACAGCCCTGGCAACAAGGGAAGAGGGCAGGGGTTATCCAAGGTGCTGTGGAAGAGGATGAGCTCGGAAAATCAAATGAAATCAAATATTATTAATCACATGCTTCGTAAACAACAAATGTACACTAACAGTGAAATGCTTACTTACGGGCCCTTCCCAACAAAGCAGAGAGAAAGAAAATAGAGAGATAATAGAAAAGTAATAACACGTAATAATAAATACACAATGAGTAACGATAACTTGGCTATATACATGTACCAAGTTGATTTGCAGGTGTACGAGGTAATTGAGGTAGATACTGTAAGTACATATATTTAGGAATAAAGTGGCTAGGCAACAGGATAATAGACAGTAGCAGCAGTATATGCGAAAGACGTTAGTGCAAAAAGGGTCAATGCAGATACTCCCGGTAACTATTTGGTTAACTATTTAACTAACTATTTAACAGTCTTATGGCTTGGGGTTAGAAGCTGTTCAGGGTCCTGTTGGTTCCAAACTTGGTGCATTGGTACCGCTTGCCATGTGGTAGCAGAGAGAACATTCTATGACTTGGGTGACTAGAGTCTTTGACTATTTTTTTAGGGCCATCCTCTGACAGGGAGCTTGGCCCCAGTGATGTACTGGGCCATACGCACTACCCTCTGTAGCGCCTTGCGGTCAGATGCCAAGCAGTCGCCATACCAAGCGGTGATGCAGCCAGTCAAGATGCTCTCAATGGTGCAGCTGTAAAACTTTTTGAGGATCTGAGGGCCCATGCCAAATCATTTCAGCCTCCTTAGGGGGAAAAGGTGTTGTCGTGCCTTTTTCATGACTGTGTTGGTGTGTGTGGACCATGATAGATCCTTAGTGATGTGGACACCGAGGAACTTGAAATTCTCAACCTGCTCCACTACAGCCCCGTCAATTTGGATGGGGGCGTGCTCGGCCCTCCGTTTCCTGTAGTGTTGATGTGAGCCATGACCAGCCTTTCAAAGCATTTAATGGCTACAGATGTGACTGCTATGGGGCGATAGTCATTTAGACAGGTTACCTTGGCATTCTTGGGCACAGGGACTATGGTGGTATGCTTGAAACATGTAGGTATTTCAGACTGGATCAGGGAGAGGTTGAAAATGTCAGTGAAGACACTTGCCAGCTGGTCAGCGCATGCTCTGAGTATGCGTCCTGGTAATCCGTCTGACACTGCGGCCATGTAAATGTTAACCTGTTTAAAGGTCTTACTCACATTGGCTACTGAGGGTGTGGTCACACAGTCGTATGGAACAGCTGGTGCTGTCATGCATGGTTCAGTGTTGCTTGCCTCGAAGCGAGCATAGAAGGCATTTAGCTCGTCTGGTAGGCTCGCGTCACTGGGCAGCTCGCGGCTGGATTTCCCTTTGTAATCCGTGATAGTTTACAAGCCCTGCCACATCCAACGAGTGTCTGAGCCGGCGTAGTAGGATTCAATCTTAGCCGGCCGCGACCGGGAGACCCATGGGCGGCGCACAATTGGCCCAGCGTCGTCCAGGTTATGGGAGGTTTTGGCCTGCAGGGATGTTCTTGTCCCATCGCGCACTAGCAACTCCTGTGGCGGGCCGGGCGCAGTGCACGCTGACACGGTCGACAGGTTTACGGTGTTTCCTACGACACATTGGTGTGGCTGGCTTCCGGGTTAAGCAGGCATTGTGTCAAGAAGCAGTGCGGCTCGGTTGGGTTGTGTTTCAGAGGACGCACAGCTCTCGACCTTCGCCTCTCCCGAGTCCGTACGGGAGTTGCAGCGATGGGACAAGACTGTAACTACCAATTGGATACCACGAAATTGGGGAGAAAAAAACAACAACGATTCTATCTTAGTCCTGTATTGACACTTTGCCTGTTTGATAGCTCTTCGGAGATTGTAGCGGGATTTCCTATAAATGCCCGGATTAGTGTCCCGCTCCTTGAAAGCGGAAGCTCTAGCCTTTAGCTCAGGACGGATGTTGCCTGTAATCCATGGTTTCTGTTTGGGATATGTACGTATGGTCACTGTGGGGACGACATCGTCGATGCACTTATTAATGAAGCCGCTGGCTGATGTGGTAAACTCATCAATGCCATCGGATGAATCCTGGAACATATTCCAGTCTGTGCTAGCAAAACAGTCCTTTAGCTTAGCATCCACTTCATCGGACCACTTCCATATTGAGCGTGTCACTGGTACTTCCTGTTTGAGTTTTTGTTTGTAAGCAGGAATCAGGAGGATCGAGTTATGTTCAGATTTGCCAAATGGAGGGCGAGGGAGAGCTTTGTATGCATTTCTGTGTATGGAGTAAAGGTGATCTACAGTTTTGTTGCCTCTAGTTGCACAGGTGAGATGCTGTTAGAAATGAGGTAAGACAGTTTTCAGTTTACCTGCGTTAAAATCACTGGCCACCAGGAGCACCACCTCTGGTTGAGCATTTTACTTTTTGCTTATGGCTCTATACAGCTCGCTGAGTGCGATCTTAGTGCCCGCATCGGTTTGTGGTGATAAATAGACCGCTTCGAAAAATAAAGATGAAAACTATCTTGGTAAATAGTATGGTCTACAGCTTATCATGAGGTATTCTAACTCCGGTGAGCAGAACCACGAGACTTCCTTAATATTAGAGATTGCGCACAAGCTGTTGTTAACAAAGAGACACACACCTCCCCCCTTGAGCTTACCCGATGCTGCTGTTCCGCCCTGCCGATGCATAGAAAAACCAGCTAGATGTATATTATCCATGTCCTTGTTCAGCCATGACTCTGAAAACGTAGGATATTACAGTTCTTCAGGTTCCATTGATAGGATAGTCTCTGGATAGCTCGTCCAGTTTGTTCTCCAGTGATTGTACGTTCACCAATTGAACGGAGGGTAGAGGCGGTTTATTTACTCGCCAACATAGTTTCGTCAGGATGCCCACACGTCAGCCTTTCTTACGCCGTCTCTTCCTTTTCTGAGTCTCGGGGATTAGGGCCTGGTCCGGGGTGAGCAGTATGTCCTGTGCCGCCAACTTGTTGAAGTAGAAATCTTCATCCAAATCGAGGTTAGTGATTGCTGTTCTGATGTCCAGAAGCTCTTTTCGGTCATAAGAAATGATGGAGGAAACATTATGTACAAAAAAAGTTAAGACCAGCGCAAAAAAACACAGAAAATAGCCAATAAATCGGCAGCAATCCATTGCAGCGGCATTCTGTATAATATTGGGATAACATTGGGAGTTAGCTAGGATATTGCTGAACAAGAGGGAGGGATCAGGTCTGGGATGGTGAAGGGGGTGTGTGTGTGTTCTGTGTGTGTCTAACTGCATTCCTGCAGGGACCAGGGACTCTCTGCCTTTCTGGTTATTTAATGAGAGGGATGGAGGAGGGCTGGAGGCATCCCCCTAGGGGCTTGACCTATGACGCCTTTAGCATTGCCCAGGGGAAATAAGGGCCGATTGGCCTGTCAGCACCCTGTTAATATTGATCTCAGCAACTCTCTAGACCCGGAGTGCTCCACTCTGCAGTCTGAGTGATCTGATCCCAATTGCATTCTGTCAGGAGAGCCCCAAAACACCCCGACCGACAGACCAAAATCAATTCCAAATGGCCCCGACTCCAACGAAAATGTAACACACATGTCGCTATCTAGGCTATATGACTTGTATGTCTACGTCCCAAATGGTACTCTATTCCCTATGGGCCCTGATCAAAAGAGTATACTATATAGGGAATAGGGTGCAATTTGGGATGCAGCCCTGGTTGTTTTCATATCCTGTGAATGGGAAATTGCCCCCGTACCTCAGTCACAGACACACATGCGTCTCTATTTCTGGCATTGTTTCCTTTCCTCACCCAGTGGTTCCAATGCTGGTGTCCAGATCATCTCCGTTATAATGGGATCTGACAATCAGATGAGCTAGTTTTCCATCCATGCAGTGAGTGAATGGGTCACATGATAAAATGTGCGTGTTTTATAAATCTAGTATCTACTGTTGCGCCGACCGACGAGTACTAGGTAGACACACTTTGCTTCCATTTGATTACATATTGACGGCGGTTAAATCGTTTAGTGGATTCGCTGGGTTCATTAAGTAAAAACCCATCCTATGGTGTGACAAACTAAGCTTATCATTAGATCCATGTTGGTGATGTTGACATGGAATCACAGGGGGTCTAAGCTTCAGATCTCCTCTCTCAGATGACAAGGATAAGACATACACGAGTTTGGTTTCGGGTAGGATTGATTAGATTAACTGCAAATGTAAATCATTTACATGTATGAATCACTATCAATCAGAGCACCTCAATCTCAACATAGATGAAGTGTGTAGGTGATGATAGCTAAGCACAAATTTCTCCACTGAGGCAGGGCCAGAAAGACTGATAATAAAAGGAAGTAAAGCCCACACACATTATAGTGCTCCTGTGTTTTATTCTCAACCCTTGGTATGGGCTAGCAGTGAAGTGCCTATGGTTGGATATTCAGTACATCATTGGGCTGGGAGTGGGAGGTTGGCTCTGGCTCTGGCTCTGGTTTGCCTGTCAATAGCAGACCGAGACAGGCATGTGACGGGGAAGCCCCAAGGGATAGGCTGCTCTCTGTATGGGTTAGCCCAGCCTAGTGAGCCTTGTCTTTCCTGTTAGCACGCTGCTTCACATAATCTGTGTCCCAAATGGCACCCTTTTCCTTATCTAGTGCACTACTTTTGAACAGCGCCCATAGGTCAAATCAAATCAAATGTTATTGGTCGCATACACATATTTAGCAGATGTTATTGCGGGTGTAGCGAAATGCTTGTGTTCCTAGCTCCAACAGTGCAATAGTATCTAACAATTCACAACAATACACACAAATCTAAAGTAAAATAATGGAAATAAGAAATCTATAAATATTAGGACGAAGGTAGGAAGGTAATATACTATGTAGGGAATAGGGTGCCATTTGGGATGCAGACACTGGTACATGTTCACAGTAGTAAAATGGGATGCCTGTCAGTGCTATGATCTCACCAGTTTAAGTGCATTTCTTTATGGTTGGTAGATTTTCCTCTTCCAGTTTTATATTTAGGTCATAAGTTAGAATGAGTTCCAAATGGCACCCTATGTGGCGTTCCAAATGGCACCCTATTCCCTATGTAGTGCGCTACTTTTGACCAGGGCCTATAGGGAATAGGGTGCCATTTGGGACACAACCATAGATTAGTATTTGACTTGGCGACGTCCAGGGAAATAACACACACACTGGCTGAGATAGATTAGGGCTTGTTTCTACATTCCACATCATCATAATAAAGATACATCTACATGATTGCAATTACATTGTCTGATGTCTGGCTGTCATAACTTCAGGTCTTTGGCAACTCAACTTGGACTTCCTGTGCAAGGCGAGGAGAGGACACGGGAGGAACTCATGTCTTGCTATCTGTAGAACACGCTGAACAACTCAGCATTTTTCAGATGGTTGTGCACTTGTTGATGATACCGAGAAAAGGAGTAGACCGTATGATGCATGTTTAATCGCTGTCATTATTCATCAGCCAAAGAAGCTTGTTTTGCTCTTTGTATATTAATCATACTGAAAGGGTTCAGGTTATAACCTCTTCTACGTGACATTTAAGTTGTTGAAACTGATTGTTCTATAGCAGGGGTGTCAAACTCATTCCATGGAGGGCCTAGTGTCTGCAGGTTTTAGTTTTTTCTTTTTAATTAAGCCCTAGAAAACCAGGTGTGGGGAGTTCCTTACTAATTAGTGATCTTAATTAATCAATCAAGTACAAGGGAGGAGCGGAAACCCGCAGACACTCGGCCCTCCGTGGAATGAGTTTGACACCTGTGTTCTATAGCTTTGTTCACCTATAGGATGGTCAAATATTAATGTTACTGTGGCAGAACATTGTTATTGTATTATTGTCCTGAGTCTGACAGCCCTGAACTATCATAAGATATGTCCACGAGTTTCGAATAATGTTTTGATACAGACTTTATTTAGGCAAAATGGAGGCTCAGACCAAATGGTCCCCACACACTTGATGAACAGATATTCTTACTGGATACAATGCAGTGTGTGCCTGGCTGTATCTGTATCTGTTGGTTTGGTCCAGCAGGTCGATAAGCAGCAACAGGATGTGTAACATCTGGTCTACAGTCTGTCTCTAATGACTAGATTAGAACTACATCATCTCTGACTGACAACTGGGCTGCTGAGCAATACACTTCAAAGTTACTTTATTTATTTTCACCCTGTCTCTGTCTGCAGCCGTCCTATGCTGCTGCTCATAGTGCAGTGAGTTTGTATTTGAGTGGTAATCAAGGCCAGTTTCCCAATCACACATTAAGCCTATTCCTGGACTAAACTGCTTGGTCAATGGCGAATCAATCAACTCAGCCCCATACTGCAATGCTCCAATCATTCAGCTATAAACATAACATAATCAGATATAGGAGCAGAGGACAGTATGTTTCTGTAAGTGTCTGGTTTTATCAGAAGCCCTAACTGAGAACAATGGCAGAGAGCAAGAGAGAGTTGGTCATCTTTTAGTGTTGTGTGTTCAGCAATCAGAAGTTTGATGCGGCTGAGCTCTGGAGAGAATATCAAACTGTCCTGCCTGTCAGGAGACCGATAAAGACCACGAACATCCTGCGTTTGTTCAGGACTTTTAATTGCCAGATGTTCTCAGATTCGTGTGTGTGTGTCTGTGTCTGTGTGTATGTGTTTTTTATTTTTTATTTAAAAATTTAAAAATAAGCAGAGGGGTTACAGCGCAACTCATGGCCCTTTTTGACATCTGTACCCAATATGTGTAAACAGCTCTAGCTACGAAGAATACAATAATTACTTATTGAACATGTTGAGCGTATCTGGTTTTGCTTTAAGGCCAACAATCAGCCTGGTATGTTGTCTAAGTACACTTTGGGATCTCGAGATGATCACTTAATTTGATTCTGCACAACGTGAGTTGTATTTGTTCAAACATTGTTTTAGGGTTTGCCTCAAACTGCCTTTCAGTGATCCATGCAATGCTACGCAATTATAGCCTAGTAATACTGGTTGTTATAGGCATTGTTAGTTATATGTCTGTTATAGGCATCAGCAATACCAGTCAAACGACAAGATACATTTGGATCAGGGACCAATTCCACTTCAACTCAGTCAATTTCCTTTAATTGATTGAATTGCAATGGAATTGATCACAACCCTAATTTGAATGACTCTGTCAGCTCAGTAGCTGTGTGTTTCTCCGCTGGTACAGTGTAATCAGAAGGGCTGTTGCAGTAAAAACATGTGTGGGTGTTAATGAGCGAGGCTATGAGAATCAACCAGTGGCACTGCACACACCCTGTTTTCTCCTGCTGACTCACCTTGGTACAACGATCAGAACCGACGTGGATTGTGGCTCCGAAGCGCAGTGTCTCGGAGGGAGGGAGGCACGTTAGTGTATCAGCATGTTTCTGTTGTGACATGGGGATTATGAATTCATGGATGTGTAATGTATGGGACTGTCTGTGTTGGTGTGGGGATCATGGGTGAATTGAATTAATGTATAGCTCAGATATGCAAACATACAGGCTATACCCCCCACTCATGATAATCTCCCAGAATGCTCTCTGATTGCCTCTTTTGGATGTACAGTATACTCCCTTCGTCATATACCATGGCTAAACAGGAAATAGGATACGAATGAAACTGCTAATAAAAGTAAGAGCATCAGTTAGTATTGCTATCAGCATCCTGACTATTACAAGCTGCTCTTTGAAATGGAAGATATAAAAAATCCCCATCCCTTAAAGTTTTTGCTCAGTCTTTGATAAAGCAAGGAAAAAATAAAAGAATATGAAAGAGAAAGAGAAAGGAGAGGAAAAACTCACTGAGTGTCTATTGATGGCTGTGCTTCAAAGAGTATCACTTTCCTGAAGCTGTCCTTTGCGTGCGTGAGTGCATGCGTGCATGAGTGCGTGCGTGAGTGTGAGTGTGTGTGTCTTTCCTGAAGCTGACTTAGGTGAGAGAGATGGGAATGGTTTCTCCAAAGGGCTCTGATCCAGGTTTTACTACAGCTCTTATGCAGTACCTGCCCACCTTTTGGGTCCCTCTTTAGTTCCCTGTAACATAAAAATTCCCTTTCCAAAGATGGATCATGTAATGTTCATAATCTGCTATTGTAGGAACCGACAGATGCACTGGAGTCCAGCAGATGTGGAAAACACTCAGGTTGCAGGTGTGTCCCAAATGGCATCCTACTCCCTATATACTAGGGGCCCTGGTAAAAGGTTCTGCAGTACAAAGGGTGCCATTTGGGACGCACACTCTGTGCTGATGATGGTAGTCCATTCAGGAAGAACAAGGTTGCACATAAATAAACTGACCGTTTCATGTGTTTTTAAAATGACTGCCGGGGAGAGAGACTTTTTTTCATTTTGACACTTATTTTAATTTGATTTCGTGTAGAGACATCTTGGTTTTATGTCATGTTTAAGGTTAGGCATCTCTAGACGATGTGTGTTTGTTTTTACTTTGTCGGCCATTGTCTTTATTTCCATATACACTACCAGTCAAAAGTTTGGACACACCTACTCATTCAAGGGTTTTTATTTATTTAGACAATTTTTTACATTGTAGAATAATAGTTAAGACATCAAAACTATGAAATAACACATATGGAATCATGTAGTAACCAAGAAAGTGTTAAACAAATCAAAATATATTTTATATTTGAGATTCTTCAAATAGCCACCGTTTGCCTTGATGACAGCTTTGCACACTCTTGGCATTCTCTCAACCAGCTTCATTAAGTAGTCACCTGGAATGCATTTCAATTAACAGGTGTGCCTTCTTAAAAGTTAATTTGTGGAATTTATTCCTTAATGCGTTTGAGCCAATTAGTTGTGCTGTGACAAGGTAGGGAGGGTATACAGAAGATAGCCCTATTTGGTAAAAGACCAAGTCCATATTATGGCAAGAACAGCTCAAATAAGCAAAGAGAAACGACAGTCCATCATTACTTTAAGACATGAAGGTCAGTCAATATGGAACATTTCAAGAACTTTGAACGTTTCTTCAAGTGCAGTCACAAAAATCATCAAGCGCTATGATGAAACTGGCTCTCATGAGGACCACCACAGGAATGGAAGACCCAGAGTTACCTCTGCTGCAGAGGATAAGTTCGTTAGAGTTACCAGCCTCTTTAATTGCAGCCCAAATAAATGCTTCACAGTGTTCAAGTCACAGACACATCTCAACATCAACTGTTCAGAGGGGACTGTGTGAATCAGGCCTTCATGGTCGAATTGCTGCAAAGAAACCACTACTAAAGGACACCAATAAGAAGAAGAGACTTGCTTGGGCCAAGAAACATGAGCAATTGACATTAGACTGGTGGAAATGTGTCCTTTGATCTTGAGTCCAAATTGTGAGAAACTTTTGGGTGAACGGATGATTTCCGCATATGTATTTCCCACCGTAAAGCATGGAGGAGGAGGTGTTATGGTGTGGGGGTGCTTTGCTGGTGACACTGTCTGTGATTTATTTAGAATTCAAGGCATACTTAACCAGCATGGCTACCACAGAATTCTGAAGCGATACGCCATCCCATCTGGTTTGGGCTTAGTGGGACTATCATTTGTTTTTCAACAGGACAATGACCCAACACACCTCCAGGCTGTGTAAGGGCTATTTGACCAAGAAGGAGAGTGATGGAGTGCTCCATCAGATGACCTGGCCTCCACAATCCCTCGACCTCAACCCAATTGAGATGGTTTGGGATGAGTCGGACTGCAGAGTGAAGGAAAAGCAGCCAACAAGTGCTCAGCATATGTGGGAACTCTTTTCCATATTTGGTAAAGCATTTCAGGTGAAGCTGGTTGAGAGAATGCCAAGAGTGTGCAAAGCTGTCATCAAGGCAACGGGTGGCTATTTGAAGAATCTCAAATCTTAAATATATTTTGATTTGTTTAACAACTTTTTGGTTACTACATGATTCCATATGTGTTATTTCATAGTTTTGATGTCTTCACTATTATTCTACAATGTAGAAAATAGTAAAAATACAGAAAACCCTTGAATGAGTAGGTCTGTCCAAACTTTTGACTGGTACTGTACATGTTCAAACCATCTGCCTTTGTCAGCTGTTGATTCAGTGATAACACAATTAAATTAGGAAATATTATACATATCATATCTTACAATATCCTACAGTAGTAGCCTATACAAGCAACTATACAACATATTGTATATAGGCCTACCTGCTGCAAAGAGTGGTCATTCATGTTTCCAGTCTTGGTCTGTTCTCATTTGTCCATACCTACTGTAAGAAAGTGGTAAAGTTGTTCTCTAATAGGCTACTCCAAGACTTCAATGGTGTGGATTGTATGGGTTATGTGTGTTCCACAAACACAGGATTTAGCCTAGCTACACAGCCACAGGATTTAGCTTAGTTACACAACCACAGGATTTAGCCTAGCTACACAACCATATGATTTAGTCTAGCTACACAACCACAGGATTTAGCCAGCTACACAACCACAGGATTTAGCCTAGCTACACAACATGATTTAGCCTAGCTACACAACCACAGGATTTAGCATAGCTACACAACCACATTATTTAGTCTAGCTACACAACCACATGATTTAGTCTAGCTACACAACCACAGGATTTAGCCAGATACACAACCACAGGATTTAGCCTAGCTACACATCCACAGGATTTAGCCTAGCTACACAACCACAGGATTTAGCATAGTTACATCAACACAGGATTTAGCATAGCTACACAACCACAGGCTTTAGTCTAGCGACACAACCACTGGATTTAGCTAGCTACACAACCACAGGATGTAGCCTAGCTACACAACCACAGGATTTAGCACACCCACACCCACACCCACACCCACACCCACACATCATTAGTTCAAGAAAAGCCTCTTTATAGTAACTGAAGAGGTTGAATGATGGTGTTTGCGTAGTGCTTTGTGGAAGGTCAGGGTAGTGCTTGCTTGGCTGTTTTGGAAGCTGATCTCTCTCGCTCTGGCCTTGTGTATATCAACCTCTCCCAGGAGAAACATTGAGAGCAAGGCCCTCTCATCTAACCTTGTGTAAATTATTCACAGAGATTTTTGTGAATTAACCCAAAACAGAGTAGACTGCCCTCAGTCTGACCCTAAACTGACCGGGGACCACACCGTCTGCTATCACAGATTACTGGGTTTCACTTTCCTCTCCTGCGGTTGTTAGATTGGCTTCTCAGGCCAATCCTGGTTTCTATTAGCTAACCCCAGGACCTCATAGATGATTACAAGTTAATATTCATGTAACTTTTCAGTTTAACAAAATTCTGAGGTGATATACTTTTCTCCTTTCATTTAGATTTTTTCTCTTATTCTCTCAGCGGGAGTTGAGTCTCTGGCTCCTGCTTAATCAAAGCTCACAGATACGAGTCGCATGATTTACTCTCATAACATCCGAATCTTTCCCTCTTTAAAGACTAACGTCCTGCCATTTGTTTTGACTGGCCCAGTCTGGATCTTAGTAACGCAAAAGACAACAATAACAAGGCTATATAAAAGTAGTACTGGTACCGAGTCAATGTGCAGGGGTACGAGGTAGTTGAGGTAATACAGTGCATTCGTAAAGTATTCAGACCCCTTTTGTTATGTTACAGCCTTATTCTAAAATTGATTAAATCGTTTCTTCCACTCATCAATCTACACACAATGCCCCATAATGACAAAGCAAAAACAGGTTTTTATAATATCACATTTAAATAAGTATTCAGACCCTTTACTCAGTACTTTATTGAAGCACCTTTGGCAGCAATCACAGCCTTGAGTCTTCTTGGGAATGACGCTACAAGCTTGGCACAGCAGTATTTGGGGAGTTTCTCCCATTCTTCTATGCAGATCCACTCAAGCTCTGTCAGGTTGGATGGGGAGTGTCGCTGCGCAGCTATTTTCAGGTCTCTCCAGAGATGTTAGATCGGGTTCAAGTCCGGGCTCTGGCTGGGCCACTCAAGGACATTCAGATACAAAAAAAGAAAAAAAAGAAAAAAAAAGAGATGTTGAAATGTGCAAACATTTCTAAAAACCAGTTTTTGCTTTGTTGTTATGGTGTATTGTGTGTAGCTTGATGAGAGAAAAAAACATTTTAATTGATTTTAGAATGATGCTGAAACATAACAAAATGTGGGAAAAGTCAAGGGGTCTGAATACTTTCCGAAGGCAGTGCCTTGCAAAAGTATTCATCCCCCTTGGCATTTTTCCTATTTTATTGCATTACAACCTTTAATGTAAATGGTTTGTATGTGTATGTCATATAATGGACATACACGAAATAGTCCAAATTGGTGAAGTGAAATGTAAAAAATAACTTATTTCAAAAAGTTCTAAAAAATAAATAACAGAAAAGGGGTGCGTGCATATATATTCACCCCCTTTGCTATGAAGCCCCTAAATAAGATCTGGTGCAACCAATTACCTTCCGAAGTCACATAATGAGTTAAATAAAGTCCACCTGTGTGCAATCTAAGAGTCACATGATCTCAGTATATATACACCTGTTCTGAAAGGCCCCAGAGTCTGCAACACCACTAAGCAAGGGGCACCACCATCAAGTGGCACCATGAAGACCAAGGAGCTCTCCAAACAGGTCAGGGACAAAGTTGTGGAGAAGTACAGATCAGGGTTGGGTTATAAAAAAATATCAGAAACTTTCAACATCCCACAGAGCACCATTAAATCCATTATTAAAAAATTGAAAGAATATGGCACCACAACAAACCTGCCAAGAGAGGGCCGCCCTCCAAAACTCACGGACCAGGCAAGGAGGGCATTAATCAGAGAGGCAACAAAGAGACCAAAGATAACCCTGAAGGAGCTGCAAAGCTCCACATCAGAGATTGGAGTATCTGTCCATAGAACCACTTTAAGCCGTACACTCCACAGAGCTGGGCTTTACGGAAGAGTGGCCAGAAAAAAGCCATTGCTTAAAGAAAATAATTGTCACGATCGTTGGTTAGAGAGGACCAAGGCGCAGCGTGTTGAGCGAACATACTTTAATAGTAAAGTGCACACACGAATACAAAACAATAAACGATACGTAACGTCCTCAGACAATGACTGACAAGGAACAAAAACCCACAAACACAAGGTGAAAACAGACAGTATAAATATGGCTCCCAATCAGAGACAACGAGCCAACAGCTGACACTCGTTACCTCTGATTGGGAGTCACTCAACCAAACAAAGAAATACAACACATAGAACAACCCAACCAAACAGAACACCCCGAAACGAACACACCCTGGCTCAACATACAAAGTCCCGGAGCCAGAGCGTGACAGTACCCCCCCCTAAAGGCGCGGACTGCGACCGCGCCTCAATAAGGCTAAACAAGGGAGGGCTGGGTGGGCATACCTCCTCGGCGGTGGTTCTGGTTCCGGCCCTGATCCCCACCTCCTCTCCAACCCCCCAAAGTACCCCTGGTCCTGTCTAGCCCCGCTGGTCGGAGCCGGACTGACGACACGCGCCCCTGGCTTGGTGCGTGGAACAGGAACGGGCCTCACCGGACTGACGACTCCATTCCCTGGCTTGGTGCGAGTAGCAGGAACGAGCTGGACCAGGCTGACGACTCGCATCCCTGGTTTGGTGCGAGTAGCAGGAACGGGCTGGACCAGGCTGACGACTCGCACCCCTGGCTTGGTGCGAGTAGCAGGAACGGGTTGGACCAGGCTTGCGACTCGCACCCCTGGTTTGGTGCGAGTGGCAAGAACAGGCCGGGTCGGGCTAGCGACGCACACCGTAGGCTTTGTGCGTGGAGCAGGGACAGGCCGGGCTGGGCTGGCGACGCACACCGTAGGCTTTGTGCGTGGAGCAGGAACAGGCCGGGCTGGGCTGGCGACGCACACCGTAGGCTTTGTGCGTGGAGCAGGAACAGGCCGGGCTGGGCTGGCGACGCACACCGTAGGCTTTGTGCGTGGAGCAGGAACAGGCCGGGCTGGGCTGGCGACGCACACCGTAGGCTTTGTGCGTGGAGCAGGAACAGGCCGGGCTGGGCTGTCGACGCACACCACTGACTTGGTGGGAATGGCAGGAACAGGCCGGGCTGGGCTGTCGACGCACACCACTGACTTGGTGGGAATGACAGTAACAGGCCGGGCTGGGCTGTCGACGCACACCACTGACTTGGTGGGAATGGCAGGAACAGGCCGGGCTGGGCTGACGACGCGCACCACTGACTTGGTGGGAATGGCAGGAACAGGCCGGGCTGGGCTGACGACGCGCACCACTGCCTTGGTGGGAATGGCAGGAACAGGCCGGACCGTACTGGGGACACACACCACTGGCCCCACGCAGGGATCAGGAACGGGCCGGACCGGACTGGTAACACACCCCAGTACCTCTCGCCGTGCCTCCACACTTTCCCTCTCCTCTGTGCCCAGTGGCCCCCCTAACCTGGCGGCCTTCTCTGCCAACGCTTTGCACCGCTCTAACCCGTACACCTGCTGGCCCGACGTCGTGAGCCCCCCCCTAAAAATTTCCTGGGGGTCTCTCCTCCCCGTGGCCAAGGCCTCTCTCCCTCTTGCCAAACTCGCAATCATCTCCTCCCACGTCCATCCTCTCTCCTCGTCACGCTGCTTGATCCAGTCGAGGTTGCCACGGAGATCTGCCAGCGTTGGCTCCTGAATACGCTGCTTGGTCTGGTTAAGATGGGTTTTTCTGTCACGATCGTTGGTTAGAGAGGACCAAGGCGCAGCGTGTTGAGCGAACATACTTTAATAGTAAAGTGCACACACGAATACAAAACAATAAACGATACGTAACGTCCTCAGACAATGACTGACAAGGAACAAAAACCCACAAACACAAGGTGAAAACAGACAGTATAAATATGGCTCCCAATCAGAGACAACGAGCCAACAGCTGACACTCGTTACCTCTGATTGGGAGTCACTCAACCAAACAAAGAAATACAACACATAGAACAACCCAACCAAACAGAACACCACGAAACGAACACACCCTGGCTCAACATACAAAGTCCCGGCGCCAGAGCGTGACAATAATAAGCAAACACGTTTGGTGTTCGCCAAAAGGCATGTGGGAGACTCCCCAAACATATGGAAGAAGGTACTCTGGTCAGATGAGACTAAAATTGAGCTTTTTGGCCATCAAGGAAAACGCTGTGTCTAGCGCAAACCCAACACCTCTCATCACCCTGAGAACACCATCCCCACAATGAAGCATGGTGGTGGCAGCATCATGCTCTGGGGATGTATTTCATCGGCAGGTACTGGGAAACTGGTCAGAATTGAAGGAATGGTGGATGGCGCTAAATACAGGGAAATTCTTGAGGGAAACCTGTTTCAGTCTTCCAGAGATTTGAGACTGGGATGGAGGTTCACCTTCCAGCAGGACAATGACCCTTAGCATACTGCTAAAGCAACACTGGAGTGGTTTAAGGGGAAACATTTAAATGTCTTGGATTGGCCTAGTCAAAGCCGAGACCTCAATCCAATTGAGAATCTGTGGTATGACTTAAAGATTGCTGTACACCAGTGGAACTCATCCAACTTGAAGGAGCTGGAGCAGTTTTGCTTTGAAGAAAGGGCAACAATCCCAGTGGCTAGATGTGCCAAGCTTATAGAGACATACCCCAAGAGACTTGCAGCTGTAATTGCTGCAAAGGTGGCTCTACAAAGTAGTGACTTTGGGGGGTGAATTGTTATGCACGCTCAAGTTTTCTGTTTTTCTTTTCTTATTTCTTGTTTGTTTCACAAAAAAAAATATTTTGCATCTTGAAAGTAGGCATGTTGTGTAAATCAAATGATACAAACCCTCAAAAAATCCATTTTAATTCCAGGTTGTAAGGCAACAAAATAGGAAGGGGGGTGAATACTTTCGCAAGCCACTGTACATTTATACTGACTATACACTCCCGCACAACCACTCACATACAAGCTGCTGCTACTGTGTTTATCTTATATCCTGTTGCCTAGTCACCTTACCCCTATACATATCTACCTCCATCACTCCAGTATCCCTGCACATTGTAAATATGGTATTGGAACTGACTTTTTAAAAATATTTCCTGTACATAGGATGATTACTTACTTACTTTCTTTACTGTGTATTTCGTATTTCTTATTCTTATTTCTCATGTTTGTTTCTATTAATACATTGTTATTGATTATTACATTGTTGGGTTTTGAGTTTGCAAGAAAGGCATTTCACTGTACTTGTGACATTAAAACTTGAAACTACCCCTACCACCTACCCACTTTGGTTTGCCCCAATGTTCTAAAACATCTGTGCCAGAGGGAATGCGGCTATACCATATATGTCTGGGAGGGGCATAAGAGGACAACCTCAAAGGAAAATAGCATTTTCGCAACAAACTGCTATAATAAAATGCTACAGAACTTTGACTCTGCCAAATTTCACTTTCACATGAAATCCAAAAGGGCACCCTAGAATTCTCTAAGTCCGTTGGTTAGAGCTTTGAGTTTCCACACGACCACACCGCAAAAAACTGCCAGTCTTCTCTACCTTGGCTAAAGCAGAAGCAGTGCCTGTGTAGATTGTGAGGTATCCATACATCTTTCAGACAAGCACTGCCTGCTACAGTCACTCCCCCAAGCTCCAGGGCCATTGTTATCGTCAATGTTGGTATGTGTGCGTGAACATGTGACAGAGTGTGATGGTACACCACAGGTAAAGCAGCTAGCTCAACAGAAGCCCCCCCCTTTCGCTCTAAAATATTCCATCACTCCAAGTGAAGCCATAAAACTGACTCGATCCTGGCCAGTGTCCAAAATATTATCCCAACCTCTCTATGTTTTCTGGTGGTGGTGGGAGTGTCCATTTCCACATCCAGGGAGTTGGCGGTCGGTGAGGTGTTAGGGAGGTGCTCCTGATAGAGGGTGGTCTTCAGGGCAGGTACAGAGAATTACCCTTTCTTACAGAAGTCATATCTCCAGAAGATGCTTGGTAGGGACTAGACCTCTCTTCTTCCCACTGCTCAGCTTTAGGAAACCGTCCAGCTCTTCGTTCTTCCCCACACAGATCTGGGACTCTTTCACAGTCATTTGACCTCTGTCACGGTCACCATGGAAACCACCCGTGACCTTCCACACTCACTCACCTGGGCGCAATCTCTGTACAAAGTTGTCAGGGAAGAAACCCAGCTTGTCTTTGCTTTTTCCCTTCCACCAGTCCTCATTGGAGTCATCAGTTACTTGCACTCTATCGCCAGGTTGTAATTCCAGATCACTCTTCTCCTGTGGGATGAACTTGTACAGAGCCACATAGGTGTGTACGGAGTGGACGTCGATGCTCTTTGGAGTCTTCCTCCGAATCGGCCTTCTTGCTTTCAGGAGGCGTGAGAGTCTCAGTCTCTGGGACAAACTCCTCCTCAGCGATTGGTTGCGTTTCCAGTCCCTCCTCCACTCTCTCCACCTCATGAATGGGGGACTCAGTGATGCTTCTGAAGCTAGAGTGTCTCATCTGTTCCAGTGACATCCTGTAACGCAGGGCCTCATACACAGGCTCAATTCCCCCTTTACTTTACCAGATTCTTGCGATGGCAGAGCCTCCTTGACCACCCCTAACATATCGTTAGTCAGGAGAGGGGAGCTGAAGTTTTGTTTAAAGGCCCCAGTCTTTCCTGTACAGGGCTTTTGGGATAGCTCAGAGGAGCACCAGAGGTGGGCGCCCAGCTTACAAGCTTTACAGCGCAGACCCTGCTTGGAGTTTCCCTGGATCACGTGTTTGCATTGCTGGTAGCAGGTGGGCCGGCGGAAGATGTGCTTCTGGAAGCAGTGGGTCTTCACCGGCTGGGACTGGAGCTGGTCCTGGAGCTGAGCTTTGAGGTCAGGAAGAGGGAGGGACTGTGGGAGGGCGAGTTGGACAAAAGCGAGGGCTTGGGGCTGAGCGACGGGGAGAGGGAGGGTAGGCGCTCGCAGGTCAGGGGCGTCTCCCCGAAGGGGGAGGAGAGGGGGGTGGCGGAGGCTCGTGGATGATCCCTGAGGGTAGGCGGACTTCGCCGTTGCTGGTGCGCTGGAAGAAGTTGTCCATGCTCTTGCTGCGCATCACCGACTTCAAGGAGCGCTTTTTTCGCTGCAGCTTAGTCATCTAACAGACTCCTATTTTCAGGTCTCTCCAGAGATGTTAGATTGGGTTCAAGCCCGGGCTCTGGCTGGGCCACTCAAGGACATTCAGAGACTTGTCCAGAAGCCACTCCTGGGTTGTCTTGGCTGTGTGCTTAGGGTCGTTGTCCTGTTGGAAGGTGAACCTTCACCCCCAGTCTGAGGTCCTGAGCGCTCTGGAGCACGTTTTCATCAAGGATCTCTCTGTACTTTGCTCCGTTCATCTTTCACTCGATCCTGACTAGTCTCCCTGCCGCTGAAAAAACATCCCCACAGCATGATACTGCCACCACCATGCTTCACCGTAGGGATGGTGCCAGGTTTCCTCCAGACGTGACGCTTGGCATTCAGCCAAAGAGTTCAATCTTGGTTTCATCAGACCAGAGAGTCTTGTTTCTCATGGTCTGAGAGTCCTTTAGGTGCCTTTTGGCAAACTCCAAGCGGGCTATCATGTGCCTTTTACTGAGGAATGGCTTCCGTCTGCCACTCCTCAGTGCTGCAGAGATGGTTGTTCTTCTGGAAGGTTCTCCCATCTCCACAGAGGAACTCTGGAGCTCTGTCAGAGTGACCATTGGGTTCTTGGTCATCTCCCTGACCAAGACCATCCTCCTCAGTGAATTTCATAAAAATTAAACACATTTTAGATAAAACTATACAAAATGTAATCACATGTCACCAAATAACTGATTAAAACACACTATTTTGCGAAGAACGTCTACAGTAGCCTCAACAGCACTCTATAGGGTAGCACCATGGTGTAGCCGGAGGACAGCTAGCTTCCGTTCTGCTCTGGATACATTGACTTCAATACAAAACCTTGGAGGCTCATGGTTCTCACACCCTTCCATGGACTTACACAGTAATTATGACAACTTCCGGAGGACATCCTCAAGCCTATCAGAGCTCTTGCAGCATGAACTGACATGTTGTCCACCCAATGAAAGGATCAGAGAATTGATCTAGTACTGAAAGCATAATCTACAGCTAGCTAGCACTGCAGTGTATAAAATGTGGTGAGTAGTTGACTCAAAGAGAGATGAAGACAAATTAATTTATTCCATAATTAAGGAGAAGCAAGAGAGAGAGATTTCATATTTTTATTTTCTCTTTCAGTTTCACTTACTTAGCTAGCAAATGCAGCTATCGAGTTTAGCCTACTGAAACACCCTGCTCAAACGGAGGGATGCTATGTTAGCTAGCTGGCTATGACTTTCCAACACAACACTGGAACTTTTCCAAGTCATGGTAAGCTTTTGGTATTACTAATTTATTGCCACCGGGGCCCACCGGTGTAACTGCTTACTGACTTTACACTAACGTTACTGCATGATTGTAGCGGGTTTACTAACGTGTTAGTTCTATTAGCTATGCTGACTATGACGTTACTTTACGATGTAGGCTGTGTGTATCGGTTTGACTTGGAACTTTTTTTTCGCCTGGTCACATACAGCTGATGTGTTGTGTACTGAAGTCCACAAGGGAAGAGAAGGAATACAACGTGGGTGTATGTAAACAGAAGCAAACGGAACAAAACAGGGATAAACATACTGTTGGACTAGTGATTACACCATATATCAGCTAGATGCAGGCAAGAGTGTGCAAGGCGGTATTGAATGTCACTCTGTCACCTCAAATTTGTCTCTCGACCTGTGTGCACCTACGTTGTAAACTTTAATTCATAGGCTAGGTTGTAGCAACCTCATGATGGGTATAGGGAAAATTGATTAATGCTCTGATCCTTTGATTGGGTGGACAACATGTCAGTTCATGCTACAAGAGCTCTGATAGGCTGGAGGACATCCTCCGGAAGTTGTCATAATTACTGTGAAAGTCTATAGAAGGGGGTGAGAACCATGAGCCTCCTAGGTTTTGTATTGAAGTCAATGTACCCAGAGGAGGACGGAAGCTAGCTGTCCTCCGGCTACACAATGGTGCTACCCTACAAATTGCTGTTGAGGCTACTGTAGACATCCTTTGCAAAATAGTGTGTTTAAATTAGTTATTTGGTGACGTGATTATATGTAGTATAGTTTTATCTAAAAATGATAACTTTTTAAATGTTAGGCCTGTGTTTTAACTCAGCCACCCACATTTACTTGAAGAACAGTACAGATGCAACATTTGGTGATAGAATGACAGTTTGTGCTGTTTGTGCCGTAATTCTGTTACCAAACTTTGCATCTGCACTGTTCTTCAAGTAAATGTGTTTTTGGTAAATATCCTGTGGAAATTGTTAAATGTCATCCTTGTGCATAGAGTTGTATGGTTTGTTTAACTTTGCAATCATTGGTTTTGGTTTGACATACATTTTAAAGTGAAAAATTCTGTTACCGCGGAATTGCCCATGACATAGATAATTTCCTCTGTGTGACATACACCACGCCCTGGGAGTGACATAGACCACACCTTGGGGGGATATATAGACCATACCCTCAGGGTTAGAATTTACATACATCACGCTCCCTGGGGATGGCATATATCACACCCTCAGAAGCCAAAGTGATTGCGATGAATGACCTGGTGAAACGACTCCGACCATGTATTTCACTAACATTCTGTCTTGTTTCCCCTCTTGTCTCCTTCTACAGGAAGCCGTGGTGAGAGACAGTAACGTACCCTAGAAAAAGCCCAATCCCTGGCCGCCACGCCATGGCCCCTCGCAAGCGTCCAGGGCGGGGCCTCTTCGATATTTTCTGCTGTTTTAAAGGGAGTGATCACCCGGAGATCACCTACCGCCTTCGCCATGACAGTAACTTCATCCTACAGACCATGGAGCCCTCCCTGCCCATGCCGCATGAAGAGGAGCTGGATGCCATGTTCTCTGAGCTGGTTGTACGTACTGTCCCTGGGCGGCTGGGCCCAATGCCATGCTGAACTGCTGTCTGTCTCTCTCTCTGTCTCTCTCTCTCTCTCTGCTCTGCCTCTCTCTCGCTCTACTCTGCCTCTCTCTCTCGCTCTACTCTGCCTTTCTTTCTCTCTCAACTCTGCCTCTCTCTCTCTCTCTACTCTGCCTCTCTCTCACTCTCCCTCTACTCTGCCTCTCTCTCTCTCTCTCTCTCTCTCTCTCTCTACTCTGCCTCTCTCACCAATTAAAGGGATAGTTCGGGATTTTGGCAATGAGGCCGTTTGTCTAGTTAGCATTGGCTCGAGAAACTACCTCTAACGCTCTTCATACTGGACACAGAGACATACAAATGGTATCTACGAGATCATCTGACTCTGGGGAAGCAGCTCTTAAAGTATCCATTTAAGAGCTGCTGGTTGGTAGTTGGTTCAGCTCTACAGTATAGATGACTGAAGGGATCTTGCCATTTATGGCTTTAATTTATTACATGATTACAGTCGGATCAAAATCTTTCAGGACTGTGAAATATTTAACTAGCTTAATCATATGTGGGGGATACGTGGATTGCTGCCATGTTTGAAGGCATAGCGGCCAGGTCTGCACTTGCTTTTCTTCAACTCTGTTTTCAGGGCCTGGCTGTGTGACTCGGAATCATAAATACTCACTAAGGGAGGGGCTCGCTTTTGATATATTTCCTCCGAAATACTTTATGTTAGCTTGTTTCCAGCATAATCAATGCTTATTGACAGCAATATAAAGGCATTTTACTACTAGCTTGAGTACACTAAAAAGGATGAAGCCTGCTCCCTGCAAATACATTTTACATTTACATTTTAGTCATTTAGCAGACGCTCTTATCCAGAGCGACAATTAGTGCATTCATTTTAAGATAGCTTGGTGAGACAACCTCAATAAAGTACACTACCAGTCAAAAGTTTGGACACACCTACTCATTCAAGTTTTTTTTTTTTTTAAACTATTTTTCATATTGTAGAATAATAGTGAAGAAATCAAAACTATGAAATAACACATATGGAATCATGTAGTAACCAAAAAAGTGTTAAACAAAACATATAAATATATTTTATATTTGAGATTCTTCAAATAGCCACCCTTTGCCTTGATGACAGCTTTGCACACTCTTGGCATTCTCTCAACCAGCTTCATGAGGTAGTCACCTGGAATGCATTTCAATTAACAGGTGTGCCTTCTTAAAAGTTAATTTATGGAATTTCTTTCCATCTTAATGCGTTTGAGCCAATCAGTTGTGTTGTGACAAGGTATACAGAGATAGCCATATATGATAAAAGACCAAGTCCATATTATGGCAAGAACAGCTCAAACAAGCAAAGAGAAATGACAGTCCATCATTACTTTAAGACATGAAGGTCAGTCAATACGGAAAATGTCAAGAACTTTGAAAGTTTCTTCAAGTGCAGTCGCAAAAACCATCAAGCGCTATGATGAAACTGGCTCTCATGAGGACCGCCACAGGAAAGGAAGACCCAGAGTTACCTCTGCTGCAGAGGATAAGTTCATTAGAGTTACCAGCCTCAGAAATTGCAGCCCAAATAAATGCTTCACAGAGTTCAAGTAACAGACACATCTCAACATCAACTGTTCAGAGGGGACTGTATGAATCAGGCCTTCATGGTCGAATTACTGCAAAGAAACCACTACTAAAGGACACCAATAAGAAGAAGAAACTTGCTTGGGCCAAGAAACACGAGCAATGGACATTAGACTGGTGGAAATGTGTCCTTTGGTCTGGAGTCCAAATGTGAGATTTTTGGTTCCAACCGCCGTGTCTTTGTGAAACACGGTGTGGGTGAACGGATGATCTCCACATGTGTAGTTTCCACCGTAAAGCATGGAGGAGGAGGTGTTATGGTGGGGGGTGCTTTGCTGGTGACACTGTCTGTGATTTATTTAGAATTCAAGGCACACTTAATCAGCACGGCTACCACAGCATTCTGCAGCGATACGCCATCCCATCTGGTTTGGGCTTAGTGGGACTATCATTTGTTTTTCAACAGGACAATGACCCAACACACCTCCAGGCTGTGTAAGGGCTATTTTACCAAGAAGGAGAGTGATGGAGTGCTGCATCAGATGACGTGGCCTCCACAATCCCCCGACCTCAACCCAATTGAGATGGTTTGGGATGAGTCGGACTGCAGAGTGAAGGAAAAGCAGCCAACAAGTGCTCAGCAAATAAAAAAATAAAAAAATGAGAGACCATGTGAGGATATGACGGAGCCAAGTGACTTGGTGTATATAGAAAAGAGGAGAGGGCCTAGAACCGAGTCCAGTAGTGAGAGCATGTGGTGCAGACTCAGATCCTCTCCACATCACCTGGTAGGAGCGACCTGCCAGGTAGGATGCAATCCAAGAGTGTGCAGCGCCTGAGATGCCCAGCACTGAGAGGGTGGAGAAGAGGATCTGATGGTTCACAGTGTCAAAGGCAGCGGATAAATCTAGGAGGATGAAAACAGAGGAGAGAGAGTCAGCTTTGGCAGAGCGTAGAGCCTCTGTGACACAGAGGAGAGCAGTCTCAGTTGAGTGAGCCGTCTTGAAGCCTGACTAGTTAGGGTCAAGAAGATAGTTCTGAGAGAGATAGCAAGAGAGTTGGTCATAGACAGCACGATCAAGTGTTTTTGAAAGAAAAGAAAGAAGGGCTAACGGTCTAGTTTTTGACGTTTGTTTCTTGAGGAAGGGAGCAACTCTGGCCGTCTTGAAGTCCGAGAGGACGCAACCAGTAGTTAGGGATGAGTTGATGAGGGGAAGTGAGGAATGGGAGGTCTCCAGAGATGGTCTGGAGAAGGGAGGAGGGGAAGGGGTTTAGTGGGCAGGTTGCCAGGCGGCTGGACATCACTAGTTGCAGGATTCCATCTGGAGAGAGAGGGGAGAAAGAGGTCAAGGTATAGGGTAGTTCTGTGAGAGTGGGACCAGTGGAGTCATTAGGCTGAGTGAATGAGGAACCGATATCGTCAATCTTCTTTACAAAATGGTTGACAGAGTCGTCCACGGAGAGGTAGGCGGGAGGGGAGGAGGTGGTAGAACATTAAGGAGGGAGGAGAAGGTGGAGAAAAGTTTCCTAGGGTTAGAGGCAGAAGCTTGAAATATAGAGTGATAGAAAGCGGCTTTAATAGCGGATACAGAGGAAGAGAAGGTAGAGAGAAGGGATAGGTCCTCCGGAACTTTAGTTTTTCTCCATTTCCGCTCAGCTGCCCGCAGCCCTATTCTGTAAGCTCGCAGTGAGTCATTCAGCCACGGAGCAGGAGGTGATGGCTGAGCCGGCCAAGAGGAAAGGGGACAGTGAGAGTCATAGGATGCGGAAAGGGAGGAGAGTAGGGTCGATAAGGCAGAATCAGGAGACAGGAGAGAGAAGGATTTAGCAGAAGGTAGAGATGATAGGATAGAAGAGGAGAGAGTAGTGGGAGAGAGACAGATAAGATTGCGATGGCTGAGTGGGTAGGGTTGGAGGAGAGAGGGAGAGAAAAGTAGTGATCAGAGACTATATAGTATTTCAGATGAAGGAAACTTCAGAAAACTCACGAGGCCCATGGCTTCCTCTTTGTATGGTCATCACAGGGTTAACAAAGGCCCAGTGCTCATGCCACTATAGGGATAGAGAATAGCTTCTTCCTAGTGCTCATCCTAATAATCCCAAGCTCTCTGTGATCCCCTTGTTACTCTCACTAGGGTTAGCTGCCTTGAGTGAGACAATACAGCTCATCCTCATTTAGCTCTGAAGACTCTATTGAGCAGGGGGCCAGTGAGCGTCTGTGCAGGCTGGGGCCACCAGCTCATGACGGTGCCTGTCCCTGTCCCTCCCCAGCAGCAGCAGCCAGCCGCACGGTCGGGCCCCTCGACTTGCAGGACTGCACAAGCTACGCCGGGTCCGTCGTTCCTGGCACTGGCCAAACAAGCCTCCTGCAGAGAATCCATCTGCAGCCATTGTGTCCTGATTGGACCTCTCACAATGGGCCAAAACAGAGATGTCAAACAGTATCAGCCTAAACTCTAGCCTGGTAAACACCCTGGCTCTATGTCTCAGGATGAGGGAAATATGGCTTGGGTCATGTTCAGTAGGCACGAAACGGAAGAAAACTGTCAGAAACGGGGAGGTGCCTTAATAGAAGAGGGGATATTGCCAACCATCCACTTAGTTCATATTTGAAAGAAGAAGAGTAATACAGGATACATAGAGAGACATGTGTTTGTTATTTTCTTTGAAGTTATTTATATTGCTTCAAAGGTTAGCTGCAAAATGATTTAGGAAGCTCTCTAGTTATCTATAAGTTATTTCAGTCCTCCATTCCTTCCGTCCGTCCAGTGGTGTAGTGGTGCCTGGAGAAGTGGGTATACTCAAATTTTGCAAGCAAAGGAAAGACATCCTGCGTGAAAAACTATTTGCGAAACAGTGACATACACTCTGAATGACCTAAAATGATAAATCCCATATTGGTCTTTCACAGTCAAGCCAACCCAAGCTGTACTGTGCAAGTATGCTAATAGTAGTCAACTGAATCAGAAATTCAGATCTTTCCAAAATAAATCAGGTTTTCGCTCTAAATCACACTTTGTTAATAGAAAAACAACAAAATTGGATGTTCTAAGTCTATAACAATGCTTAAACCACATCAGGTGACCACTTCTATTTTTGAGAGTAGTTACTGTTTTAATTCAAGTGTAAAGGCACTTTGCATTGTGGTATGGTTAGCGGCATTTCTGTAGCACATGAGTTTGCAAAACAAATGGCCACTGGATTGATGCAAATTCTGACAGGTTGGCATAAGCTTCTTTGTAACTAGTTAACATTTAATTGAGAAGGTTTTTGAGAAGCCTTTCTATCTACCAGAAGACGGTTAGGCCTATCATTGCCATCTCTATATCTTTCCTGTTCCTTAATTGTTTGAAACTTGGACATTTTACTTCATATTAGGATGCATGTCTTGTCTTGCTTCAAAGTAGCCTATAGCCAATATCCCACCATAGAAAGGTGGAGACAATTATTTTATAAAGACTTCCTCATTATTTTGTAAAGACTTCTCCTGTTTTTCAACTTTCTTTAATTGTCTAGCAGCCGAAGGCATTATCCTAGTCATATTAGCAACCCATGATAGTTGATGCATCTTTAGATCTCCCCTCTTTCAACATTTCTAACAGATATTTCCATCCCTGTCCATGAAACCGCTCACATAAGCAATGCAAATTTTAGAACAGTGTTTTCCTGCAAATTGCATTTTGGAACATTCGCACATAGGCCTACCACAGCTTGCACAGTGCTGCGCCTAAAATGTGAAGAAAAATAGTTGTAAGCTAAACATTCTGATCGGTTCCCTCAACCGTATTAATTGATATGGCGTATACATCCACTGCACTACTTTGATACGCATCGTGGGGATTATTTGTAACATAATTTCCTATGACTGAAAACAGCATCTGGAGATCAGAACAGCGATCACTAACCGGTTTCTACTTCAACAAGTCGGCAGTTCTGGACGTTCTGCTTACTCCGGCACAAGGCCTTAATCCCTGGGACTCAAAAGTGGATGCGATGGCGCAAAAGAGGCAGATGAGCCGGCATCCAGACCAAACTACGTTGACAAGCAAATAAACCGCCTCTAGGTACAGTCACTAGAGAACAAACTGGACGAGCTCCGTTTGATACTATCCTACCAACAGGACCTGAAGAACTGTAATATTCTGTTTCACAGAGTCGTGGCTGAACAAGGAGATGGATAATATACAGTACATCTTGTTGGCTTTTCCATACATCATCAAGACCGGTCGGCAGCCGCGGGTAAGATGAGGGAGGGAGTGGTGTGTCTATTTGTTAACAGCTGGTGCGCGATCTCTAATGTTAAACCTGGAGAAGTGTCCCATGTCTTATTTAAAATAAAATAAATGTATTTAACCTTTATTTAACCAGGTAGGCCAGTTGAGAACAAGTTCTCATTTACAACTGCGACCTGGCCAAGATAAAGCAAAGCAGTGCGATAAAAACAACAACAACAACACAGAGTTACATATGGGATAAACAAAACGTACAGTCAATAACACAATAGAAAAATTGAAAATCTATATACAGTGTGTGCAAAGGTAGTACGTTATGGAGGTAGGGCAAGTACAGTTCACAATGGTGGGTAGTATATGGGGCTTTGGTGGCAAAACGGATGGCACTGTGATAGACTACATCCAATTTGCTGAGTAGAGTGTTGGAGGCTATTTTGGAAATGACATCGCCGAAGTCAAGGATCGGTAGGATAGTCAGTTTTACGAGGGCATGTTTGGCAGCATGAGTGAAGGAAGCTTTGTTGCGAAATAAGAAGCCGATTCTAGATTTAACTTTGGATTGGAGATGCTTAATGTGAGTCTGGAAGGAGAGTTTACGGTCTAACCAGACACCTAGGTATTTGTAGTTGTCCACATATTCTAAGTCAGACCCGCCGAGAGTAGTGATTCTAGTCGGGCGGGATGGTGCAAGCAGCGTTCGATTGAAGAGCATGCATTTAGTTTTACTAGCGTTTAAGAGCAATTGGAGCCATGGGTTACAGGCAACATCCGCACTGATCTAAAGGCTAGAGCTGCCACTTTCAAGGAGTGGGACACTAATCTGGAATGTTTATAAGAAATCCAGCTACGACCTCTGACAAGCCATCAAACAGGCAATGCGTCAATACAAGACTAAGATCGAATCCTACTACGCCGGCGCTGACGGTCGTCGAATATGGCAAGGCTTGCAAACTATCATGGATTACAAAGGGAAACCGAGCCGCGAACTGCCCAGTGACGCGAGGCTACCAGACGTGCTAAATGCCTTCTATGCTAGCTTTGACACAAGCAACAATGAACCATTCATGAGAGCACCAGCAGTTCCGGACAACTGTGTGATCACGCTCTCCGTAGCCATTGTGTTTCAAGTAGACCACCCAAGAACGCCAAGGTAACCTGTCTAAATTACTATTGCCCCGTAGCACTCACATCTGTAGCCTTGAAATGCTTTGAAAAGCTGGTAATGGGTCACATCAACACCATCATCCTAGACGCCCTGGACCCACTCCAATTCGCATACCGCCCCAACAGATCCACAGATGACGCAATCTTTATTGCACTCCACACTGCCCTCTCCCATGTGTACAAAAAGAACACCTATTTGAGAATGCCGTTCATTGACTACAGCTCATCGTTCATCACCATAGTGCCCTCGAAGCTCATCACTAAGCCCTGGTCCCTGGGACTGAACACTTCCATCTGCAACTGGATCCTGGACTTCCTGACCGGCCACCCCCAGGTGGTGAAGGTAGACAACAACATATCCACCACACTGACCATCAACACGGGGGCTCCTCAGGGCTGCATGCTTAATCCCTTCTTGTACTCCCAGTTCAACCAGAACTGTGTGGCCGCGCACGACTCAAACACCATCATTAAGTTTGCTGACGACACAGGACGGTGGTAGACCTGATCACCGACGATGATGAGACAGCCTATATGGAGGAGGTCAGTGACCTGGCAGTGTGGTGCCAGGACAACAACCTCTCCCTCAATGTCAGCAAGACAAAGGAGCTGAACGTGGACTACAAGAAACGGAGGGCCGAGCACGCCCCCATCCATATTGACGGGGCTGTAGTGGAATGGGTCGAGAACTTCAAGTTCCTCTGTGTCAACAACAACTAAGGAATTAACACACACACCAACACAGTCGTGAAGAAGGCATGACAACGCCTCTTCCCCCTAAGGAGGCTGAAAAGATTTGGCATGGGACCTCAAATCCTCAAAAAGTTCTACAGCTGCGCCATTGAGAGCATCTTGAGTGGCTGCATCACCGCTTGGTATGGCAACTGCTTGGCATCAGACAGCAAGGCGCTACAGAGGGTAGTGCGTATGGCCCAGTACATCACTGGGGCTGAGCTTCCTGCCATCCAAGACCTTTATACCAGCCGGTGTCAGAGGAAGGCCCAAACAATTGTCAGACTCCAGCCACCCAAGTCAAAGACTGTTCTCTCTGCTACCTCACGGCAAGTGATACCGATGCACCAAGTCTGGAACTAACAGGACCCAGAACAGCTTCTACCCCCAAGCCATAAGACTGCTAAATAGTTAGTCCGGGTAGCTATTTAGTTAACTATTTAACTATCTGCATTGACCCTTTTTGATTCATTACATACACTGCTGTTACTGTTTTTTTATGTATCCTGTTGCCAAGTCACTTTACCCCTATCTATATGTGCATTCTGTATCTACCTCAATTACCTCGTACCCTGCACATTGACTCGGTACTGGTGCCCCGTGTATATATCCAAGTTATCATTAGTCAGTTTATTTATCTCTCGTGTTATTATTTTTCTCTGCATTGCTGGGACGGGCCATAAGCATTTCCCTGTTAGTCTGCCTGTTGTTTACGAAGCATGTGACAAATAAAATGTGATTTGATCCAGTCCAGACAGGAATTCTGATGCGTTATGGGTGTTGTCATAGAAATGGGGTGTTGTCAGGTCACTCGTAATGTAATAATCCTTTGATATCCCACTTGGCAGCCATCCTGTCCTGTCTGGAATCTGTCCAATGCAATTCTATGGGATGTCAATAATTATGTGATATTGCAGGGACAATGGATGTTTGGCTGTAAGTGGTCATGATTGGTGACAGACATACAGAGAGAGCAGACAGTGGATCAATGATGCTGCAGGCTGGTTTAGATGTTGGGAACAGCAGACACATATGGATGGGGCATACACACACACGCACACGCACGCACACACACGCAGACACAGAGCATTCATAGCTATCCTGTATGGCTCAGTTGATAGAGCATGGCACTTGCAAAGCCAGGATTGCGGGTTTGTTTCCTGGGGCTGGCCACCCATACGTAAAATATTTGCACACATGACTGTAAGTCGCTTCGCATAAAAGCATCTGCTAAATGGAGAATATATACACTACCGGTCAAAAGTCTTAGAACACCTACTCATTCAAGGGTTTTTCTTTATTTTTACTATTTTCTACATTGTAGAATAATAGTGAAGACATCAAAACTATGAAATAACTAATCTAATTTCCACGCAGGGAAATACAACAGCTCACAGCAGTATATAACACCAAACAAGGAACAATCACGCACAACACCATGAGGGAACCAGAGGGTTAAATAGGGAAACAAATTAACGTGATGGGAACCAGGTGTGTACAATACAGACAAAACAAATGGAAAACAGAAATGTAGATCGATGGCAGCTAGAAAGCCGGTGACGACGACCGCCGATAGCCGCCCGCACAAGGAGAGGCACCAACTTCGGCGGAAGTCGTGACAGTACCCCCCCCTTGACGCGCGGCTCCAGCAGTGCGCCGACACCGACCTCGGGGATGACCCGGAGGACGAGGTGCAGGACGATCCGGGTGGAGACGGTGAAATCCCTGTAGTAAGGAAGGGTCCAGGATGTCCTCCACCGGCACCCAGCATCTCTCCTCCGGACCGTACCCCTCCCACTCCACGAGGTACGGAAGGCCCCTAGCCCGACGCCTTGAGTCCATGATGGCTCGCACAGTATACGCCGGGGCCCCCCCGATGTCCAGTGGGGGCGGAGGAACCTCCCGTACCTCAGACTGCTGGAGCGAACCAGCCACCACCGGCCTGAGGAGAGACACATGGAACGAGGGGTTAATATGGTAATCAGGGGGGAGCTGTAACCTATAACAAACCTTTTTTTTATTTATTTTTTATTTCACCTTTATTTAACCAGGTAAGACAGTTGAGAACAAGTTCTCATTTACAACTGCGACCTGGCCAAGATAAAGCAAAGCAGTGCGATAAAAACAACAACACAGAGTTACATATGGGGTAAATCAAAACAAAGTCAAAAATACAACAGAAAATATATTTACAGTGTGTGCAAATGTAGCAAGTTACAGTGGGGAAAAAAAGTATTTAGTCAGCCACCAATTGTGCAAGTTCTCCCACTTAAAAAGATGAGAGAGGCCTGTAATTTTCATCATAGGTACACGTCAACTATGACAGACAAATTGAGAAAAAAAAATCCAGAAAATCACATTGTAGGATTTTTAATGAATTTATTTGCAAATGATGGTGCAAAATAAGTATTTGGTCACCTACAAACAAGCAAGATTTCTGCCTCTCACAGACCTGTAACTTCTTCTTTAAGAGGCTCCTCTGTCCTCTACTTGTTACCTGTATTAATGGCACCTGTTTGAACTTGTTATCAGTATAAAAGACACCTGTTCACAACCTCAAACAGTCACACTCCAAACTCCACTATGGCGAAGACCAAAGAGCTGTCAAAGGACACCAGAAACAAAATTGTAGACCTGCACCAGGCTGGGAAGACTGAATCTGCAATAGGTAAGCAGCTTGGTTTGAAGAAATCAACTGTGGGAGCAATTATTAGGAAATGGAAGACATACAAGACCACTGATAATCTCCCTCGATCTGGGGCTCCACGCAAGATCTCACCCCGTGGGGTCAAAATGATCACAAGAATGGTGAGCAAAAATCCCAGAACCACACGGGGGGACCTAGTGAACGACCTGCAGAGAGCTGGGACCAAAGTAACAAAGCCTACCATCAGTAACACACTACGCCGCCAGGGACTCAAATCCTGCAGTGCGAGACGTGTCCCCCTGCTTAAGACAGTACATGCCCAGGCCTGTCTAAAGTTTGCTAGAGTGCATTTGGATGATCCAGAAGAGGATTGGGAGAATGTCATATGAAACCAAAATAGAACTTTTTGGTAAAAACTCAACTCGTCGTGTTTGGAGGACAAAGAATGCTGAGTTGCATCCAAAGAACACCATACCTACTGTGAATCATGGGGGTGGAAACATCATGCTTTGGGGCTGTTTTTCTGCAAAGGGACCAGGACGACTGATCCGTGTAAAGGAAAGAATGAATGGGGCCATGTATCGTGAGATTTTGAGTGAAAACCTCCTTCCGTCAGCAAGGGCATTGAAGATGAAACGTGGCTGGGTCTTTCAGCATGACAATGATCCCAAACACACCGCCTGGGCAACGAAGGAGTGGCTTCGTATGAAGCATTTCAAGGTCTTGGAGTGGCCTAGCCAGTCTCCAGATCTCAACCCCATAGAAAATCTTTGGAGGGAGTTGAAAGTCTGTGTTGCCCAGCGACAGCCCCAAAACATCACTGCTCTAGAGGAGATCTGCATGGAGGAATGGGCCAAAATACCAGCAACAGTGTGTGACAACCTTGTGAAGACTTACAGAAAACGTTTGACCTGTGTCATTGCCAACAAAGGGTATATAACAAAGTATTGAGAAACTTTTGTTATTGACCAAATACTTATTTTCCACCATAATTTGCAAATAAATTCATAAAAAATCCTACAACGTGATTTTCTTGATTTTTTTTCCTCATTTTGTCTGTCCTAGTTGACTTGTACCTATGATGAAAATTACAGGCCTCTCTCATCTTTTTAAGTGGGAGAACTTGCACAATTGGTGGCTGACTAAATACTTTTTTCCCCCACTGTATGGAGGTAAGGCAATAAATAGGCTATAGTGCAAAATAATTACAATTAGTATTAACACTGGAATGATAGATGTGCAAGAGATGATGTGCAAATAGAGATACTGGCGTGCAAATGAGCAAAATAAATAACAATATAGGGATGAGGTAGTTGGGTGGGCTAATTTCAGATGGTCTGTGTACAGGTGCAGTGATCGGTAAGGTGCTCTGACAACTGATGCTTAAAGTTAGTGAGGGAGATAAGTGTCTCCAGCTTCAGAGATTTTTGCAATTCGTTCCAGTCATTGGCAGCAGAGAACCGGAAGGAATGGCGGCCAAAGGAGGTGTTGGCTTTGGGGATGACCAGTGAGATATACCTGCTGGAGCGCATACTACGGGTGGGTGTTGCTATGGTGACCAATGAGCTAAGATAAGGCGGGGATTTGCCTAGCAGTGATTTATAGATGGCCTGGAGCCAGTGGGTTTGGCGACGAATATGTAGTGAGGACCAGCCAACAAGAGCGTACAGGTCACAGTGGTGTGTAGTGTATGGGGCTTTGGAGACAAAACGGATGGCACTGTGATAGACTACATCCAATTTGCTGAGTAGAGTGTTGGAGGCTATTTTGTAAATGACATCGCCGAAGTCAAGGATCGGTAGGATAGTCAGTTTTACGAGGGCATGTTTGGCAGCATGAGTGAAGGAGGCTTTGTTGCGAAATAGGAAGCCAATTCTAGATTTAACTTTGGATTGGAGATTCTTAATGTGAGTCTGGAAGGAGAGTTTACAGTCTAACCAGACACCTAGGTATTTGTAGTTGTCCACATACTCTAGGTCAGACCCGTCGAGAGTAGTGATTCTAGTCGGGTGGGCGGGTGCCAGCAGCGTTCGATTGAAGAGCATGCATTTAGTTTTACTAGTGTTTAAGAGCAGTTGGAGGCTACTGAAGGAGTGTTGTATGGCATTGAAGCTCGTTTGGAGGTTTGTTAACACAGTGTCCAGTGAAGGGCCAGATGTATACAAAATGGTGTTGTCTGCGTAGAGGTGGATCTGAGAGTCTCCAGCAGCAAGAGCGACATCATTGATATACACAGAGAAAAGAGTCGGCCCAAGAATTGAACCCTGTGGCACCCCCATTGTTCAGTCTCCTCAGGACTTTAAATGGCTCCACAAATCGCGGACCCAGCTTCCGGCAGGGCAGGCGAAGGGGCAGGTTTCGGGTCGAGAGCCAGACCCGGTTCCCCGGTGCATACAACGGGGCCTCACTGCGGTGGCCATTCATCCACCGCAGGTGCCTCGATCTGGCTCTGATGCCACGGTGCCAGGACCGTTGATACCCTAGTACACACTGAAATGGAGACATGTTAGTGGAGGAGTGGCGGAGGGAGTTTTGGGCCATCTCTGCCCAGGGGATGAAAGCCACCCACTCCCCCGGCCGGTCCTGGCAATAGGACCACAGAAACCTACCCACATCCTGGTTAACTCTCTCCACCTGCCCATTACTCTCGGGGTGAAAACCTGAGGTCAGGCTGACCGAGACCCCCAGAAGTTCCATGAACGCCCTCCAGACCCTCGATGTGAACTGGGGACCCCGATCAGACACTATATCCTCAGGCACCCCGTAGTGCTGGAAGACGTGGGTAAACAGAGCCTCCGCAGTCTGTAGGGCCGTAGGGAGACCGGGCAAAGGAAGGAGACGGCAGGACTTAGAAAACCGATCCACAATGACCAGGATCGTGGTGTTACCTTGTGACGGAGGAAGATCTGTCACGAAGTCCACCGATAGGTGTGACCACGGCCGTTGTGGAACGGATAGGGGTTGTAATTTCCCTCTGGGCAGGTGTCTAGGTGCCTTGCACTGAGCCGCGCACACCGAGCAGGAGGAAACATAAACCTTCACGTCCTTAGCTAAAGTGGGCCACCAGTACTTCCCACTAAGACAGCGCACTGTCCGACCGATGCCAGGATGACCAGAGGAGGGTGACGTGTGGGCCCAACAGATCAATCGATCGCGGACATCAAACGGAATGTACAGACACGGAACCGGACACTGGGTGGGAGTGGGCTCCACACGTAACGCCCGCTTGATGTCCGCGTCAACCTCCCATACCACCGGTGCCACCAGGCAAGAAGCCGGAAGTATGGGAGTGGGATCCGTGGACCGCTCCTCTGAGTCATACATCCGGGACAGAGCGTCTGCCTAAGCGTTCTGGGAACCTGGTCTGTAGGATAGGGTGAAAACAAAACGGGTGAAAAACATGGCCCACCTTGCCTGGCGAGGGTTCAGTCTCCTCGCCGGCAGGATGTACTCCAGATTGCGGTGGTCAGTCCAAATGAGGAAAGGGTGTTTAGCCCCCTCAAGCCAATGTCTCTACGCCTTCAGAGCCTTGACAACAGCTAACAGCTCCCGGTCCCCCACATCATAGTTTCGCTCCGCCGGGCTGAGCTTCTTCGAAAAGAAAGCACAGGGGCGGAGCTTTGGTGGCGTACCCGAGCACTGAGACAGCACAGCTCCTATCCCTGCCTCGGACGCGTCCACCTCTACTATGAATGCTAAGGAGGGATCCGGATGAGCCAGCACAGGAGCCGAAGTAAACAGAGCCTTCAGGTAACCAAAAGCCCTGTCCGCCCCAGCTGACCACTGCAGTCGCACCGGTCCCCCCTTCAGCAAGGAGGTAATGGGAGCCGCTATCTGACCAAAGCCCTGGATAAACCTCCGGTAGTAGTTGGCAAACCCTAAGAACCGCTGCACTTCCTTTACCGTGGTTGGAGTCAGCCAATTACGCACGGCTGAAATGCAGTCATTCTCCATCTCCACCCCTGACGCGGACAGGCGGTACCCTAGGAAGGAGACGGACTGTTGGAAGAACAGACATTTCTCAGCCTTGACGTACAGGTCATGCTCCAACAGTCGACCAAGCACCTTGCGCACCAGGGACACATGCTTGGCACGTGTAGCGGAGTATATGAGTGTCATCTATATACACCACTACACCCTGCCCGTGCAGGTCCCTGAAGATCTCATCTACAAAGGATTGGAAGACTGATGGAGCATTCATTTTTAAATTTAATGTATTTATTTAATTATTTTAAATTTTTTAATTTATTTAACCCGTACGGCATGACGAGGTACTCATAGTGCCCAGAGGTGGTACTAAATGCAGTCTTCCACTCATCCTCCTCCCGGATACACACCAAGTTGTACGCGCTCCTGAGATCCAGTTTTGTGAAGAAGCACGCCCCATGCAATGACTCGGTCACACTGGCTATGAGAGGCAACAGGTAACTGTACTTCACCGTGATCTGATTTATACCCCGATAGTCAATGCACGGGCGTAAACCTCCATACTTCTTCTTCACAAAAAAGAAACTCAAGGAGGCAGGTGAAGTGGAATGCCGAATGTATCCCTGTCCCAAAGATTCGGAGACATATGTTTCCATAGCCGCCGTCTCCTCCTGTGACAGAGGATACACGTGACTCCTGGGAAGTGCTGCGTCTTCCTGGAGATTTATCGCACAATCCCCCCCGTCGATGGGGTGGTAATTGAGTCACCTTCTTTTTACAGAAAGCGAGAGCCAAATCGGTATGTTCAGGGGGGAATGTGCATGGGGGACACCTGGTTTGGACTTTCCACCGAAGTTGCACCTACGGAAACACCTACACACCTCCCTGAGCACTGACGTGACCATCCCTTCAGAGCCCTCTGTTGCCACGAAATGGTGGGGTCATGATGGGCCAACAAGGGAAGCCCCAACACCACATGAAACGCAGGAGAATCGATCAGGAAGAGACTAATACTCTCCTCATGACCCTCCTGCGTTATCATACATAGTGGAGCTGTGACCTCCCTAATCAGGCCCGATCCTAAAGGACGACTATCTAAGGCATGTACAGGAAAGGGCACATCAACAGTAACAATAGGGATCCCTATTCTAAGTGCAAAGGCACGGTCAATAAAGTTCCCAGCTGCACCTGAATCTACTAGCGCCTTATGCTGGGAATGCGGGGAAAACTCAGGAAACTTTATACAGACATACATGTGCGCAACAGAGAGCTCTGGGTGAGTCGGGTGCCTACTCACCTGGGATGATCCACCAGTGCCCTGCCTGCTGCCTCGACTCCCTGGGGAACCTCCCCAGCACCAACCAGCAGTGTGCCCTCTGTGGCCATACTTGGTGCAGGAAACGCCCCCCCCCTCCGGTCACCCTTAGAGTAGCGCCTCCGAGCTCCATAGGGGTAGGGTCGGAGGTGCTGGGGGATGGAATGGACGGACCCTGAACCGGACGTCCGCGGGTGGCCTACTGGTTATCCAGCCGGATGGATAAATCCACCAGCTGGTCGAGTGTAAGGGTGGTGTCCCTGCAGGCCAGCTCCCGATGAACGTCCTCCCGTAGACTACACCGGTAATGGTCGATCAGGGCCCTCTCATTCCATACCGCTCTGGCAGCCAGGGTCCTGAAGTCCAGAAGTGATGTGCTCTCCTCCTCCCCTGTCTGAGATGGAACAAGCGTTCCCCCGCCGCTCTCCCCTCAGGCGGATGATCAAAGACCGCCCGGAAACGGCGGGTGAAATCCTCGTAGCGAACCAAATTAGCGTCTATACCTCCCCATTCGGCGTTGGCCCACTCCAGCACTTTCAGGAGATGAGGGCGGACACTCTCTCGTAACCCGAGGGAGCCGGGTGGACGGTCGCCAGGTAGATCTCCACCTGGAGCAGGAACCCCTGGCACCCGGCAGCCGTCCCATCATAGGCCTTCGGGAGCGAGAGCCGAATCCCACTGGGTCCAGGTGACGGAGGGGTGGACAATGGTGTGGGTTGAGGTGAAGTTGATGGGGTTGTGGGAAAACCCTCTCTCTCCCATCGCTCCATGGTGTGCAGCAGGCGATCCATGGCTGTGCCCAGATTGTGGAGCATCGTCGCGTGCTGCTGGACGCGCTCCTCCACCGGTAACAGAGGACTGGGTGCACCTGCTGACTCCTTATGTGGTGCGTGATTCTGTCAGGTGTCAGTGTGCAGCGGTAGGACGGAGTCAGGCGCAGGACACAGAACTGAGTAAATTACAAACTTTACTCGGAAAAACAACACATCTAATTTCCACGCAGGGAAATACAACTGCTCACAGCAGTATATAACACCAAACAAGGAACAATCACGCACAACACCATGACGGAACCAGAGGGGTAAATAGGGAAACAAATTAACGTGATGAGAACCAGGTGTGTACAATACAGACAAAACAAATGGAAAACAGAAACGTAGATCGGTGGCAGCTAGAAAGCCGGTGACGACGACCACCGATAGCCGCCCGCACAAGGAGAAGCACCAACTTCGGCGGAAGTCGTGGCATCTACAATGTTAAAAGTAAAGAACAACCCTTGAATGAGTAGGTGTGTCCAAACTTTTGACTGGTAGTGTGTATATACAGTGAGGGAAAAAAGTATTTGATCCCCTGCTGATTTTGTACGTTTGCCCACTGACAAAGACATGATCAGTCTATAATTTTAATGGTAGGTTTATTTGAACAGTGAGAGACAGAATAACAACAACAAAATCCAGAAAAACGCATGTCAAAAATGTTATAAATTGATTAGCATTTTAATGAGGGAAATAAGTATTTGACCCCTCTGCAAAACATTACTTAGTACTTGGTGGCTAAACCCTTGTTGGCAATCACAGAGGTCAGATGTTTCTTGTAGTTGGCCACCAGGTTTGCACACATCTCAGCAGGGATTTTGTCCCACTCCTCTTTGCAGATCTTCTCCAAGTCATTAAGGTTTCGAGGCTGACATTTGGCAACTCGAACCTTCAGCTCCGTCCACAGATTTTCTATGGGATTAAGGTCTGGAGACTGGCTAGGCCACTCCAGGACCTTAATGTGCTTCTTCTTGAGCCACTCCTTTGTTGCCTTGGCCGTGTGTTTTGGGTCATTGTCATGCTGGAATACCCATCCACGACCCATTTTCAAAGCCCTGGCTGAGGGAAGGAGGTTCTCACACAAGATTTGACGGTACATGGCCCCGTCCATCGTCCCTTTGATGCGGTGAAGTTGTCCTGTCCCCTTAGCAGAAAAACATCCCCAAAGCATAATGTTTCCACCTCCATGTTTTGACGGTGGGGATGGTGTTCTTGGGGTCATAGGCAGCATTCCTCCTCCTCCAAACACGGCGAGTTGAGTTGATGCCAAAGACCTCGATTTTGGTCTCATCTGACCACAACACTTTCACCCAGTTCTCCTCTGAATCATTCAGATGTTCATTGGCAAACTTCAGACGGCCCTGTATATGTGCTTTCTTGAGCAGGGGGACCTTGCGGGCGCTGCAGGATTTCAGTCCTTCACGGCGTAGTGTGTTACCAATTGTTTTCTTGGTGACTATGGTCCCAGCTGCCTTGAGATCATTGACAAGATCCTCCCGTGTAGTTCTGGGCTGATTCCTCACCATTCTCATGATCATTGCAACTCCACGAGGTGAGATCTTGCATGGAGCCCCAGGCCGAGGGAGATTGACAGTTATTTTGTGTTTCTTCCATTTGCGAATAATCGCACCAACTGTTGTCACCTTCTCACCAAGTTGCTTGGCGATGGTCTTGTAGCCCATTCCAGCCTTGTGTAGATCTACAATCTTGTCCCTGACATCCTTGGAGAGCTCTTTGGTCTTGGCCATGGTGGAGAGTTTGGAATTTGATTGATTTATTGCTTCTGTGGACAGGTGTCTTTTATACAGGTAACAAGCTGAGATTAGGAGCACTCCCTTTAAGAGTGTGCTCCTAATCTCAGCTTGTTACCTGTATAAAAGACACCTGGGAACCAGAAATCTTTCTGATTGAGATGGGGTCAAATACTTATTTTCCTCATTAAAATGCAAATCAATTTATAACATTTTTGACATGCGTTTTTCAGGATTTTTTTGTTGTTATTCTGTCTCTCACTGTTCAAATAAACCTACCATTAAAATTATAGACTGATCATTTCTTTGTCAGTGGGCAAACGTACAAAATCAGCAGGGGATGAAATACTTTTTTCCCTCACTGTATATATATATTTGAGTTCATACTGTAGCTTTCTATTATCAGCGCATCTTCTCGTATCTTTAGTTTGATCAATCTGCTTCCCATCTTACTCACAAAACCAGTTTGAAGTCAGAAAGCGAAAAAATTATATTTTGAGAAATCACAAAGCCAAGATCACTCAAAAACACTGTATCAGCTTAAAATGATCGTAGTACAGGTTTTTATCTCGATCAAGAAAGATTTGATAGTCCCTCTTACCACAGGTTCATGACAGTGTGTCAGACATAGAGATGCCTAATAACCCTTTAACACAGGACTATGTTCCTCTTTCACCTTGCAGGATGAGCTGGACCTGTCAGGGAAACACAGGGAAGTCATTTTTGCCCTGCCAGCTGAGAAGAAATGGCAGATGTACTGTAGCAAGAAGAAGGTAAGTTTAAGGCCACTTGACTAGTAGTTAGTATGCATGTAACCTCATCATGTGTTTTGTTTCTGTCTGTACTGTGTCTGCGTGAGAGAGATAATCTGTTTGTTATGTGTGTGTGTGTGCATCTCTCTCGCTCTCTACAGTGGGGAAAAAAAGTATTTAGTCAGCCACCAATTGTGCAAGTTCTCCCACTTAAAAAGATGAGAGAGGCCTGTAATTTTCATCATAGTTACACGTCAACTATGACAGACAAAATGAGCAAACAAAATCCAGAAAATCACATTGTAGGATTTTTAATGAATTTATTTGCAAATGATGGTGGAAAATAAGTATTTGGTCAATAACAAAAGTTTCTCAATACTTTGTTATATACCCTTTGTTGGCAATGAGACAGGTCAAACGTTTTCTGTAAGTCTTCACAAGGTTTTCACACACTGTTGCTGGTATTTTGGCCCATTCCTCCATGCAAATCTCCTCTAGAGCAGTGATGTTTTGGGGCTGTCGCCGGGCAACACCGACTTTCAACTCCCTCCAAAGATTATCTATGGGGTTGAGATCTGGAGAGTGGCTAAGCCACTCCAGGACCTTGAAATGCTTCTTACGAAGCCACTCCTTCGTTGCCCGGGCGGTGTGTTTGGGATCATTGTCATGCTGAAAGACCCAGCCACGTTTCATCTTCAATGCCCTTGCTGATGGAAGGAGGTTTTCACTCAAAATCTCACGATACATGGCCCCATTCATTCTTTCCTTTACACGGATCAGTCGTCCTGGTCCCTTTGCAGAAAAACAGCCCCAAAGCATTATGTTTCCACCCCCATGCTTCACAGTAGGTATGGTGTTCTTTGGATGCAACTCAGCATTCTTTGTCCTCCAAACACGACGAGTTGAGTTTTTACCAAAAAGTTATATTTTGGTTTCATCTGACCATATGACATTCTCCCAATCCTCTTCTGGATCATCCAAATGCACTCTAGCAAACTTCAGAGGGGCCTGGACATGTACTGGCTTAAGCAGGGGGACACGTCTGGCACTGCAGGATTTGAGTCCCTGGCGGCGTAGTGTGTTACTGATGGTAGGCTTTGTTACTTTGGTCCCAGCTCTCTGCAGGTCATTCACTAGGTCCCCCCGTGTGGTTCTGGGATTTTTGCTCACCATTCTTGTGATTATTTTGACCCTACGGGGTGAGATCTTGCGTGGATCCCCAGATCGAGGGAGATTATCAGTGGTCTTGTATGTCTTCCATTTCCTAATAATTGTTCCCACAGTTGATTTCTTCAAACCAAGCTGCTTACCTATTGCAGATTCAGTCTTCCCAGCCTGGTGCAGGTCTACAATTTTGTTTCTGGTGTCCTTTGACAGCTCTTTGGTCTTGGCCATAGTGGAGTTTGGAGTGTGACTGTTTGAGGTTGTGGACAGGTGTCTTTTATACTGATAACACGTTCAAACAGGTGCCATTAATACAGGTAACGAGTGGAGGACAGAGGAGCCTCTTAAAGAAGAAGTTACAGGTCTGTGAGAGCCAGAAATCTTGCTTGTTTGTAGGTGACCAAATACTTATTTTCCACCATAAGTTGCAAATAAATTCATAAAAAATCCTACAATGTGATTTTCTGGATTTTTTTTCTCTCAATTTGTCTGTCATAGTTGACGTGTACCTATGATGAAAATTACAGGCCTCTCTCATCTTTTTAAGTGGGAGAACTTGCACAATTGGTGGCTGACTAAATACTTTTTTCCCCCACTGTATGTATGTTAGCAACAGTATCTAGAGGGAATGTCTGCTGAGCTCTGCTAGTGTGTGGGAAATATTTTCAATTCAAACAAATGAGAAAGAGAGAGCGGGTGAGACGCAACATAAGCCCCCCCCCCCTTCCCCCCCAATCCCACCTCCGTGCCCTTGCCCCAATTCAGTACAGTCAACACATCAAAGCCCTCCCCTGATGTTGCAGCACTCTAATAGGAAATTAACCCCAACGCTGGGGAGTTGTGCTGTTCCTCTTTAATGGTTTGGATACATTTCCTGGAAGGACGTTCTCATCTGTCATGACCGACTGTAGCTCATAAATATGTGAATACAGAAGCCTGGCTTGCTTGCCATATTAAATTATATACTGAGGTCATGCGTCTAACACACAGACATAACCTACAGTGTCTTCAGAAAGTATTCATACTACTTGACTTATTCCACAGTTTGTTCTGTTACAGCCTGAATTTATTACATATTTTTTTTCTCACCAATCTACACCCAATACTCAATAATGACAAAGTAAATACATGTTTTTAGAAATTATTGCAAATACAGAGATATATCTTATTTACATAAGTATTCACACCCCTGAGTCAATACATGTTAGAATCACCTTTTCAAGCCGATTTTAAGTCAAAACTGTAACTAGGCCACTCAGGAACGTTCTATGTCGTCTTGGTAAGCAACTCCAGTGTATATTTGGCCTTGTGTTTTAGGTTATTGTCCTGCTGAAAGGTAAATTCCTCTCCCTGTGTCTGGTGGAAAGCAGGCTGAACCAGATTTTCCTCTAGGATTTTGCCTGTGCTTAGCACTATTTCATTTATTTTTATCAAAAAAAAACTCCCTAGTTTTTATACCCATAACATGATGCAACCACCACCATTCGTGAAAATATGAAGAGTGGTACTCAGTGATGTGTTCTGTTGGATTTGCCCCAAACGTAATGCGTTGTATTCAGGACATAAAGTTCATTTCTTTGCCACATTTTTTTGCAGTTTTACTTTACTGCCTTATTGCAAACATGATGCATGTTTTGGAATATTTGTATTCTGTACAGGCCTCCTTCTTTTCACTCTGTCATTTAGGTTAGCATTGTGGAGTAAGTACAATGTTGTTGAACCATCCTCATTTTTCTCCTATCACAGCCATTAAACTCTAACTGTTTTAAAGTCACCATTGGCCTCATGGATAAATCCCTGAGCGGTTTCCTTCCTCTCCGGCAACTGAGTTAGGAAGGAGGCCTTTATTTTTGTAGTGACTGGGTGTATTGATACACCATCCGGTGTAATTAATAACTTCACCATGCTCAAGGGGATATCCCTCATAGTTCCCTTACTGGGGTCAACGTCTTGTCTCATTAACTGCGTGGATCTCACCTTGTCTGGGATCCAAATTGAACGCTGTTCTGTTTCACTATTGTTGATCAGAGACGTGACACAATAGTGAAATTAAGCAATACTCAGTTTGAATTCCAGAGTAGATCTCATCGTCAGTTGGCCGGAACCTACCAGCCATGCTAACTGCCAAGGTGGTCAATGTGGGGTAGCAAGTGTGCTGTGTTCTCTGTGATGTCTTACTGACCTACAAAGAGAGCTCCAAGCTTACCAGTCTTCCAGTAAGTATTGGGAGATATAGCAGCACAGTGCTACATTTCACAAGTGGTCACTACTACTGACCTCATTCCTGCTGACCCACTCCTTAAGGTGTCCGCATGCTTCCCAGCCAAAACATTTCAGAAGAGTTTGTGCATATATTATACTATTTTGTGATGTTTTTGTTCGTTTTGGACTACGGTGAGGATTTTTTCGGCTGTTTGGGCACACAACATTTTTTCTGAAGGCAAGCCTAGATTCGGAGCCAAAGTCAGTGATTAGTCAACAGTAGGGATTCTTCAATAAAGTCTTTGTTGTCATTTTCATGCACGTTTTTTCATTACTGCACAAAACATCTTAGTTAGATGTAAAATTGCGTGACTAAGATCTCATCGGCAAAAACGTCAAAAGTAATGACAGATTTCTTGAGTTATCTTAGATTAATACTGACTATTTTGAGGAAGTGTATATTGGCTACGGCGTCTCAAAATGGACAAACAGTACTATTGCTGCTTTTTTCTCGTTTTCCAAGTGAAGGTCTATTAAGGGAGTATGTGAGCACACTCGTTCTGTTCGGCTAGCCGAACCCAACTATTTAATACATTCTGCTGCCCGAAATATAGCCACCTCTGAAATAGAGCCTGGTTCCGTCCTTATAATCTCATTGCTCATGTGATGAGGATGGATGGGAATCTGGGTAACTAACACCTCATCAGGGAGAGAGAGGGAGTGCTCCAGCTCCTTTGTTTTCACAGATTTATGGACCCCTTTAATGGGATATTGTGTTGACTGTTGCTAAGCCTGTGAGACAAGCCACACACATTTCCCTAGCCCGGTCTTTGGTTTGCTAGTGTTAGTGTTTGGTTTGCTAGTCTGGGAAGCTTTGGGAAGTGTGGGTGGGCAGCTCACCCAGTAGCCCATTTAAATCTGCTTACCTAACCACTCCTGTGGGGACTCAATAAAGGCTTCAATTATGAGGTGTCAGGGGACTGGACAATATATGGAACTAGGACACTGAACTGGAAGAAAGAACGAAGAATAGAAGAATTTCTCTTTTGAAATGATTGTGGAAGAATGTTTGAAAGAACTTTGTGCAATGAAGGCTGGGCTTGATATATGTCTTGTCCTGGTCAGTGTTGGCTAAACGCCGCTGTGATTTAAAGAGGAGCAGCAGTAGATTATAGCCTAAACATAGAAAATTACCCAACTGCAGTAAATGTACAATGGCATTATTTCAGATCATTAACCTTTATAGAATACAAATACTACCATCTGTTAAGAACCCATAACTAAGGAGGGAAAAGGCATATACTGGACATTACTATAGACTGTTCATGCTCAGCCAAAACCTTAGACAAAATGGACCACTTGAGCCAGCGATACACAGGGGATTTATAAGAATCTATGAGCTTAGGCTGCACAGCAACCTTATACAGTCTATGTGAGACAGAGAGCCAGGTGAGAACCAGAGAGTACATATCTGGTGTGGTTGTTATGATCCCAAAGGGAGACTAGGCTGGAAATTAATGAGGACAGTCCAGTTCACACACTCCACTGTCACTGGAAGGAGTTCAGCAGCAATTACACATTAGTGGGTCAGGTTATATGGGGGTTATAAGGCCTTGGAGGTATTCTCTGTTCTCAGGCTACGTAGTGTACTGTTCAATACAGGGTTTGGGTTTTGTCTGGATAATGACATGATGGTCAAGGGAAATATATAATCGGGTGGGGAAGGAATGTGTGTGTGTGTTTCTCTGTGTATGTGTGTGTTTTATGTAACCCTTTGTCTGTCTGTCTGTCTGTTTTCCGTTTCAGGAGGGAGAAGAGAGCAAGGGTGCGACTAGCTGGCCAGAGTTCTATATCGACCAGTTGAATTCCATGGCTGCTGTAAGTATCCTTCTCCCCTCATCAAATAACCAACCTGTACTTGGCAAATTTAGCTAACATTGCAAATAATAATAATATGCCATTTAGCAGACGCTTTTATCCAAAGCGACTTACAGTCATGCGTGCATACATTTTTTTGTGTATGGGTGGTCCCGGGGATCGAACCCACTACCTTGGCGTTTCAAGCGCCGTGTTCTACCAGCTGAGCTACAGAGGACCAGATGCAAAACAATAACGCACAACAACCAACCATGCAGACATGCTGTAGAGTAGAGAGAGCCATGTGATTTTGGTGTTGCACTAGCCACTATATAGAGAGAAGATGTTCTATTTTATGGGTATCTCTCCTTGTAAAAGCTTATGGTCTGATGCTAAATCTGTGGGAAATTAGAGTAAATTAGGGGGTATTATCAATTTGTTTTATAGGTTTGCCTGGAGGGGGGGATCTGTGTGTGTCTCTTTTTATAATACTACATATTTCTCACATCTGTAAATAACTGTGAAACCCTCACAGTTTATATTAGACAAAGATGCAGTATAAGAATTACCTTTATTTAACCTGGTAAGTTTTTGAGAACATATTATCTTTTAAAATGACGACCTGAAAAGGCTTGTCCACCTGAACATGCACTATTTGACAAGCTGATGACGTTAATCCATGGTCCCTTAACGGGATCTCACACCCTGGAGGTGTGTGTTAAATATCCACATACTTCCTCTGGTTCTGAGGTAGTAGTCCTGGGAGGGATCCCTGTGGGCTAATTTAGGATGTTTTCACAGGGCAGTGGAGTTAGCACTAGGGCTGGCAGGTGTGAGATTCTGGTTGGATCCCTAACTTCTAACTGTTACCACAGGGTGTAGCCTGCTCCAGACCGAGTAGAGGAAATTACCTCCAGTCATGTATCAGTAAAGGCGATGCTGGTGGGCTGCTTGGATAATGGGATAATAGCTGCCTGTTGGTGGTCTACAGCCAGGGATAGTAGCTTACTGAGCAGGTTCCTTCCCAGCACCATGAATCATAGGTCTGGGGGTCAAAGTTCTTATGGCCTGGAAAAACACAGAGAACCATAACGGTCCTAGAACAGAGCCTTGCGGGACACCATTTTGAGTTTTAGTGAGTACATTGTCATTGAGTCTTCTTGTCTAACAAGTTTTCGAAATCAATATTTTTTCATCACCAGAGGAAGACCCTTATTGCGTTGGAAATGGAGGATGAGGAAGAGAGGAACAAGACTATAGAGAGCTTGAAGACAGCTCTAAGGACACAACCCATGAGGTATACCAGTGACACTCATACACTCATGCTCCTTTTCATGCATACTTGTTCTCATATGCATGCATTCAATTAAGATGTGTGCTATGTAAATGTATGTGTTTGTGAAACTCGAAAACTGAAGAATTGGAGTGCGTTGTTACTGCACTGGATAGACTTAGATCACATGATATCGAGTTTCCTTTTCTTTTATGAGATATTAGTTATGATAAACTCATATTCTATTTTGAGTTTAAGTCATAACAGAGTATGGCCGAGAGCGCTTTAGTGAGTCTGCTATTTGCACAAAGTAGGTTGGGTTAATTTACTGTGCTCAGTCTCACAGGCCATTCATCATCATTAGAGTGACCTAATATGATTAATCACTAGACTAGGCTTTGTGTTGAGAGCCATTCAGCCCCAGTCCAGTCCAAACACCACTGCAATAATATGATATTACAGCCCTATAGACCACACCGCGTAGACTAGCCTGACACACACACACACACACACGCATGCAAGCACACACACGTCAGGTAAAACGTCTTCCCCTTAAGGTCCTCCAGAGGTTAGGTCAACACTGCCCTTCTCACCTTTCACCTCTAACCCCTCCCAGGGGTCATGGTAGTCTATCACCAATGAGCTCTCTCTGTTTTCCTCCATGCCTATTTTATTGTGCTAAATGGCGCTTGTCTGCTGGCTAAAGATGTTTATTTGTCCTCTGTTCTTGTTTTCATCGAATGAAAACTGCAATTCCACTTGCTTACATTGAACACACATGCACACCGAAAAAACATGCACACAAACTCTTAGGTTTGTTAAACAAAGTGAAGTTACTGTAGAGGGCAACAAAGTGATCAAACTCTATAAATATACTTTAGTCAATTTTCATAAAACACATGGTCACCACACTAAGGGTCAAGGTCAAGGTCCCCACCCCCCAGCAGTTTTACTAATGTTTGTAGCTTGTTTGATCTCGCCATCTCCCCATTTCCTAGTGAAAGCCAGTCAACTGTGAAATTAGTTTTGCCAAAGTAAAAGAAGGGGTATAGTAGGATCTGATTGTGTATTGTCCAGGAACAGAATGGGATTTATATGAAAGGTTATCTGTTTCTGGGTGCATCTGAAGTGGCAACCTATTCCCTATATAGTGCACTACTTTTGACCAGGGCCCATAGGGCTCTGGTGAAAAATGGTGCACTACATAGGGAATAGGTTACCATTTCAGATGCAGCCTGTCTCTCTCCCTGACCTTTACCCTCAATCCTCCTCTTCCTTTAAAGGTTTGTGACGCGGTTCATCGACCTGGACGGTCTGACCTGCATCCTGAACTTCCTGAAGAGCATGGACTACGAGACCACCGAGTCCCAGATCCACACGTCCCTGATCGGCTGCATCAAGGCCCTGATGAACAACTCCCAGGGCCGCTCCCACGTGCTCTCCCATACAGAGAGCATTAACATTATCGCCCAGAGCCTGGCCACAGAGAATGTCAAGACGAAAGTGGCGGTGCTGGAGATCATGGGCGCTGTGTGTCTGGTGCCAGGAGGCCACAGGAAGATCCTGGAGGCCATGCTGCACTATCAGAAGTTCGCCTGCGAGAGGACTCGCTTCCAGGTGGGAGGACAGACACCTTGGCCTCATAGACACCACTGTAGCCAAGTGTTCAGTTGGGCTTTTCACACTGTAATATGTTAGCACAAGGCTTTCCTTAACCTTGTGTTAAGACTGACCCAGAGATGTTGCATGGCCTTATTCACTTAACATATAGAACTTTCAGGTGTTACTCTAATTAGTGTTTAGTCTTTACGTTTCTTATGTCCATATTACTGATGCTTCTTTCTCTCCTTTTATCCTGTCTTAGACTCTGCTGAATGACCTGGACAGGAGTACGGGGCGCTACAGGGACGAGGTCAACCTGAAAACAGCCATCATGTCCTTCATCAATGCAGTGCTCAGTCAGGGAGCAGGGGAGGTGAGTGCTCCTCTTCCTCTCTAAGTATTTGCCCTCTTATGGTCCAGTTGGTTGTCTTCAGAGAGTCTAACTGCTATGTGTACTGTATTTCACAGTCAAGCTTTGAGTTCAGAATTCACCTGCGGTACGAGTTCCTTATGTTGGGCATCCAGCCGGTCATCGATAAACTGAGGTCCCACGACAACTCAACGTTAGACAGGTGAGTTAAGTCATAAACTGCATGACTGGTATAGTACATTTCAGATCTAGACCACACTGTCATACCCAACTGCAGTAGATTGTGTCTGACCATTAGATGTTGTCTTCCAGGCATTTGGACTTCTTTGAGATGCTGAGAAACGAGGATGAACTATCTTTGGCAAAACGCTTTGACACTGTGAGTAACATTGGGATTTACCTATACAGTGCATGTCGTTTGCAATAGTTGTTTCTCTGTCTACTAGTTCTAATATCAACTTTTGGTTTTTGTTGTTGCAGGTGCACATTGACACAAAAAGTGCCACGCAAGTGTTTGAGCTCATAAAGAAGAAGATGAACCACACAGATGCACACCCGCACTTTATATCTGTCTTACAGCACTGTCTCCTTATGCCTTGTAAGTGCTGCCTGCCTGCTGTCCGCCATTTCTTTAAAGTTGTTTGAGTTCACCAAGACTCTTCAGGCCTCAACTTTTACATAATTGAGAATTGGACTGTTTGGTTTCTCAGAGGGATCCAAAGTGGTTATACATCAGTGTTTTTTAGTGTCTTTTAGGACGGCAGTAAAAATGATGTCCTCTCTAGGTAGTTTTAAATACCTGGAAATTATTGTTGGAATTCTGCTTATGTGAGGGATTTCTCTCTAGAGGGTGTTTTGCCTGTCGATAAGAACTTTCTACACTATAGCGGAAATGTTGTTCCTCCACATTGCTTTAGCTGTGTTTATGTTGTCCTGAGGGCCTATTTTCAGCCTGATCTCTCCCGTAAGACTCTGTCCTTATTGTGTTGCTATGTGTATGGTAGGATTTCATGGGCAGAGATTTTGCCTAGTCCTAGACTAAGAAGCATTCTCAATAGACAATCTCCATTAAACATGCTTTTTACTCCAGGACTAGACTTAGTTTGTGTCCAGAAAACTGGCCCTAGATATTCGTTGTTGGGTATGCATTGGCTGTTGCAATCAAATGTCCCCTTTGGGTATTAATAAAGTGCTCTCTTCTCTTCTCTCAGACAAGCGTAGTGGGAACACAGTGCATTACTGGCTCCTCCTGGACCGTATCGTCCAGCAAATCGTCCTGCAGAACGACAAAGGTCATGACCCTGACGTCACCCCTCTGGAGAACTTCAACGTGAAGAACGTGGTGCGAATGTGAGTGAGAGGAGAGGAACGAGAGGGGGGGGGGGAACATTTTGACATGCCTGAGTTATGTCTGAGTCGGTTCGACGTTCTCCCCACCTCGCACGGCAGAGGACTGACTGACTGTCTTCATCGTAAATCTCCATGTGGTATTGAACATGCCTCGTTCTAGAAATGGCTTTAAATCCAAATATGGTGATCATGTATATAATCAATGCTGTATATTTATTCATGAGTTAATCTTATCCTGGGTTTAATACAGTGGCCATGATCATAATCACTCTTGGTCCAGGTACTGTACATCACAAATATGAAATGTAAAATATGTGTATACCCTATTATCTCCTTCATTTTATAATCCTTTCAATACCATTTGCCGATTTAGCATGAATACCCTGATCCATTAATACTCGCCAAAAATCAGCAAGTCATTTTGTGGATTTTACTGGGATTTTAATAATTCATTTTTGAAAATATAATCCAGAATGAAAGCACTTTGATCTGTTTTTTGGATGAGGAAATCAGTGAAATGTAGAATTCCAAATATGCATACACAGAAACATCAGTTAACCCCTGCAGCTGCCTCTTGCAAATCTGACTCTGGGTATGAAAGTCTGACTGTCTATGGTTAGGTTTAGAAGAAGCTTACAGGTTCCCTGTTGTCTACTCTGATCACCAATGACTTATCTAATGAACCCGTTTTTATAACTAAACCTATGCCTAACCTCAGTGTGAGGTAATGCCTAGTGGGATTTTGCTGCGATGTCTAATACTTTAGATACTGAACCTAACCTCCTCTGTTCTTCTGCTCAGGCTGGTCAACGAGAATGAAGTCAAACAGTGGAAAGAACAGGCCGAGAAAATGAGAAAAGGTACATACGTTTCTGCTCTCTGGTTTCTATTAGCGATGGAACTGTCGGAAGGCAGACCCTTCTGTACTGTGTATCATCATGCTGATGACTGCTCTGGTCTCGTCTGATCTGGTCTGGTCTGGTTTCTCAGAGCACCATGAGCTGCAGCAGAAGTTTGACAAGAAGGAACGCGAGTGTGAGGCCAAGACCCAGGAGAAGGAGGACATGATGCAGACACTGAATAAGATGAAGGAGAAGCTGGAGAAGGAGTCCAGCGAACACAAGCAGGTCAAGCAGCAAGTGGCCGACCTCTCCGCCAGGCTGCATGACCTCAGCACTGTACGTTTGTTTGTTTGTTTACATTTACATTACATTTTAGTCATTTAGCAGACGCTCTTATCCAGAGCGACTTACAGTTAGTGAGTGCATATATTTTTCATACTGGCCCCCCGTGGGAATCGAACCCACAACCCTGGCATTGCAAGTGCCATGCTCTACCAACTGAGCTACAGGAGGCCTAGTGTGAGCTAGATCTCTGTTCTAGCTCACAATGGGGATATATTCCAAGAGTCCATGGAAAAACATAGAAAATACAATAGCATCACAAATCTTTACACCTTATTCCTCCTTTTAGCTTTTCCAATCAGGAATAAAGGCAGGATGTTTTGGTTATAGTACAGTTGTATATGAACAACAACATGGCCTGCTGTCTTGCGAATTCCTGTGGTCATTGTCATGCTAAACAACAACCATAGGAGTTGGCTATACAGCACAAACAAATCTGGGAACAGGCTAATGTCCTCTTTTCCCCTTAGTCGTTCAGTTTAGGAGTGGATACACAGGATGTTTGGTTACAGCACAGTTAGACATGAACATCAACACAACAACATTGCCTTGTGATGTTCTTCCAAATCAATATATGTTGATTAGAACTGCTCTAGCTAGTACAGAGTGCTTCTATGATTTCCATTATGTAACATAGTAAGTATTGTAGTACATCCAGTACAAATCGAATGTACATCCCAATGTGTCCCATTTTTTTCAGAGGCCAAATCCATGTGTTCCTGGTGGCCCTCCACTCATACCTGGGGCCCCTGGAGGTCCCATACCACCCCCTCCCATGCAGGCTGCGATGCCCCCCCCCCCTCCACCACCCCCTGGGGGCATGCCTCCACCGCCACCCCCTCCACCCGGTGGACCTCCACCTCCTCCAGGCATGGCTCCCCTTGGTCCCCCTCCTCCCCCTGGAGCTCCCATGGGACCTGGGCTGAAAAGGAAGAACATCCCCCAGCCCTCCAACCCACTCAAGTCATTCAACTGGGCCAAGCTGGCTGAGGTCAGTGAGTTCTGCTTAGTCAGACCGTAAAGGTTTGCATCCAAAATGGCACCCTATTCCCTATGAAGTGCACTACTTTTGACCAGAGCCCTATGGACCATAGTCAAAAGTAATGCACTTAATAGGGAATAGGGTGTCATTTTGGACAAAGCCAGTAATTGAATTGTTTTTGTACATTTCTGTCCAGTACAGAGGGAGTGAGTGTTGTGCTGATGAGGCAGACAGAACATAGAGGTTTTTGTAGCTACATCTCAGACTGTCCAGGGGGAATGAAGGATAAGGATTGCCTTTTTACCCAATGCTTTATCTCTTGCATTGTTTGCACAATTGCATGAAATCAATATAGCAAACAAGCCCTAGACGTGTTTATATGTTGTTGTTGTAACCTCTAGAATTCCAGGGGTGTATGTATGGCCTGTATTGTTGTCTCAGCTTTTAAAGTCTTAGTTATGGATGGGGGCTGTTTTGTTTTATTGCAGAATAAGCTGGAGGGCACTGTGTGGACGGACGTCGATGACATCAAGGTTTTCAAAATCCTGGACCTTGAGGACATCGAGAAGACCTTCTCTGCATACCAGAGACAGCAGGTACAGTTTAACACCTAAGTACCAAAGTATTACTGTAGAGAAAAGGCATTTCAGTATATAGCAATTCATCCTTAAGGACAGGACACAAGACCCTGAATCACTTCTTAACAATTTGCATGTAACTACTCTGAGCGTTTCCATGGCCACCGACCATGCTGTTCCAACAAACACTTCTAGCTAGTGATAAACACATGCATGCCATTGCACTCTGTAACTGAATCGTTCCAGCAGCACTTCTCAACACATTGTCTGGAACTGGCTTAAAGGGAAATCAGGCCATTACAGAGCATTTTACGATAGCCTGGTGTCAGATCAGTTTGTTTTGTCTTGCCAACTCCTATGGTGACAATGACCAAAAGGCTTGGCAAGATAGCACAAACAGATCTGGGACCAGGCTAGCTTTTTTTTTAGGTCTGTTCAATTGAATCATCTACCTTGTGAGTGTTCCTGGGAACCAGACGGAAGGAATGTTTGGAACAGGAAGTAGCCATGCTGATAACATGGTCCTTGGATAGTTTACTAGTGCTGCATGAGAAGCGTGGCATATTTCATTAAGCCTCTATTATGTCCATTAAGCCTCTATTATGTCCACAATGTCTACTGTAGTTCAGTTTAAATCCTCCAGATATCACTTTCCCCATACCTTTTCCCTTAACCAACCTAATAAGACTGTGATTGGAAAGGTTAGACTAGGGCCCAATTCCCATTACTAACTGCCCCTAAGAGTATAAAGAAAGTTGCGTCAAATTTAATTAATTTTGTCGTATAAGGAATTTATTAATTTTAAGCCATACTGTTTATGATGTGTCTGAAAAAAGTTAATTTGCATCTCTGACTCATGATTCCGCTTTTCCTCACAAACAAATGCATCGCTGGCCGCTGATCTGGCCCTGTAATTCACCATACATAGCCTACTGCACGCTTGTTCTAATTAATAATGAATGCCGAATCTTCCTTGCTTCCTGCCCACCCGCCTGTTTAGGACTTCTTAACAATGAACAATAACAAGGTGAGTGATCTTTTGACCTCTGACTCCTCTGTGACCTTTACCCTGCTCTGCTTCTGTGACGCATCTGTCTTGATGCTCGCTACCGTCCTTCATTGTACGCTACTCTCTCTCTCTCTCTCTCTCTCTCCTTAACTCTGTCCTGTTTATGTCTAAGGGGATCGTGTGTCTCTGTGTGTATGTGTGTCCGTAGGTGAACTAATTGTGAAAGCCATGTCTTCCTGCAGTCTCGATCTCTGTGTTTCTGTGGATTTATCCTTTCAATCAAGACTTTTGGAATATACTGTATTTCTAAACACACCAACATGTTGTTTGAATGAACTATTTCAGTTTTATTGGTTACCATTTCAAGATGTTTCTGAGCATAATTAGCCAAATTGGTTTTGAGGCACGCAGTCAATTCTGCAAGCAGCTGGAGTCTTGCAACTATAAAAAGTGCTAGATATCCGTTTTCCAAAAACAAAATCTCTCCTGTATTCTTGGGGTGAAGCAATTGATCGCCAAACACACCATTTCACACAGCCTGTTTCCCAGCTGTCCTCCATTTGGCAGTTTCAAATACTGACCCAGTCAAAGGAACAATTTGCTGTTTTATGTTCATACTGTGTGTCTCCTGTGCACCCTGGGTTTATGTTGCATGCATATGGATATCATGTCTGTGTGTTTGTGCGTGTGCATGTGCGTGCGTGTGTGTGCGAGCGTGTGCATTTGTGCGTGCGTGTGTGTGTGTGTGTGTGTGTGTTGGTTACTATGCACCATAGTTTTTAATATGAGACAGCAGGTGGTGAAATGGAAGAGGCCTTAATAAAAACACTTCTTCCTATTGCCGTTGATCAACAGCTAAACTGTTTGCAGGTGTGAGTCAGCCACAGCCCTCCACCTAGCATAGTTTAGGGCACTGTTATTCCTGGATCTTATTCATTACGCACAAATTTGAAGAATACTGTCTGAAACAGGGAACTTGGGGTTGTACAATAGAAAATGCACATTTTAGTTTTCCGTTGCAAAACATTTTGTTACGTGCGCCCTAATGAATACAACCCTGGTGTATTAGGTGTGGTTCTTCCTCCCAGAGAGAGTATCATTAAGGTCATGTAGTCAAAAGCATTTGCTGCGTTCAGCAAATACTGCATCCAAAAGTGCTTAAGTATGACGAGTGATTTACAATTGGGTGTTTATTAAACAGTAAAGCTGTCTAAATCTAGCTTGATGGTAGAGAGTATCGTTTAAGGTCATGTACAGTAGTACAACAAGAATTAGCTGTTTTCTGCATACTAGCCTCCATCCAAAAGTGCCTTAGTGTGATAAATTATACAATATTGTGTGTTTATATGAACGGAATGTGAAGTTCAGCTAATTACGGTTCATGTTCAAACTCTTCCTTCCCTCCCAAATGTTCTCCTTCCAGAAAGAGTCCGAAGATGACACGGTGACCTCCAAGAAGGTCAAGGAGCTGTCAGTCATCGACGGTCGCAGAGCCCAGAACTGTAACATCCTCCTCTCTCGGTTAGTATTTGACCTTTTTACCCCATGATGACAAGGCAGAAGTATGTTCTACTTATATTAGTGGAGATCACTTATTGTGATTGTATCCATCTGATGGGTGCTTGAAATGTCTCTTTCCACACACATGCATGTATGCACACATACACACACACACACACACACACACACACACACACTTAATTTGTTACCGTACACAGCCAAGTTACATTAAATTCAAATTGAATCTACCATTTGAGCAATTCTTTATTTTCATCAACTTCGACTCGAGTTGAGGGATAATTTTTCATATTTGACAATGTGTTTAAACATCAAGTGCAGCCAAGAATTATATATGTACTTTGTAACGGGATGATGTTGGCCAGGAACTATTTTCTGTTCATCCCTGGTCTCCATGGGAGCAACCTCAAACAAAGAGGCCTGTGTCCTTTCTACTAAGTTAATTTCATGTAGCTATCATTCTCAATTTAACCACTGCGAATGAAACCTGAAAGTTTAAGTGATTCAGCTATTTTGATTGCTTCCTGTATTTAAAGTCTCATTCAATATTTGCGGTTGATGAACAGCGGTTCATTCCTTTTTTCGAACTTGCAGACCTGAAAATATTATTTTCTGCAAAGTGCCATCAATTATGCATTAACATGCCTTTTCAGTCTTAGCTAACACTTTGAATAAGGCAGATATGTATTTAATAATATTGACATGACTGAACCTTAATTGCTCTGTCATTAGTGTGTGCCTAAATCCGCTATGCTGACTGTGAGAAGTCCTGTCAGAAAGCACCGTGGTCTGCTGTGGTAGGCTAGGGCTTCAGGCCCAACTCCTTTAGAGCTGTGGGTCGGTGGGTGGGTCGTTCTTTGGTTTGGGGCCCAAGTCTTTTAGAGCCGTATGTTTTTTACTGGTAGATGATGAGTGTGTTTGTTTGCCAGTGGAGCTTTTCAAAGAGCAGAACCACCAGGCTTTCTGTCACCTGCTCTCTCTGGCTGGCTGGGGGCTAATACCTGTGACTTAAAATATTGACCCTGTTTCTGCAACTGCTGAATGTGCGGCACAGGTTATTTAGCTTTGGACTTCACTCTCTTTTTAACTGACACTTAGTGCTTTTCAAAATGGATACTAATTGATAATTGTTTGAGGTGACACATGTAGAACAGTACATTACATAACATGAATGCATTGTACATTACTTTTGAAATGAAAAGGAAACACACCAATAACAAGGCATTAACTGGTACAACTGGTCAAACTGGTGTCCTCTCTTATTGACTATTTAGAACTGGTGTACAGTAATCCACTGTGGTAATGCTGTTGTGTTGCAGGCTGAAGCTGACCAATGAGGAGATCAAGAGGGCCATCCTGACTATGGACGAACAGGAGGATCTGCCCAAAGACATGCTGGAGCAGGTGGGCCCTCTCTCACTCATACAGCATGTAGCCCTCCTCTCTACAGTAGTGGCTTAATGGCTTTATACCATATAGCAAGTCCCAATTCCCATCTGATCCATCCCTCTAACCCTTCGATGTTTGCAGATCTGAAGGGTCTGGATAGGTATAAGCAGCTTCCACCATTTTGCTTCCACCTTACAGATCTGTTAGACGCTGATCACAGGCCTCAACAAGAGCACAGATCATATTATTGCCTGGGTAATTGGTTTATAATATATCCTTTTTAGGGAGCACTGTGTTCTTTTTCTACTCTGATTGAAGGACAACACACAGGCCAAATGTATCACGAAATTCCACAGAACTGTGTAAGCCAATAATTGCTTTGATGATGACTAATTGATGACATGTAATCTTAAAACTCAGCAATTTTGTTAGTTTGTCACGTTTTCTTCCTTCCTCGTCCCCTGTTAAACTTTTCTCAAAACCACTGAGCCTTCATGTTCTTTGTCGCCCCATAATTATGACAGTGACTAGGTGAAATACTATAGTAATTTCAAATAGATGTAAGAGTAATTGAAGGCTAATCCAGTTTTATAAGACTTTTCATTGCTGTTGCTTTAGGGACCTAAATAAAGAAAGGCTGAAGTGTTCACGGGGACTGGGTTAGTGACGGATTGGAGTATTTGTTGTGGTGGGGCACCACCCGGCCCGGCCTGGATGGTGTAGGTTTTTTAGCAAGGGTGTAAAGCATCTGAATGCTGTTAGTTGGAATACTGCGTGCCTGGCTGCCATGTCTGTTCTGAGTTCTGCCAACCTGATCCATCTGTTCTATGGAACAATACCAAAGTTCTACGAGTTCTACGTCTGAGTCATTTCAACATCATTTACATTCAAAGCACAGAGACAATTTATTTCCAGCAGCAGATGGGGTTACCACACCTGCATGTCTTTTCAATTATAATAATTAATCATTGATTGGCTTTTACAAACGCTCAAAACTCTTTACTTAGTAAGGGGGAAACTCGCCTTACCTTACATTTTACGGCAGAAAGCTCACCACACATCAGCTATCACAGTGAAGAGATGGGGATTGGTGTGTGGGATGTCCAAGATCTCTCTTGATAATGGTCTTCTCCCCCTGTCCTGTTCCTGTCCAGCTGCTGAAGTTTGTCCCAGAGAAGAGTGACATGGATCTCCTGGAGGAGCACAAGCATGAGCTGGACCGCATGGCCAAAGCTGACCGCTTCCTCTACGAGATGAGCAGGTACAGACTTCGTTTCGGTATCATGATACACCATTGGTACTGCTACATTGTGTATCACTACATTCCCCATATTAGGCACTAGCCACAGGATGTTCTTTTGTTGTTTGTTAGTATACTGTAGAGTGGAAAATACTCAGGTGCTCTCAGATGACAATGGAAGTTGACTGAAATACTACTTAATTGTTAATATGTAGTCTTCATCAGGGACTTTCTCCTTTGTCGGTTTACTGTAACAACACTTTCTGTGTTTATAGTATTGTATTAAAATGGCCGTTAACAGGAATTGACACAGATCACTGAGCGGATTCGATTATGCTGGTCTATGGCCCGTGACGAGAATGGGCAAAAGTGGTGAGGGAGGAGCGCCCTTCTCAAATCGAACAGTAATATGCGCCGCTCGGTCATGTTGTCAACAAGGCAGCATGGTGCATCGTCCAGAAACATACAACATCTCTTTTCCATAAAATATGTTTGAATTTTCAAATTAGTTTTCATTGGGAAGGCAGATTAAGCGTTTTTATCAAAAGCAATCACTTTTGCATGTGAACACACAGACTCCTACTCATTACTCCTCGTGCTTAATTACGTCACTTTTGTTTTGAGCCGACTTCACCGTGGGCTTTGAACGGGGCACCTTGCTCATGCCCGGAGACAGCCCGGTTCCAAAACGAATGCAATCGACTTTCACCCGGTGCAAAACACGCCTGCCTGGGCCAGATTAATCGAATCCACTCATTGTGATGACACTAGGAGCATATGTAAACAGCAGGACACACAGTGACACATGCTAGCTGGATGTCGACGTCTTTTTAACACAAATCTCTTTGGCATTTCTAACTGCTGAGGGACATCACTGCCAGACATTAAGTTGTGACCCAAATGTGCCAGTGAAGGCCATTGGTCCTGTGAGGGTTTGGGGAGTGTAGAAGGATTGGGATCGTTCTTTAGTAAATACAATTAACAGCACTGCATTTGGCCCTGTGTAGGGAAAATAGATGTATTACCTTTTGGAGTGCTGTCCAGTAACCAAAAGGTCGCTAGTTCGAAACTCTGAGCCAACAAGGTGAAAAATATGTCTGTGCCCTTGAGCAAGGCACTTAACTCTAATTGCTTGAGGGACGCTGTTGATAATGGCTGACCCTGGCCACTCCCCGAGGGTGTCTCAGGGGGAGTTGGGATATGCAAAAAACACATTTCCATTTCAAACCCTGTGAAACAAGACAAATATAAGCACCCACCAAATTATTATTATTATGTTTAAAGTATAATATGTGAGTGAGTAAATTGTTTATTTGGATTATTCTTTAACATGATTCACTGTCTACGAGCTAAGGGGGAGGCTGTGGTTGAGGGGGAGGCTGGTGCGTAGGTGGCGGCAGGCAGCTGAACTTTCCATGTACCTCATATTGTTAATGAATTAACATGAAACCCCCTGGGGAGACATTCTCGGCTCGCGCAGAAACAAAGACCGAAACCCCAGGGATAGGGCTTACTGTTTTAAAAGCTCTCGCTTTAATGAGCATTCTGTGTTACAAATGAAGATTGGATTACTAGATTAAAGGAAGGAAATCAATGCAGGTTCTAATGTACAAGTGCAGCACCAGTACCATTTTTTCCATGATGTAGAAAGCCGTTTACTATGGGAATAGACTTCCTTCCAGGATCTGGCGTCGTTTGTGTTTTGGCTTCCTGAAAACATTGTAGCCATGGAAACAGCATTTGGGCAGGGAGAAGGAAAGGAGCTTCTTTATTAAATGTGCTCTGAGTTTTTCATGTTGGGTATTTAATCCAGTAAAATAATTTGGGAAAGATGTATGTTTTCTGTCTGGTCACAAAACCTCAAATGTATGAACAAAACCAAAAAAAGTGTATTTCTATTCAAAAGTTCATGCCCTTCATATAGGACGTCATATCATAATACACAACCGTTTCAGTGAAGTGCCAGGATAACAACCTCTCCCTCAACGTGATCAAGACAAAGGAGATCACGCCTCTTGTAGCTCAGTTGGTAGAGCATGGCGCTTGCAACGCCAGGGTTGTGGGTTCGATTCCCACGGGGGGCCAGTATGAAAAATGTATGCACTCACTAACTGTAAGTCGCTCTGGATAAGAGTGTCTGCTAAATGACTAAAATGTAAGAATTAGATGATTGTGGACTACAGGAAAAGGAGGACCAAACATGCCCCAATTCTCATCCACGGGGCTGTAGTGGAGCAGGTTGAGAGCTTCAAGTTCCTTGGTGTCCACATCACCAACAAACTATCATGGTCCAAACACAACAAGACAGTCGTGAAGAGGGCACAACAAAGCCTATTCCCCCTCAGGAGACTGAAAAGATTTGGCATGGGTCCTCAGATCCTCAAAAAGTTCTACAGCTGCACCATCGAGAGCATCCTGACTGGTTGCATCACTGCCAGGGATGGCAACTGCTCAGCCTCCGACCGCAAGGCACTACAGAGGGTAGTGCATACGGCCTAGTACATCACCAATCTTCCTGCCATCCAGGACCTCTATACCAGGCGGTGTCAGAGGAAGGCCCTAAAAATGGTCAAAGACTCCAGCCACCCTAGTCATAGACTGTTCTCTCTGCTACCGCACAGCAAGCGGTACCAGAGTGCCAAGTCTAGGTCCAAAAGGCTTCTTAACAGCTACTCGCCACAAGACTCCTGAACAGCTAATCAAATGGCTACCCGGACTATTTGCATTGCCCCCCCCAACCACCCCCTCTTTTACGCTGCTGCCACTCTCTGTTTATTATCTATGCATAGTCACTTTAACTCTACCTACATGTACATATTACCTCAATTACCTCGACTAACCTGTGCCCCTGCTCATTGACTCTGTACCGGTACCCCCTCTACCGGCTTCTCTAATGTTATTTTACTGCTGCTCTTTAATTATTTGTTATTTATTTTTATTTTTTATTTTTTACTTTTCAATTTTTTACTTAACACTTATTTTTCTTAAAACTGCATTGTTAGTTAAGGGCTTGTAAGTAAGCATTTCACTGTAAGGTCTACACCTGTTGTATTCGGCGCATGTGACAAATACAATTTGATTTGATTTGTATGTAAACTCTAAATAATATTTTCACTTCTAACTACAATACAGGATCAACCATTACCAGCAGAGGTTGCAGTCCCTCTACTTCAAAAAGAAGTTTGCTGAAAGAATCATCGAAGTCAAACCTAAAGTTGAAGGTAGGATCAAATAATCTACCTTTAAACCATTTTAATAACTGGTTGGACTGTGGAGTCAAATGTAATCATACTGTAATGAGAAATGCTGGCAATACTCAAAGCCTGCAGATCTATGGTGTTAAAAGTACACTATATATACAAAAGTATGTGGACACCCCTTCAAATGAGTGGATTCTGCGATTTCAGCCACACCTGTTGCTGACAGGTGTATAAAATCGAGCACACAGCCATGCAATCTCCATAGACAAACATTGGCAGTAAAATGGCCTTACTGAGGAGCTTAGTGACTTCCAATGTGGCACCATCATAGGAGGCCACCTTTCCAACAAGTCAGTTCGTAAAATTTCTGCCCTGCTAGAGCTGGAAACATCTAGGAGCAACAACGGCTCAGCCACGAAGTGGTAGGCCACACAAGCTCATAGAACGGGACTGCAGAGTGCTGAAGCACGTAAAAACCGTCTGTCCTCGGTTGTAACACTCACTACTGAGTTCCAAACTGCCTCTGAAAGCAATGTCAGCACAATAACTGTTCGTCGGGAGCTTAATGAAATGGGTTTCCATAGTCCATAGCACACAAGCCTAAGATCACCATACGCAATGCCAAGCGTTGGCTGGAGTGGTGTAAAGCTCGCCGCCATTGGACTCTGGAGCAGTGGAAACGCGTTCTCTGGAGTGATGAATCACGCTTCACCATCTGGCAGCCCGACGGACTAATCTGGGTTTGGCGGATGCCAGGAGAACGCTACCTGCCCGAATGCAATGTGCCAACTGTAAAGTTTGGTGGAGGAGGAATAATGGTCTGGGGCTGTTTTTCATGGTTCGGGCTAGGCCCCTTAGTTCCAGTGAAGGAAAATCTTAATGCTACAGCATACAATGACATTATAGAAGCATGACAATGCCCCAGTGCACAAAGCGAGGTCCATACAGAAATGGTTTGTCGAGATCGGTGTGGAAGAACTTGACTGGCCTGCACAGAGCCCTGACCTTAACCCCATCGAACACCTTTGGGATGAATTGGAATGCCGACTGTGAGCCAGGCCTAATCGCCCAACATCAGTGCCCGACCTCACTAATGCTCTTGTGGCTGAATGGAAGCAAGTCCCCGAAGCAATAATCCAAAATCTAGTGGAAAGCCTTCCTAGAAGAGTGGAGGCTGTTATAGAAGCAAAGCGGGGACCAACTCCATATTAATGCCCATGATTTTGGAATGAGATGTTCGTCGAGCAGGTGTCCACATACTTTTGGTCATGTAGTGTATGTATGAGCCTTTATGGGAATAGGATGCCATTTGGGATTCAACCAATGTCTTATCCTCATAATGGTAACTTCTTCTTCCTCTCCCCAGCTCTGACCAGGGCCTCTAAAGAGGTGCTACAGAGCCGCAACCTCAAGCAGCTTCTGGAGGTGGTCCTGGCCTTTGGTAACTACATGAACAAGGGCCAGAGGGGAAACGCCTATGGCTTCAAAGTGTCCTCACTCAACAAGATCGCTGACACCAAGTCCAGCATTGACAAGTAAGAAATGGTCTGGCTTGAGGCTTTTTCTATTTATCATATATATATATATATATATATATATACAGTACCAGTCAAAAGTTTGGACACACCTACTCATTCCAGGTTTTTTTTAATTTTTACTATTTTTAATTTTTACTATTTTTCTACATTGTAGAATAATAGTGAAGACATCAAAACTATGAAATAACACATATGGAATCATGTAGTAATCAAAAAAGTGTTGAACAAATCAAAATATATTTCATATTTGAGATTCTTTAAATAGCCACCCTTTGCCTTAATGACAGCTTTGCACACTCTTGGCATTCTCTCAACCAGCTTCACCTGGAATGCTTTTCCAACAGTCTTGAAGGAGTTCCCACATATGCTGGGCACTTGTTGGCTGCTTTTCCTTCACTCTGCGGTCTGACTCATTCCAAACCATCTCAATTGGGTTGAGGTCGGGGGATTGTGGAGGCCAGGTCATCTGATGCAGCACTCCATCACTCTCCTTCTTGGTAAAATAGCCCTTACACAGCCTGGAGGTGTGTTGGGTCATTGTCCTGTTGAAAAACAATGATAGTCCCACTAAGCCCAAACCAGATGGGATGGCGTATCGCTGCAGAATGCTGTGGTAGCCATGCTGGTTAAGTGTGCCTTGAATTCTAAATGAATCACAGACAGTGTCACCAGCAAAGCACCCGCACACCATAACACCTCCTCCTCCATGCTTTACGGTGGGAAATACACTTGCAGAGATCATCCGTTCACCCACACCGCGTCTCACAAAGCCATGGAGGTTGGAACCAAAAATCTCCAATTTGAACTCCAGACCAAAGGACAAATTTCCACCGGTCTAATGTCCATTGCGCATGTTTCTTGGCCCAAGCAGGTTTCTTCTTCTTATTGGTGTCCTTTAGTAGTGGTTTCTTTGCAGCAATTTGACCATGAAGGCCTGATTCACACAGTCCCCTCTGATCAGTTGATGTTGAGATGTGTCTGTTACTTGAACTCTGTGAAGCATTTATTTGGGCTGCAAACTGGTAACTCTAATGAACTTATCCTCTGCTGCAGAGGTAACTCTGGGTCTTCCTTTCCTGTGGCGGTCCTCATGAGAGCCAGTTTCATCATAGTTCTTTATGTTTTTTGTGACTGCACTTGAAGAAACTTTAAAAGTTCTTGAAATTTTCCGCATTGACCTTCCTGTCTTAAAGTAATGATGGACTGTCGTTTCTCTTTGCTTATTTGAGCTGTTCTTGACATAATATGGACTTGGTCTTTTACCAAATAGGGCTATCATCTGTATACCACCCCTACCTTGTCACAACACAACTGATTGGCTCAAACGCATTAAGAAGGAAAGAAATCCCATAAATTAACTTTTAAGAAGCCACACCTGTTAATTTAAATACATTCCAGGTGACTACCTCATGAAGCTGTTTGAGAGAATGCCAAGAGTGTGCAAAGCTGTCATCAAGGCAAAGGGTGGATATTTGAAGAATCTCAAATATAAAATATATTTTGATTTGTTTAACACTTTCTTGGTTACTACATGATTCCATATGTGTTATTTCATAGTTTTGATGTCTTCACTACTATTCTACAATGTAAAAAATAGTAAAAATAAAGAAAAACCTTGTAATGAGTAGGTGTGTCCAAACCTTTGACTGGTAGTGTATATTAAAAAATAGATATATTTAAAAAATCCCTTTGAGATATGTGTGATGTATATGATGTTTGTGTTTGTAGGAACATCACTCTGCTGAATTACCTTATCACCATCCTGGAGCAGAAGTATCCCAAAGTGGCCGTGTTTCAGGAGGAGCTTCATAATGTTCCAGAGGCAGCTAAAGTCAAGTAAGAACTGCTGCTAAGGTTGACTGAATCAGAACCCCCCTCCACCCCCAACACACACACACACACCACCGATACTGTTTCATAATCCTAAATTGCTTTCATGTCTGTGTAGTAACTGTGTGTAATTACCCTTATAACAACATTGTAAAAGTTGAGTCTTCCTCGCTAAGCCTAATTGATGGTGCCTGACTTTAAGTAGAATAGGTGAAAGGTTAAGACCGTATTGCTGTGTGTGTTACCTTACAAACTGTGTTTACAGAGAGGGTCAAAGGTCATGTTTATATTGTCTGGATGTGTCAGAGGCACAGGTTGTTCTACTTGCCCCTATTTCAAATGTGGAAAGTGTGAACTGTGAACCATACAACCCTCGGTAGGTCAAGGTGTTTCCTGTTTTACCACAAGAAATAGTATAGCAGACAGCATAATCCATAGATTTAGGGAAACTTAAAAAAGTAAGAAAACAGGTCACAAATAAAGATAATCTACGTTAGTTTCTGCTAAAACCTAGTGAACCCTGAATATATGCCTTTCCTGACTGAGAAGGGAGGAAGTTGGGTTTTATTGTCTCACATTTCATGTCTCTAAGTTGTGGCTTGATTGGAGCACAGATGGTTTGTAATTGTTTCATGTGAATAAACTCCAGTCCCTCTCCTCTCGTCCACAGTATGACAGAGCTGGAGAAAGACATCAACAATCTGCGCTCTGGTCTGAAGAGTGTGGAAACGGTTAGTGGCCATTTCTATTGGTTTCCCTTAATGAAGGCACACATGATATCACAGGCAGTATAATTAGCCTTACACTCCTCTACCATGGGCATGGTACTGTACTCTTGTGTTGTGGGTTGTCTGATGACAGTCATGTACTTCTCCTGTAATGCTGTTCACTGTAGGAGCTGGAGTTCCAGAGAGGTCTTCCTCGGGTTTCGGGGGATAAGTTTGTGTCTGTGGTGAGCCATTTCATCACTGTGGCCAGCTTCAGCTTTTCAGACGTGGATGATTCTCTGACCGAGGCCAAGGAGCTGGTGAGAATGGGGGGCAGAGGGCTGGGGGCCATGATGTCTGTCTGTCTGTCTATCTCTCTGTCTGTATCTGAGGGTCGGGCATTGAAAAAGTATTACTATAATGGACAAAGCCCTTCAGACCACGGCAACTTGACAGGAACACTCATGGGTACACTCAATATGGGCGTTGGTTCACCCATCACAGAACACTAACTTGGAATGTACATTCTAGTAGTTGTATTTCTATGGGGTTGGGGTTGGGGTCGTGTTGTCCATCTGTCCCCTCCTCCTTCTCTCCACAACTAGGAGCTCTGATAGAGCTATAAAAATAATAGATGGGCAGCACAAATGGCAAATCCTGTAACTTGATGCTTGGCCACATAACCAAGTAGGTAGCACAGTCTTCTTACTGCAGCTTTGAAGTCACCTTTTAAAGTTAGAAACAACCCATATACTTGGAAATGCTAGGAGGACGTAGTAACTCACGTACAGTATGTTAAAGGCTTACAGTCTACCTGTGTGGACATTGGAACCTCTGAATATAGGCAGTTAATGTTTAACTAAGATGGGTCAAGGCTATCCGTTTCAAAGCCACGGTTTCCCCCGATCCCCTTCCTCTCTAGTGCCATGTGGAATGTATTTGATACGTGTGCAGGGGATAGAGGGTTATTTATGTGTCAAATTACACTTTACAATGGCAGGGAAGAGGAAACCATCTCTGTTGGGAGTAGACCTAGGGTCAAATACTATTTGAAATCTTTCAAATACTGAGTGTTTGCCCTTCCCTGTCTGGAGTGCCAGGTGAACTTTTGCAGCTATTCTGTTGGTTCCAATGTGCCAGACAAGCTCAATCAAGCCCAGATAAAGTATTGGGTATGATTTCAAATAGTATTTGAACCCAGGTGTGATGGGGGTAGGGTCTGTTTTAAAGCTAGATTAATCAACCAGGCAACAAGGTCTCTCACATTCATCCCCAGTGTATCACTGAAAGAATGTTCACCTACATTCACACTGAATCACCTGTGACACATTGACTGTATATTATTACATCTTGATGAAGGATCACAAATACTCATTTTCCCTTCCAGGAAAGGCAGTTTGACCATCTTGAAGTACTTGATGTCTACCTTTGTTTTCTCTCCAGTTTCTGAAGGCAGTGCAGCATTTTGGGGAGGATGCAACCCGTATGCAGCCTGACGAGTTCTTTGGAATCTTCGACCAATTCCTGCAGGCGTTCGCTGACGCCAAGCAGGAGAATGAGAACATGCGCAGACGCAAGGAGGAAGAGGAACGACGGACCCGCATGGAAGCACAGGTTAGATTGTTAAGAATGTCTATCTCCGACCACAACACTAGAGAGAGTCACCTACGGTCACCATTTCACCACCCAGTCATTATGTAACAATTATTACAAATGGGTATCAAACTAGTGTTGTTTGTGAGATTACACAATACGCGATCTACTGTTGACCTAGACACACTCAAATGTGTGTAGGTCAAGAGTAGTGCTCATTTACTCAATACACCAAATTCAACTGCCACACACTCTCTATGCTACTGTAGGTGAGAGTCACTAAGTTCCTCCTGTTTTGTCCCCTCAGCTTAAGGAGCAGAGGGAGAAGGAGCGCAAGGCCAAGAAGTCAAAGGAGAACTGTGAGGAGGACGGTGAATTCGACGACCTGGTTTCAGCCCTGCGCTCTGGGGAGGTGTTCGATAAGGACTTGTCCAAGATGAAACGCAACCGCAAACGCGTCAACTCATCAGCTGAGACCAGCAGGGAGCGACCCGTCACCAAACTGAACCTCTGAAACAGCTGACAACTGATCCTGTCTTACTGGAGCTAAGCTATGCTTCCCTCTGGTGGCCTGGCATGAGCCTAGCGCCCCCTCATTTGGGAGTGGACAGAATTCACTGCTAAAACGGAACTGAGCAGGAAAGGTGGTGGACAGACCTCTACTTACTCTTCTGCTACTCAAGCAACAATAACCCAGAGCTTGTGTCTGTCTGGAAACAGACATAGAAGATATTACCTCCTCTTAAAACCATGAACTATGGATAAGGAGTGACTCTCTAAGCTATTTGTGTTAATTGCCAAAACCTACCCTTTTAAAATGCTGTGGTCTGAATGACAGCTTTGCTCATGTCGTGGATGGGACACTTTTTAATAGCATAGGGCTGTTGCCCTGGAGTAGGACGCTCTTCTTGACCGTTCCTGCCTGTAAAAATTAGCAGGAAGTGGAATGGAAAGCCAGGGGTCACACACACACACCGCCTGCGACACATTTCCTCTTTTAAACGGGAGAAAGTGGAACATCTTTCCTGCTATTGTGTTGTCATTCAGTCAGACACCCTAGAGAGTATAGTAGAGGATGTCAACCCCATGCAGAGAAACACAGTGTCTCTTGAAGCACAATCCAGCATGTATGAATTATGTTTTTGAGATAAGCAAAAAAGCAATACATTTTGATACTGTTTTTATCACACAATTTTTCAAAGACTTAATTTAGATATTTAAAACCAAATCACAGATGCAATATTACCATTTTATTAGAGCCTATAACTTTCTTTTTTTTAAATAATCCATTAGAACTGCAATATACAGTATTGTCGAAGAGTTACCAAAAATAATTGCTCTTCCTCTGGTCATCCTAACACACTGAGGATATCAGTCTGGAAACTATGCAGCCCAACATGTTGAGTTTTGTCTTTGTGTTTTGTGTTCATTACTGTCATGTATGTCTATATTATGTATATACAGTGAGGGAAAAAAGTATTTGATCCCCTGCTGATTTTGTACGTTTGCCCACTGACAAAGAAATTATCAGTCTATAATTTTAATGGTAGGTTTATTTGAACAGTGAGAGACAAAATAACAACAAAAAAATCCAGAAAAACGCATGTCAAAAATGTTATAAATTGATTTGCATTTTAATGAGGGAAATAAATATTTGACCCCCTCTCAACCAGAAAGATTTCTGGCTCCCAGGTGTCTTTTATACAGGTAACGAGCTGAGATTAGGAGCACACTCTTAAAGGGAGTGCTCCTAATCTCAGTTTGTTACCTGTATAAAAGACAGACACCTGTCCACAGAAGCAATCAATCAATCAGATTCCAAACTCTCCACCATGGCCAAGACCAAAGAGCTCTCCAAGGATGTCAGGGACAAGATTGTAGACCTCCACAAGGCTGGAATGGGCTACAAGACCATCGCCAAGCAGCTTGGTGAGAAGGTGACAACAGTTGGTGCGATTATTCGCAAATGGAAGAAACACAAAATAACTGTCAATCTCCCTCGGCCTGGGGCTCCATGCAAGATCTCACCTCGTGGAGTTGCAATGGTCATGATAACGGTGAGGAATCAGCCCAGAACTACACGGGAGGATCTTGTCAATGATCTCAAGGCAGCTGGGACCATAGTCACCAAGAAAACAATTGGTAACACACTACGCCGTGAAGGACTGAAATCCTGCAGCGCCCGCAAGGTCCCCCTGCTCAAGAAAGCACATATACAGTGCAGTCTGAAGTTTGCCAATGAACATCTGAATGATTCAGAGGAGAACTGGGTGAAAGTGTTGTGGTCAGATGAGACCAAAATCGAGGTCTTTGGCATCAACTCAACTCGCCGTGTTTGGAGGAGGAGGAATGCTGCCTATGACCCCAAGAACACCATCCCCACCGTCAAACATGGAGGTGGAAACAATATGCTTTGGGGGGGTTTTCTGCTAAGGGGACAGGACAACTTCACCGCATCAAAGGGACGATGGACGGGGCCATGTACCGTCAAATCTTGGGTGAGAACCTCCTTCCCTCAGCCAGGGCATTGAAAATGGGTCGTGGATGGGTATTCCAGCATGACAATGACCCAAAACACATGGCCAAGGCAACAAAGGAGTGGCTCAAGAAGAAGCACATTAAGGTCCTTGAGTGGCCTAGCCAGTCTCCAGACCTTAATCCCATAGAAAATCTGTGGAGGGAGCTGAAGGTTCGAGTTGCCAAACGTCAGCCTCGAAACCTTAATGACTTGGAGAAGATCTGCAAAGAGGAGTGGAACAAAATCCCTCCTGAGATGTGTGCAAACCTGGTGGCCAACTACAAGAAACGTCTGACCTCTGTGATTGCCAACAAGGGTTTTGCCACCAAGTACTAAGTCATGTTTTGCAGAGGGGTCAAATACTTATTTCCCTCATTAAAATGCAAAGCAATTTATAACATTTTTTACATGCGTTTTTCTGGATTTTTGTTGTTGTTATTCTGTCTCTCACTGTTCAAATAAACCGACCATTAAAATTATAGACTGATCATGTCTTTGTTAGTGGGCAAACGTAGAATCAGCAGGGGATCAAATACTTTTTTCCCTCACTGTATGCCCATTCCAGTGTCACCTCCTCACTTGACTCTCAAAAAATCTAGGCGGCAGTCTGCCTTCTCCCTACAGTTTTCAGCCATTAGCTTCGCCCACGACTGACTCATTTGAACTATAAACGTCAATAATAATTGCTTGCGATACAGCTTTTGAAACATATGGCCCTTATCTTTCATCAGAAAGAATCCTTCAAATAAAAAATATACACTTACTGTAGCAGTTTTGCACAGATCCAGCTATGGGTGCCTCCATCTGACAAAAGTAAACTTCCATTACACTTCCCGAACTACGCTTACACACAGGTGTTACCAGCATGCAAGATAGCTAATTAGCACAGGTGGAGATATGGCTGTGTGGGAACACTAACCCTGACCCTATCAAGGTCTGTATCAATTTAACCTTTTTTTGTTGCTGATCTGAAACATAAGGTCCTTATGCTTCCAAAACCGTACCGCAAGCGACGCACGCGTATTATTGTTCAGATTGAGCGTCGGGGCTCTTAACAAAACTCTCCCGTACAGAAGATGCCTTTGTCCAATAACTCTTATGTGTAATGTAATGGAACTGAGAGTCATGATCATGGGCTACTCCTCACTATAACATGTACAGCAGGAAGCTTTCAGTTATTTAGTCTGCCCCAATAAGTAAAACCTTTCTCAAACCTTTGGTCACATTTCTACCAACACCCTCCTTACTTAACTGTGTGATAGCATCTCTGATGTATGTAGATTCTTTCTATACAGCTTTTTTTTATTATTTAAACAACTTTCTATTTTGAAACTAAAGTAATAAACCTGGATGTCAATTATTTGTTGAATCTGTTTTATGTTTACAAGCCAAAACTACAACCAGTAATTCATCTCGGATTGTATTAATTATCTGTTGAATCTGTTTTATGTTTACAGGCCAAAACTACAACCAGTAATTCATCTCGGATTGTATTAAACTGTATTTCTGTTTTCCAGAAATAAAGACTGGTATTCATCTCAGTTATAGTAAGGAGCGTCCTCTGGTGGCCAATGTGCAAAAGTATCTATTTTACAGGTTCCATTTCCATGTTTTAAAGACATTCTTTGAGGACACGAATTTGCTTATTAATTGTATTACTTTGAATACTATTCAATTCAGAAAGCATTGTGAATAGGGACTTGGTCTCTAATAAAACCTCTGGCAAAATAGAGAGCAATAGTAATGATGTTTTTTGTAGGCACTAACTCCGCCATTTGTGAATTTTTAAGCATTTATATAATCAAAATCACATAAAGCACAAAAAGGCTTCATAATTCATAAACGTCATGTTAACTGACTGATATTATCTCATAGAACAAAATGTATAAGTTGTCCTAAGCCTGTGTTAACCTCAGACCTTATTTTCTGTTGAGTGTGAAACTGTTGAGTGTGAAAAACCCAGCAGCGTTTCACTACTACCATAACCCGTTCAAAGGCACTTCAATCTTTTGTCATGCCCATTCACCCTCTGAATAGCACCCATACACAATCCATGTCTCAAGGTTAAAAAATCCATCTTTAACCAGTCTCCTCCCCTTCATCTACACTGACTGAAGTGGATTTAACAAGGTAAATCAATAAGGGATCATAGCTTTCAACTGGATTCACCTGGTCAGTCTGTCATGGAAAGAGCAGGTGTTCTTAATTTTTTGTATACTCAGCAGGGCTCCCGAGTGGCGCAGTCGTCTAAGGCACTGCATCTCTGTGCTTGAGGCATCACTACAGACCCCCTGGTTCAATTCCAGGCTGTATCACAACCGGCCGTGATTGGGGGTCCCACAGGGTGGCGCAGCGTCGTCCGGGTTTGGCGGGTGTAGGCCGTCGTTGTAAATAAGAATTTGTTCTTAACTGACATGCCTAGTTAAATAAATAAAAAATATAAGGCCTGGAGATTAAACACTATACATAGAAAACATTAATTTGATCAGTTTTAAAAGTCATACATTTTTTTAACAAACAACTGATCACCAATAAAACAAAATTCAACTCACAGCTTGTTTTGTACACTATTAGAAAAAAAAGGGACTAGAAACATATACAGTGAGGGAAAAAAGTATTTGATCCCCTGCTGATTTTGTAAGTTTGTCCACTGACAAAGAAATGATCAGTCTATAATTGTAATAGTAGGTTTATTTGAACAGTGAGAGACAGAATAACAACAAAAAAATCCAGAAAAACGCATGTCAGAAATGTTATAAATTGATTTGCATTTTAATGAGGGAAATAAGTATTTGACCCCTCTGCAAAACATGACTTAGTACTTGGTGGCAAAACCCTTGTTGGCAATCACAGAGGTCAGACGTTTCTTGTAGTTGACCGCCAGGTTTGCACACATCTCAGGAGGGATTTTGTCCCACTCCTCTTTGCAGATCTTCTCCAAGTCATTAAGGTTTCAAGACTGACGTTTGGCAACTCGAACCTTCAGCTCCCTCCACAGATTTTCTATGGGATTAAGGTCTGGAGACTGGCTAGGCCACTCCAGGACCTTAATGTGCTTCTTTTTGAGCCACTCCTTTGTTGCCTTGGCCGTGTGTTTTGGGTTATTGTCATGCTGGAATACCCATCCACGACACATTTTCAATGCCCTGGCTGTGGGAAGGAGGTTCTCACCCAAGATTTGACGGTACATGGCCCCGTCCATCGTCCCTTTGATGCGGTGAAGTTGTCCTGTCCCCTTAGCAGAAAAACACCCCCAAAGCATAATGTTTCCACCTCCATGTTTGACGGTGGGGATGGTGTTCTTAGGGTCATAGGCAGCATTCCTCCTCCTCCAAACACAGCGAGTTGAGTTGATGCCAAAAAGCTCAATTTTGGTCTCATCTGACCACATCACTTTCACCCAGTTCTCCTCTGAATCATTCAGATGTTCATTGGCAAAGTTCAGACGGGCCTGTATATGTGCTTTCTTGAGCAGGGGGACCTTGCGGGCGCTGCAGGATTTCAGTCCTTCACAGCGTAGTGTGTTACCAATTGTTTTCTTGGTGATTATGGTCCCAGCTGCCTTGAGACCATTGACAAGATCCTCCCGTGTAGTTCTGGGATGATCTTGCATGGAGCCCCAGGCCGAGGGAGATTGACAGTTATTTTGTGTTTCTTCCATTTGCGAATAATCGCACCAACTGTTGTCACCTTCTCACCAAGCTGTTTGGCGATGGTCTTGTAGCCCATTCCAGCCTTGTGTAGGTCTACAATCTTGTCCCTGACATCCTTGGAGAGCTCTTTGGTCTTGGCCATGGTGGAGAGTTTGGAATCTGATTGATTGATTGCTTCTGTGGACAGGTGTCTTTTATACAGGTAACAAGCTGAGATTAGGAGCACTCCCTTTAAGAGTGTGCTCCTAATCTTAGCTCGTTACCTGTATAAAAGACACCTGGGAGCCAGAAATCTTTCTGATTGAGAGGGGGTCAAATACTTATTTCCCTCATTAAAATGCAAATCAATTTATAACATTTTTGACATGCGTTTTTCTGGATTTTTTTGTTGTTATTCTGTCTCTCACTGTTCAAATAAACCTACCATTAAAATGATGGACTGATCATTTCTTTTTCAGTGGGCGAACGTACAAAATCAGCAGGGGATCAAATACTTTTTTCCCTCACTGTAGGGTTCTTCATTTTGTCCTCATAGGGTAACCCTTTTTGGTGCTAGGTAGAACCCTTTGCATAGAACACTATGTAGGGTAATTCATAGAACCCCCTGTAAATGGTTCTACCTAGATCCCTCTATGAAGGGTTCTGCCGAGAATCCTTTTCTCTTTGAAGGGTTCTTCCTTGAACCCTCTATGAATGGTTCAAGCAACCTTATTAGCCTTTAAACATATTTATTTTTATGACAATTTTGCATAATCATAAAGCCTTTCTTTGAGGGCCTGGTGTTAGTGGTGTTAGAAAACTCCAGGTTTACAGGCCACATCAGGCCTGCAAGTCACATTATGCTGGTTTGCAAGGTGATGTTCAACAATTGGTACTTTTAATCACCCGCTACCTGCATTCATTATGACTTCCAGGGTATGGAAGATTGAATAATGGGACTACCTAAAGCAACTAAACTGGAACAACCATCTCAGTAACAGTAATGGGTACATAATAAAGTCTACTTACAGATTGGATTAGTTTAGAAAAACGTTTGATCTTTGTGTAGCATAAGATTATACAACCAATCAATGTACATGCAAAAACACAGGCATTGAAACAAACAATTCTGAAAATCAACCTGCAATAGAGGATGCTGGGAAATATGATAATGATGGGCATGGTTTTGAGTTTTTTACTTTACACAGAGTAAAAATGACACAATCACACTCAACTCTGATTATTAACACCAACACTGGGATTATTTTACACCACTGAGTGTTAAATTAATTTAACTCCTGAATCAACACTAGAAATGTTACACTGAAAAACAACGCTAGATAAAACTGCCCGATTTGCTGTGTACCATACAATACACTGCTGGTTCACTCATACTCCTTTCTATTCTCATACTCTTTGCTCAATAAAATCACAGAAAATACTAATTTGAAAGACAGAAATCATGGCAAAGATATCAACTACAGTGGGGAAAAAAAGTATTTAGTCAGCCACCAATTGTGCAAGTTCTCCCACTTAAAAAGATGAGAGAGGCCTGTAATTTTCATCATAGGTACACGTCAACTATGACAGACAAATTGAGAAATGTTTTCTCCAGAAAATCACATTGTAGGATTTTTTATGAATTTATTTGCAAATTATGGTGGAAAATAAGTATTTGGTCACCTACAAACAAGCAAGATTTCTGGCTCTCACAGACCTGTAACTTCTTCTTTAAGAGGCTCCTCTGTCCTCCACTCGTTACCTGTATTAATGGCACCTGTTTGAACTTGTTATCAGTATAAAAGACACCTGTCCACAACCTCAAACAGTCACACTCCAAACTCCACTATGGCCAAGACCAAAGAGCTGTCAAAGGACACCAGAAACAAAATTGTAGACCTGCACCAGGCTGGGAAGACTGAATCTGCAATAGGTAAGCAGCTTGGTTTGAAGAAATCAACTGTGGGAGCAATTATTAGGAAATGGAAGACATACAAGACCACTGACAATCTCCCTCAATCTGGGGCTCCACGCAATATCTCACCCCATGGGGTCAAAATGATCACAAGAACGGTGAGCAAAAATCCCAGAACCACACGGGGGGACCTAGTGAATGACCTGCAGAGAGCTGGGACCAAAGTAACAAAGCCTACCATCAGTAACACACTACGCCGCCAGGGACTCAAATCCTGCAGTGCCAGACGTGTCCCACTGCTTAAGCCAGTACATGTCCAGGCCCGTCTGAAGTTTGCTAGAGTGCATTTGGATGATCCAGAAGAGGATTGGGAGAATGTCATATGGTCAGATGAAACCAAAATAGAACTTTTTGGTAAAAACTCAACTCGTCGTGTTTGGAGGACAAAGAATGCTGAGTTGCATCCAAAGAACACCATACCTACTGTGAAGCATTGGGGTGGAAACATCATGCTTTGGGGCTGTTTTTCTGCAAAGGGACCAGGACGACTGATCCGTGTAAAGGAAAGAATGAATGGGGCCATGTATCGTGAGATTTTGAGTGAAAACCTCCTTCCATCAGCAAGGGCATTGAAGATGAAACGTGGCTGGGTCTTTCAGCATGACAATGATCCCAAACACACCGCCCGGGCAACGAAGGAGTGGCTTTGTAAGAAGCATTTCAAGGTCCTGGAGTGGCCTAACCAGTCTCCAGATCTCAAACCCATAGAAAATCTTTGGAGGGAGTTGAAAGTCTGTGTTGCCCAGCGACAGCCCCAAAACATCACTGCTCTAGAGGAGATCTGCATGGAGGAATGGGCCAAAATACCAGCAACAGTGTGTGAAAACCTTGTGAAGACTTACAGAAAACGTTTGACCTGTGTCATTGCCAACAAAGGGTATATAACAAAGTATTGAGACATTTTTGTTATTGACCAAATACTTATTTTCCACCATAATTTGCAAATAAATTCATTAAAAATCCTACAATGTGATTTTCTGGATTTTTTTCCCTCATTTTGTCTGTCATAGTTGACGTGTACCTATGATGAAAATTACAGGCCTCTCTCATCTTTTTAAGTGGGAGAACTTGCACAATTGGTGGCTGACTAAATACTTTTTCCCCCACTGTAGGTGTTACATTTGACACAAGGTAAGTTTAGTACTAATACTATAGAAATAAACTGTGCCTCAAAGATCAAAGGGGAATCGAAAGACTGGTAATTGAGGTTGTAATATCATTCATAGCCTATTGATGCTGTAGGACACATTGATATGTGGAACATTTGCTTTAGAATTAACAAATGAAAAATTCTCATTTAGGTTCAATTACCTTTTCCCTTTGAATTAATTTTGTCATAATAAGATAGCCCAAACCTAAGGAAGCAAAGGTTGTGAAATAAACACTTGTCTGATGTGGCATAAAGTAATACATAATGCACATATATTCAAATTAGATTTTTCATCATTTTGAGTATCTTAGTATTTATAAATCACATTCTGAAAATAAGCCCTCAATAAAGTAGTTGTGTTTTTAAAGGTGTACTCTGTTCCATCACAGTGTGTAGAGCGCTTGGCGCTGCATAAAGAGTACCCAAACGCACGTTGGAACTTCATAGGACATTTATATCCCTTATCACTAATTTCTCAATTTGTTCAAAAGTTTTGCAAAATGATTCACGATTTTGACATTCATCACGCTTCTCAAAAATAAAATAATGATCACAGACTGGTATCTGCAGTTTCAACTTTTGGCACCGCGAGTTTGGACACAGTGGACCTATTGGGCTGAGCATCCCTACAGAAGAACAACGCAGGGTTATTACAAGCCCACATCGCAACCTCTCCTCTGTTCGCTGGGCTGGAGGAAGACAACCGTCTGTTAACACCGTGCCTGCTCACATACCGGTCTCTGATTCGGTCGGCCCTCGTTCTGACATCCCTGCTTTGGGTTTGTGTGGATAGGTAGGCAGGAATGTTTCGAGTCCTATATCCCTCCTTTCGGCTTCGGCCTAAAAGCAGCGATATGTTTGGGTTTCTAATTACGTAAATGAGCGGGTTTATGGCACCGTTTGCCCATGCCATCCATATGGCCAAGGTGTCCATGACAGGGTTAACGGAGTAATCCCCCACGACAGTGATGATACCCATCAGACAGTAGGGGCCCCAGCAGAAGATGATAAACACGATCATTATCAGCACTGTCGTGGCCGTCCTCATCTCACTATAAAACCGGAGTAAATTCGCATAAATTGTCACCGGCCACACCCTTATTTCTGACAACCTAACGGTCTTACAGATGTTGTAATGACAGAAACACATGAGCGCAACGGGAGGACATAACACACCACTATTAAAGCTATACTGTAAGAGGTAGGTAGCTTAGTGGTTAAGAGCGTAGTGCCAGTAACCGAAAGGTCGCTGGTTCTAATCCCCGAGCCGACTAGGTGAAAAATCTGTCGATGTGCCCTTGAGCAAGGCACTTAACCCTAATTGCTCCTGTAAGTCGCTCTGGATAAGAGCGTCTGCTAAATGACTAAAATGTAAATGTAAATGTAGGTACCCATCCTAGAGGTACCAGAGTGAAAGACATACATACAGTGGTAGAAGCCCATTTTATGGACAACTAGATCCTTGGCTGTTCGCATCACCATGTACCATGGTAAGGAGAAAAACACTGCTGTTAACCACACAGCCACCAGTAGCTGTATGGCCTTCCTCCTGCCTATCTTCTCATGAGGTTGCCTCACGATGGCATAATAGCGGTCAAAATAAATTAGAGTCATTGTCAGTGTGGAAATAATACCAAAGCATGTGTTGAAGAACCAGTTGGCGACGCAGAAGCGGTCTCCAAACATCCACACACCATCTTTGCTAAAGAACATCATTAACGAGAACGGTAAACAAAGAACGGCCGTCAAAAAAATCAGACAGTGAAAGGGACATGTTGAAAGCATTGGTAACGGTTCTCAGCTGCCGATGTTTGATTATGACAATCACCACCGCAGAATTCCCTAAACTAGAGATGAGGAAGATAGCAAGGCTTGAGCTGCCACCGTGATGCCCTGGAGGGCCGAGTTCCCTTCCGCGCTCTGTATTGGTGTGTGTTGTTGGTTCTCCTTGCCTCCGCCCGTAAGGTTTCCGAGAGTGACCTTTGTGAAAAAGCTGTGTAACACCGCTCCTATGGTGACTATTTCCAGCGTTAAACTCGTGCAAGAGGTGTTGTCCGGAGCGATAAAGTTGCTGGTGCCGAGCAATGCAATGTTCTCGGGGAAATCCATCGGACACGAATGGGGAGCCTCCACAGAATGGAAGGAGATTCATCATATGTTGTGTCTCTGTGTAGATGCAGCAGATAAGACGTGTCGCATTAAATACATTTAAATCCCAATTGCAACCCCTTTTCTATGCGCTCCTCAAGATGTTCCTCATTATTCAAACTGGTGTCCATGCCCCTTGCGTGTCCCATTCTCAGTAGACATGCGCTCCTGTTTGCAGTTCTCGCCTGATCCCCTCAATCCCCGTACTCCTGTAGCCTATCTCATATTCCTGAGTCCCCGCCTTCCTTGCGTACAATTTGTATCTTTACCCCCTTCGTGATGTTTAGAGCCGTAGCCATGGTATCAGTGATGGTTTTATATGTAGAATTAAGCACTTTCTGGATGATTAGTTATTTGGTCAGGTACCTAGGCCTCCCCACATAACAGCAGGGGCATTTATAGGATTTGAAGACATTGGGGTCTTAGCCAAAAGCCAGTAAGTGGGTCCAGGGGCGTCCTCCCCCAGCAAAAAAAATATGACATTTCAACAGCTAAATGTATGAATTTGGTGCACTTTAAGATGCACATTGAGAGATTATAACACAGAGAGATCTTTTTAAAGGGCAATTCCACCACTTTTCAAACTCATTTTGATTATCTCCAGCACAATACGAGTGTCTACATATGTGAAAACGGCACATTTCTACATTTTGTAGAAACATACACTACCAGTCAAAAGTTTGGACATACAGTTGAAGTCGAAAGTTGACATTCACCTTAGCCAAATACATTTAAACTCAGTTTTTCACAATTCCTGACACTTAATCCTAGTAAAGATTCCCTGTTTTAGGTCAGCTAGGATCACCACTTTATTTTAAGAATGTGAAATGTCAGAATAATATTAGAGATAATGATTTCTTTTAACTTTTATTTATTTCATCACATTCCCAGTGGGTCAGAAGTTTACATATACTCAATTAGTATTTGGTAGCATTGCTTTTAAATTGTTTAACTTGGGTCAAACATTTCGGGTAGCCTTCCACAAGCTTCCCACAATAAGTTGGGTGAATTTTGGCCTATTCCTCCTGACAGCGCTAGTGTAACTGAGTCAGGTTTGTAGGCCTCCTTGCTCGCACATGCTTTTTCAGTTCTGCCCACAAATGTTCTATAGGATTGAGGTCAGGGCTTTGTGATGGCCACTCCAATACCTTTACTTTGTTGTCCTTAAGCCATTTTTCCACAACTTGGGGTCATTGTCCATTTGGAAGACCCATTTGCGACCAAGCTTTAACTTCCTGACTGATGTCTTGAGATGTTGCTTCAATATATCCACATAATTTTCCTTCCTCATGATGCCATCTCTTTTGTGAAGTGCACCAGTCCCTCCTGCAGCAAAGCACCTCCACAGCATGATGCTGCCACCCCCGTGCTTCACGGTTGGGATGGTGTTCTTCGTCTTGCAAGCTTTCCCCTTTTTCCTCCAAACATAACGATGGTCATTATGGCCAAACAGTTATATTTCTGTTTCATCAGACCAGATGCAGAAGAATTCAGGAGCTCATGACCTCTCTCTCTTTCTCTCTCTCTCTCAGCCTCTCTCTCTATCTACCCTACTATCCATGAGTCATGACACATAGGCTACTTGGAACACGTTTATCCAACCTTTTATATTATATGAACATGTTGTGTGTCTGTAAAATAATTAAAATAAATACATTTTAATCATCATGTGTATTAACATTTTATCAGTATTTGTCCACTTTGCTCGATTTGGGATCTCTAGTCTGCTTGATGCATACAAACCAAAAGGGGTGAAAAAGTAAATGGGAAACCTTGTAGCAGAAGCCTTCGGTACTGGGTTTAGTATTGAAATTCTGCTGGGTCTACTTGGGAGTGGGTGGGAATTAAATAGTAGACCAGGTAGCCAAAAGGGCTTTAAAACAAGATATAATTGATATTCATGCTTCACTGGGTAGAGGTGAGGCCAAATGTAAGATTAGAGCCATTATTATAGAACAGGTGGGACAGAGCGCAAGGACCAGCATTTATATGCCTTCCAAAGAAAGGTTGGTGGACCAAGATTCAAGGGTCAGATTAGGATTGAAGAGGTGGTGTCTGCTCAGTTGTGTCTAGGACATTGTACATTAAACTCATTATATCTGGTTGGCAAGCATGCACATAGTTTGTGTGCGGAGTGTATGGTTGATGAAACAGTGAAGCATGTGTTGTTGTTTTGTTGTAAGTACTGGTAGGCCTATGTGGAAGAGGAATGATTTTCTAACTGAATCACTGGATATTAACACCGGATCGCAACCAGCTAGCCGCAACCGGATGGATGCTGCTGTTGGCTAATCACCGCTGCCCCCGAAGCTAGCACCAGTTAGCCTTGAGCTAGCCTCGAGCCAGGCCCATATCCCGGCTATCTACCTCTCTGTCTACCGGACGGCAGTAGCCAGCTAACTAGCTTCTTGCTATTAGCCACCGTTAGCGGTTTTTCACCATTGTCCGTGGCCTGCGCTACCTACCAGCCAGCTCTAGCCTGGAAAATTATCGGCCAGTCTGCACTGTCTGCACAGCGCGTTATCGACCCAGAACATATCGGTTTTTCTGCCGTAATCACTGAATCACTGGACCTTTAATACCGGATCATCGCAACTAGCTAGCTGCAACCAAATGGATGTAGTTGTTGGCTAATCAGACCTGAGCTAGCCTCGAGCCAGGCCCATCTCCCGGCTATCTACCTCTCTGTCAACCGGACGGGACCTCCTAGTGTTGACACGGATCCCCGCCGATCCAACACAACTGGTCTGCGAACGAAATCGTCTGATGTGGTTTCAACAGGCTTCCCGTTACGACGTCGACCACGAAGATCCATCTGCTAGCCCTGGCACGCTAGCACACGCAAGCCATGGCCTCTTGCTCGCCAGTGCTGTAGGAGCCCCCGAACTACCTCCGAACTCTCCTATTGCTGTTCAACGGACCTTATGATAACTCAGCTATACAGCTGATGCCTGCTGCACTGTTCCTTTATACGGTACTGCATCCTATTTATGTTTTGCCTCAGCCCAAACTTTGTTGCCATTACCAGCTGTTGTCTTAGCTCTCTCAAATAACACCTGTGATTGATTTATGCCTCTCTCCCATGTCAATATGCCTTGCTTATTGCTGTTTCGGTTATTTCTTATTGTACTATTTCACTGTAGATCCCCCAGCCCAGCTCAACCTGCCATAGATAGCTCCTTTGTCCCACCCCCCATACATGCGGAGACCGACTAAATCGGTGTCTCAAGTGATGCTATCTCTATCATCGTTACCCAATGCTTAGGTTTACCTCCACTGTACTCATATCTTTCCATATCCTTGTCTGTACATAATGCCCTGAATCTATTCTACAACGCCCGGAAATCTGCCCCTTTTTTTCTCTGTACCCAACGCACTAGAAGACCAGTTTTAAAGCCTTTAGCCGTATCCTTATTCTACTCCTCCTCTGTTTCTCGGGTGATGTAGAGGTTAACCCAAGGCCCTGTAGCCCCCAGTATCACTCCTACTCCCCAGGCGTTATCATTTGTTGACTTCTGTAACCGCAAAAGCCTTGGTTTCTTGCACGTTAACATCCGAAGCCTCCTCCCTAAGTTTGAGTTATTCACTGCGTTAGCACACTCCGCCAACCCTGATGTTCTAGCAGTATCTGAATCCTGGCTTAGGAAGGCCACCAAAAATTCAGAAATGTCCATCCCCAACTACAACATTTTCCGTCTCGATAGAACTGCCAAAGGGGGTGGGGTTGCAATCTACTGTAGAGATAGCCTGCAGAGCTCTATCGTACTATCCAGGTCTGTGCCCAAACAGTTTGAGCTTCTACTTCTAAAAATCCACCTTTCCAGAAATAAGTCTCTCACTTTTGCCGCTTGCTACAGACCCAACTCAGCCCCGAGCTGTGCCCTGGACACCATATGTGAACTGATTGCCCCCCATCTATCTTCAGAGTTCATACTGCTTGGTGACCTAAACTGGGATATGCTTAACACCCCGGCCAACCTACAATCTAAACTAGATGCCCTCAATCTCACACAAATTATCAACGAACCTACCAGGTACAACCCTAAATCTGTAAACATGGTCACCCTCATAGATATCATCCTGACAAATATACCCTCTAAATACACCTCCGCTGTCTTCAACCAGGATCTCAGCGATCACTGCCTTATTGCCTGCGTCCGTAATGGGTCCACGGTCAAACGACCACCCCTCATCACTGTCAAACGCTCCCTAAAGCACTTTAGCGAGCAGGCCTTTCTAATTGACCTGGCCCGGGTATCCTGGATGGATATTGACCTCATTCCGTCAGTAGAGGATGCCTGGTTGTTCTTTAAAAGTGCTTTCCTCTCAATCTTAAATAAGCATGCCCCATTCAAATAATTCAGAACTAAGAACAGATATAGCTCCTGGTTCTCCTCAGACTTGACTGCCCTTGACCAGCACAAAAACATCCTATGGCATACTGCATTAGCATCAAACAGCCCCCGCGATATGCAACTTTTCAGGGAAGTCAGGAACCAATATACACAATCAGTTAGGAAAGCAAAGGCTAGCTTTTTCAAACAGAAATGTGTATCCTATAGCACTAACTCCAAAAAGTTTTGGGACACTGTAAAGTCCATGGAAAATAAGAGCACCTCCTCTCAACTGCCCACTGCACTGAGGCTAGGAAACACTGTCACCACCGATAAATCTACAATAATCAAGAATTTCAACAAGCATTTTGCTATGGCTGGTCATGCTTTCCACCTGGCTACCACTACCCCGGCCACCAGCTCTGCACCCTCTGCTGCAACTTGCCCATGCCCCCCCCCCCCCCCCCCCCCCCCCCCCCCCCCCCCCCCACCCCCCCGCTTCTCCTTCACACAAATTCAGACAGTTGATGTTCTGAAAGTGCTGAAAAATCTGGACCCCTACAAATCAACTGGGCTAGACAATCTGGATCCTTTCTTTCTAAAATTAGCCGCCGAAATTGTCACAACCCCTATTACTAGCCTGTTCAACCTCTCTTTCGTAACGTCTGAGATCCCCAGAGATTAGAAAGCTGCCGTGGTCATCCCCCTCTTCAAAGGGGGTGACACTCTAGATCCAAACTGTTACAGACCTGTATCCATCCTGCCCTGCCTTTCGAAAGTATTTGAAAGCCAAGTAAACAAACAGATCACCGACCATTTCGAATCCCACCGTACCTTCTCCGCTATGCAATCCAGTTTCCGAGCTGGTCATGGGTGCACCTCAGCCACGCTCAAGGTCCTAAACGATATTATAACCGTGATCGATAAAAGACAGTACTGCGCAGCCGTCTTCATCGACCTGGCCAAGGCTTTCGACTCTCTCAACCACCACATTCTTATTGGCAGACTAAATAGCCTTGGTTTCTCTAATGACTGCCTCGCCTGGTTCACCAACTACTTCTCAGATAGAGTTCAATGTGTCAAATCGGAGGGCCTGTTGTCTGGACCTCTGGCCATCTCTATGGGGATGCCACATGATGTCGCTCTTGCTGCTGGTGACGCTCGGATCCACCTCTATGCGGACGACACCATTTTGTATACATCTGGCCCTTCCTTGGACACTGTGTTAACAAACCTCCAAACGAGCTTCAACGCCATACAACACTCCTTCCGTAGCCTCCAACTGCACTTAAACACTAGTAAAACTAAATGCATGCTCTTCAACTGAACGTTGCGTGCACCCACCCACCCGACTAGTATCACTACTCTCGGCGGTTCTGACCTAGAGTATGTGGACAACTACAAATACCTAGCTGTCTGGTTAGACTGTAAACTCTCCTTCCAGACTCACATTAAGCATCTCCAATCAAAAGTTAGATCTAGAATCAGCTTCCTATTTCGCAACAAAGCCTCCTTCACTCATGCTGCCAAACATGCCCTCGTAAAACGGACTATCCTACCGATCCTTGACTTTGGCGATTTCATTTACAAAATAGCCTCCAACACTCTACTCAGCAAATTGGATGTAGTCTATCACAGTGCCATCCGTTTTGTCACCAAAGCCCCATATACTACCCACCATTGTGACCTGTACGCTCTTGTTGGCTGGCCCTCACTACATATTTGTCGCCAAACCCACTGGCTCCAGGTCATCTATAAATCACTGCTAGGCAAATCCCCGTCTTATCTTAGCTCACTGGTCACCATAGCAACACCCACCCGTAGTCTGCGCTCCAGCAGGTATATCTCACTGGTCATCCCCAAAGCCAACACCTCCTTTGGCCGCCATTCCTTCCAGTTCTCTGCTGCCAATGACTGGAACGAACTGCAAAAATCTCTGAAGCTGGAGGCTCTTATCTCCCTCACTAACTTTAAGCGTCAGTTGTCAGAGCATCTTACCGATCACTGCACCTGTACACAGCCATTCTGAAATTAGCCCACCCAACTACCTCATCCCCATATTGTTATTTATTTTGCTCATTTGCACCCCAGTATCTCTATTTGCACATCATCTATCATTCCAGTGTTAATTTCGAAATTGTAACTTTTTGCACTATGGCCTATTTATTTATTGCCTTACCTCAATAACTTACTACATTAGCACACACTGTATATATATTTTCTGTTGTATTTTTGACTTTATGTTTTGTTTACCCCATATGTAACTCTGTGTTGTTGTTGTTTTTATCGCACTGCTTTGCTTTATCCCAACTGGCTTACCTGGTTAAATAAAGTTGAAAAAAATAATTAATTAATAAATAATAATGATGTGCAGGGTTATTGAGGTTGGCCGGGGATGGGGGGGGGGGGGGGGGGGGGGGGGGGGGGGGTAGGAAGGGATTTGGGGGATTCGGGGGATGGGGGAGGGTTTGTTAGTAGGGCTCTTTTTTATTTTCTTAGTAGCACAGGATTAAGATAGGAGGGTTTAGTTTCACTTAATGTTTGTTTCTTTATTCATATAGTTTGTAAACGGTGATTGACTACACACTCCAGTACAGTAGGTGGCGGCATGCACCTCTAACGTTTGTTTGCGGACTGCCAAAATATTATAATAGATGAAGAAGCAGCTTCCGGCTGATCGTTTGATTTAGCAGACATTAAATCGTTTGATACGTCGTAAACATATTCTACAAAGTAATGTATTAAAGCTGAATCGTATGGAGGTTGACTAATAACATGGGTATGTGGATACATTGTACTTGGAAAGTGTCTGCTCAATGATGGCTTGAATATAACGTCCTGTCGCCTAAGCTAGGCTAGCTTGCTAGCTAGTTAACGTTAGCGGTTCTAGCTAGCTAACTACTAGTCTAGCTAGCGTTACTTGCTAGTTGTTAGATGATGTGTTAGCTAGCTATTATGCTAAAGTACGTTATAGACGTCTGCAGTATTGTCAATAACTGACTTGTTGTCTTACTTACTCCTGGCTTTATTACAGCAGTAGCTATGAGTTCAACTTGTCCGGGACTGTATTGCGGCAAGACGTTAACAAATGGCTCATTTGATGGAGAATGTGGGGTGAGTAGCTCCACCCAGCTGATTTTCAACAAAAATCATCGATCTGGGCCTGTTGGAATGGCATTATAGCTACTGTAGCACTAGCTATGTTTTGTAACCTTATAGTAGACTATGCCCGCACACTAAAATGTAGTTGAATGATCAGGTATGTCCCAGAGGAGAGAGGACTAACATGCAGAAGATCTGTGAGAAGTGTACAGAATCCCCTGAACTTTATGACTGGCTGTACCTGGGCTTCATGGCAATGCTGCCACTGGTTCTACACTGGTTCTTCATTGAGTGGTACTCTGGAAAGAAAAGGTAATGCCTCACATTCAGGCCAATTTACTGCAGAGGTAAACAATTATGTATTTGGTCATCATAACCCATGGTCAATAGGCAGCAAATTGTGGAATTTACTGTAGAGGTGCTTTTGGAAAGGAGGTTTTTAACTTTGTCCTCTTGTAGCCTACTTGGTAACTCGCGTTAATGTTTCTGATATTATGTATATTTTTCTGCAGCTCCAGTGCCCTCTTCCAACACATAACTGCCCTGTTTGAGTGCAGTGCTGCGGCTGTGCTGACTCTACTGGTCAACGACCCAGTGGGTCTGCTGTCTATCAGGTCCTGCAGAGTCCAGATGCTGTCAGACTGGTACACCATGCTGTACAACCCCAGCCCAGACTATGTCACAACTCTACACTGCACACAGGAAGCTGTCTTTCCCCTGTGAGTAGCCTATGTTGTCCATGTCATGAATTGGACCTATACGCTTTGTACTTGTAGGGGTGATTTCACAGCTAGTCCTGGACCAAACACATGTTGAAATAGCTTTTTAGTCCAGTATCTCTGTCTCGAAACAGTCTCATAATGAACTGATATGAATTGGTAATGAGTTGAACATGTATTTGTAAGTCGCTCTGGATAAGACCGGCTGCTAAATGATGTAAATGTAACAGTTAATCAGCCAGGGGCAATGCGTTCTATTGAAAATAATGAACGACGTGGAAGGTGTATTCCATGACGCGCTAGCAGAGTGGAACTAACCTTCCACTGAGTTGCATTATTTTCCAGAGAACGCATAGAGCCCCGAGTTGATTGTCCCTTTTATACCATGGCTATAATTTAACACATTTGCCGCTACCATCAGTCCTAGCTTGCTATTATGAAAGTCGATTTCAACAATGCCAATAATGTTTTCAATGTGACTTTTGCTTTCAAAAGCTATAGCCATTGAATTCTACTGTGATATACTGTGCGTTATAGGGAAATAATGCACGCTCTAGAATGCTCTTCAAGCCAATCAGAAACGACTATTCAACAATGCCATGGTATAAATGAAATTGGTTGGTATGTTCAGGTTCAGAGCAGTGTGCACACCATCAAGCACAGTGTGATGTGAGCTGTTTTGTTAATTGAATAACATGGCTTATCATATTCTGTGTCCGCAGGTACACTATAGTGTTGATCTACTACGCCTTCTGCCTGGTGTTCATGATGCTCCTGCGTCCACTCCTGGTCAAAAAGATTGCCTGTGGTCTGGGGAAATCTGACCGCTTCAAGAGCATCTACGCTGCTCTCTACTTCTTCCCTATCCTGACAGTCCTGCAAGCTGTGGGAGGCGGCCTGCTCTGTGAGTATGTTTTCAAATGAGGGTCCAGTCAGGTTCGGTCCAGTCAGGTTAAGTCCAGTTTGTATTTAGATAGTATTCATGGTTACATAATTGATTTATGTGAAATGCATTCTTTTAAAGAGCGACTGCCTTTTAAAAAGCAACGGATCCCTTTTAAATGTCCTCTGTGGTATTGATATCAGTCAGAAACAGGTGTTCTAGTGTCAAAATTGACTACAAATGGTAAATAGGATATTTTTGGTCATAAAGTCAGTGTCGTCTAAAACAGAGTTTGGAACATCCGTGCGTCACAACTGGTAAATTAAGGTTGGGTTTTGATTTGATTTTATGATGTCCATTGGCCCACTAACATGGGGTGAACAGCTGCGGTGATTGCGCTCTATCCAATAGCATAGACAGTGAGAAGGACCTGCCCAGCAGCTCTGACTTTGTTTACATTAATTTTTTTAAATAATTTTATTTCACCTTTATTTAACCAGGTAAGCCAGTTGAGAACAAGTTCTCATTTACAACTGCGACCTGGCCAAGATAAAGCAAAGCAGTGCGATAAAAACAACAACACAGAGTTACATATGGGGTAAACAAAACATAAACAACACGTTGCACATTTTGTTACTTGAGAAACACTTCAGTTAAATGTAAAATTGCGCAACTAAAACATCCTTGGCAAAAACATCAACATTAATTAGATTTCTTGAGCTATCTTAGATTCATTCTGGGGATTTTGAGGAAGTGAAATAGGCTTAAAGGAGTGGGGCAGGCAAATGGAATCGGTCAGGAAAACACGCCTCCAAGACTGAAATCTAATTTGTCTAATTAGCAACATAAAAACACACGTGCCAATCGGCATGTTCAGTCACTCTTGAAGGCCAGAGGTCTTGTGGCCTTGGAAGCCCAGGATTCTCATGTTCTGTTCGAATGCCTGGGGAAGTTCTATTCAGGAAGACTATAAAACAATGTGTGGAGGACGGTGGAGTCTGCATGGAAACTAGTGGCACGTGAGAGTAGCTGAACCAGGCATACATGGATGCCATTCGACCTGGGTTCAAATCCAGCCTTTTGCCCTTTGACTCACCCTCCTATCTTCCCAGTCTTTCCAATACTTTACTAGCTCTTCAAAAAGTTAAAGAAATACAAAACTAGATGGCCTGCCCTACTCCGCCCCACTTCGCATGGGTGGAGCACCAAAGAGTTTGTTTCTGAATTTTTCTGACTTGCAACAAGCTAGCATAAGATACAACATTTGGTCTGACACGGTAGGAATAGATACACGGACAAATCATGGAAAAAAACTAATACGGGAATGCCTCTCCAGAGGGGAAACATAATTTTTGCACAGAGCAAATCAAATGTGAGTGTTAACAACCAACCATTCAAAAGCAAAATACAAAACTGAAGTTCTCCAGACTTCCAATAGTCAAGCATTTGGAAGGAGGGCCTGGCGAGACTAGAGGTCTTGCCACATGACTGTGGTATAAGCTTGATATTTTCTGTTTATTTCAGATTATGCTTTTCCATATATTATTTTGGTGTTGTCCCTGGTTACCCTGGCAGTGTACATGTCAGCCTCAGAAATACAGGTAAGAAACTCTTGATTTTATACTTACCTAACGTTTGTGATCAACTCAGTCAACAACATTGTATGAGCACATATTCAATTTCCTAAGTGTTTACTCCTATCCATAGTCTTTCAAGAATCTTGTTGCCAAGAAGAAGAGGTTGGTGGTGCTCTTCAGCCATTGGCTCCTTCACGCGTATGGCATCATCTCCATCTCCCGATTGGATAAACTGGAGCAGGACCTGCCTCTATTGGCCCTGGTACCAGGACCTGCCCTCTTCTACCTTCTCACTGCCAGGTTCACTGAACCTAGCCGGATTCTGTCAGAAGGCGGCAATGGCCACTAGAACTATTATAGAGGGATGTGGGGATTAATATCCACCTATCTATCAATTCAGAAGGTGTTGTGCAATAGAGATCTGGACGATAGCCTTTACTGCCTCCTTTGAGGATGGTAGTATGAGGACTGCTAGTATGATGACTGCTGCATGCAGTGTTGATGGCGTGAGTTCATCTCACAGGGAGAAGGAAGATTTGATGATATTTCTGCAACTAAGGTGGGAAAACAATCACCCTATGCACATATGTACAGTGGGGAAAAAAAGTATTTAGTCAGCCACCAATTGTGCAAGTTCTCCCACTTAAAAAGATGAGAGATGCCTGTAATTTTCATCATAAGTACACGTTAACTATGACAGACAAATTGAGAATTTTTTTTCCAGAAAATCACATTGTAGGATTTTTTATGAATTTATTTGCAAATTATGGTGGAAAATAAGTATTTGGTCACCTACAAACAAGCAAGATTTCTGGCTCTCACAGACCTGTAACTTCTTCTTTAAGAGGCTCCTCTGTCCTCCCCTCGTTTCCTCTATTAATGGCACCTGTTTGAACTTGTTATCAGTATAAAAGACACCTGTCCACAACCTCAAACAGTCACACTCCAAACTCCACTATGGCCAAGACCAAAGAGCTGTCAAAGGACACCAGAAACAAAATTGTAGACCTGCACCAGGCTGGGAAGACTGAATCTGCAATAGGTAAGCAGCTTGGTTTGAAGAAATCAACTGTGGGAGCAATTATTAGGAAATGGAAGACATACAACACCACTGATAATCTCCCTCGATCTGGGGCTCCACGCAAGATCTCACCCCGTGGGGTCAAAATGATCACAAGAACGGTGAGCAAAAATCCCAGAACCACACGGGGGGACCTAGTGAATGACCTGCAGAGAGCTGGGACCAAAGTAACAAAGCCTACCATCAGTAACACACTACGCCGCCAGGGACTCAAATCCTGCTGTGTCCCCCTGCTTAAGCCAGTACATGTCCAGGCCCGTCTGAAGTTTGCTAGAGTGCATTTGGATGATCCAGAAGAGGATTGGGAGAATGTCATATGGTCAGATGAAACCAAAATATAACTTTTTGGTAAAAACTCAACTCGTCGTGTTTGGAGTACAAAGAATGCTGAGTTGCATCCAAAGAACACCATACCTACTGTGAAGCAGGGGGGTGGAAACATCATGCTTTGGGGCTGTTTTTCTGCAAAGGGACCAGGACGACTGATCCGTGTAAAGGAAAGAATGAATGGGGCCATGTATCGTGAGATTTTGAGTGAAAACCTCCTTCCATCAGCAAGGGCATTGAAGATGAAACGTGGCTTGGTCTTTCAGCATGACAATGATCCCAAACACACCGCCCGGGCAACGAAGGAGTGGCTTTGTAAGAAGCATTTCAAGGTCCTGGAGTGGCCTAGCCAGTCTCCAGATCTCAACACCATAGAAAATCTTTGGAGGGAGTTGAAAATCCGTGTTGCCCAGCGACAGCCCCAAAACATCACTGCTCTAGAGGAGATCTGCATGGAGGAATGGGCCAAAATACCAGCAACAGTGTGTGAAAACCTTGTGAAGACTTACAGAAAACGTTTGACCTGTGTCATTGCCAACAAAGGGTATATAACAAAGTATTGAGAAACTTTTTTGTTATTGACCAAATACTTATTTTCCACCATAATTTGCAAATAAATTCATAAAAAATCCTACAATGTGATTTTCTGGAATTTCTTTTCTAATTTTGTCTGTCATAGTTGACGTGTACCTATGATGAAAATTACAGGCCTCTCTCATCTTTTTAAGTGGGAGAACTTGCACAATTGGTGGCTGACTAAATACTTTTTTCCCCCACTGTATATAATCTATAAAGCTCCTTATATTTAGAAGTGTTGTAAATTATTGAATGTTATTGTGTTGATGTTTGTGGACACTTGATTGTTGTTGTCTAAGGCCTAAGATGTACTGTTCCTCATTGAGGCTGTTATACATGTTGTGTATAAACATATTCACTCTTTCATATTTTATGCTCAACATCCTTGATTGTTTTAATCTCAGATATCCTTGATTGTTGTTGTGAAATCGAAGATGGTCTCTGGATTGTCCAATAGTTTAAGTTAAGTTCTTGAACTAAATATAATGTGCCAAAAACTCAACACATGCATACGCCCAGAGGCAGATACAATGGTCCATTATAACCTAATATTAATCGTTACAAGTCAAGTGGATGAAGTTTGATTATTTTGCTTGTTAAAAAATGTAATAAATTATATTGCCGTTTCCCTATAAATTCTGTTGTGGAAATAAGCTGTTGAATAGTAAGCAAGTGAAATTGTGAATTCAGTTCATGAATGCTCATATAATGCCTGTAAATGGATAACAATGGACGAGTTTATTAGACCTATATAATTTTTAAACACAGAACGAGGACTTGACTTGCTATAATTTTGGCTATTGTGGAAACTGTCAGAAGTGTTGTTCAAATGACAACTTCTGAAATAAAAATCACAAGTGTGACTCAACTCATCTACTTCCATCTGAAATGACTTTCATTTGTGCTTAGTTTTTGTAACACAAGCATTTCGCTACACCCGCAATAACGTCTGCTAAATATGTGTATGTGACCAATACAATTTCATTTTATTTAATCCTTTGTCTCACTTTAGTTGCTCTGTACTTTAAGTGTAATGTTTGATTTAGTACTGGCCAACAGGAAACTCCTGCCCTTCAGTTCCTCCTGTAGTCTACTGTTGATGTCCCCCAGTTGGAACTTCCTGACGTGGATCTTGGTCATGCGTTTGTGGATAAAGCCTCCAGAATCTTGTGGTCTCTGAAGATTCCTGAAGTGTTCAATGAGTCATTAGATTATTTAGTGTGGTCTCATGACATACTGAACAAAAATATAAACGCAACATGCTACAATTTCAAAGATTTTACTGAGTTACAGTTCATGTAAGGAAATCAGTTAATTGAAATAAATTCATTACATTTTTACATTTAGCAGACGCTCTTATCCAGAGCGACATACAGTTAGTGAGTGCATACATCATTTTTTATACTGGCCACAACCCTGGCGTTGCAAACGCCATGCTCTACCAACTGAGCTACATCCCTAATCTATGGATTGACTGGGAATACAGATATGCATCTGTTGGTCACAAATACCTTTAAAAAAAGGTAGGGGCGTGGATCAGAAAACCAGTCAGTATCTGGTGTGACCACCATTTGCCTCATGCAGTGCGACACATCTCCTCTTCAATGGCTGTGCGAAGTTGCTGGATATTGGCAGGAACTGGAACACGCTGTCTTCCTGGGCTGGCGTGGTTACACGTGGTCTGCGGTTGTGAGGTCGGTTGGACCTACTGCTAAATTCCCTAAAATGATGTTGGAGGTGGCTTATGGTAGAGAAATGAACATTCAATTCTCTGGCAACAGCTCTGGTTAACATTCCTGCAGTCAGCATGCCAATTGCACGCTCCCTTTAAACATCTGTGACAAAACTTCACATTTTATTGTCCCCAGCACAAGGTGCACCTTTGTAATGATAATGCTGTTTAATCAGCTGCTTGATATGTCACACCTGTTAGGTGGATGGATTATCTTGGCAAAGGAGAAATGAAATTTTAGAAATAAGCTTTTTGTGCATATGGACAATTTCTGGGATCTTGGATGTTGTGTTTATATTTTTGTTCAGTGTAGTGTACTATTGACTTATGAACCACTCAAGTCCTACATTATATTGTTAGATTATAGGAGTAACTCTGGTAGGCCTGAAACAGTCTTCCTCACCTCAAGTTCAACTGTCGGAGTCAGTTGGAGTGCCGGGGCGCACTGCCCTCATATCATATGCCTGCAGTAGCTAAAGCTTAATAATAGCCACACCATACCAAACCTTCAGAAACGTCTCTAAACTTTATTATGGTAATATCAAAAGTAAGTCAAGCCATCGTTTTTAAGGAAAATACGAGCAGAAGAGCGAATGTTTTTTTTGGGACAACCCTACCCTATTTAGGACTGCCCCTCCCCCAGTACATTTCAATCTGTCCCTTATTGACTCAAGACATTTCAGCTTTTCATTTTGAATTAATTTGTAAAAATATCTAATAACCTAATTACACTTTCACATTATGGGGTAGTGTGCGTAGGCTAGTGACACAAAATCTCAATTTAAACAATTTTAAATTCAGGCTGTAACACAACAAAATGTGGAAAAAATCAAGGGGTGTGAATACTTTCTGAAGGCACTGTATCTTCACTAAATCCACTGAAAAGATTTTGCCTGCAAACTTTGGTTTCGAATCGCAACGTTCTGGCATGTCTGCCTCGTGATTTGTTGGGGGAGTTGTCAATCTGAAGAGGACTCTCCCCGGAACATTTTTTTCCCCCTTTTCGAAGTTACCAAGAGAATCCCTCATTAATCGCAGACCTAGTGCTGTTGCTGCCCTAGGTCTAGGATGTTTGAGAAATATACAGTTGAAGTCGGAAGTTTACATTCACCTTAGCCAAATACATTTAAACTCAGTTTTTCACAATTCCTGACATTTAATCCTAGTAAAAATTCCCTGTTTTAGGTCAGTTAGGATTACCACTTTATTTTAAGAATGTGAAATGTCAGAATAATAGTAGAGATAATTATTTATTTCAGCAAACGTTTTGGGTAGCCTTCCACAAGCTTCCCACAATAAGTTGGGTGAATTTTGGCCCATTCCTTCTGACAGAGCTAGTGTAACTGAGTCAGGTTTGTAGGCCTCCTTGCTCGCACATGCTTTTTCAGTTCTGCCCACAAATGTTCTATAGGATTGAGGTCAGGGCTTTGTGATGGCCATTCCAATACCTTGACTTTGTTGTCCTTAAGCCATTTTGCCACAACTTTGGAAGTATGCTTGGGGTCATTGTCCATTTGGAAGACCCATTTCCTAGAGATGAACGTACTTTGGTGCGAAAAGTGCAAATCAATCCCAGAACAACAGCAAAGGACCTTGTGAAGATGCTGGAGGAAACAGGTACAAAAGTATCTATAACCACAGTAAGACGAGTCCTATATCGACATAACCTGAAAGGCCGCTCAGCAAGGAAGAAGCCACTGCTCCAAAACCGCCATAAAAAAGCCAGACTTCCAAGCTTTAACTTCCTGACTGATGTCTTGAGATGTTGCTTCAATATATCCACATACTTTTCCTTCCTCATGATGTCATCTCTTTTGTGAAGTGCACCAGTCCCTCCTGCAGCAAAGCACCCCCACAGTATGATGCTGCCATCCCCGTGCTTCACGGTTGGGATGGTGTTCTTCGGCTTGCAAGCAATCCCCTTTTTCCTCCAAACATAACGATGGTCATTATGGCCAAACAGTTCTATTTTTGTTTCATCAGACCAGAGGACATTTCTCCAAAAAGTACTATCTTTGTCCCCATGTGCAGTTGCAAACTGTCTGGCTTTTTTATGGCGGTTTTGGAGCAGTGGCTTCTTCCTTGCTGAGCGGCCTTTCAGGTTATGTCGATATAGGACTCGTCTTACTGTGGTTATAGATACTTTTGTACCTGTTTCCTCCAGCATCTTCACAAGGTCCTTTGCTGTTGTTCTGGGATTGATTTGCACTTTTCGCACCAAAGTACGTTCATCTCTAGGAGACAGAACGCGTCTCCTTCCTGAGCGGTATGACGGCTGCGTGGTCCTTTGATGTTTATACTTGCGTACTATTGTTTGTACAGATGAACGTGGTACCTTCCTTGGAAATTGCTCCCAAGGATGAACCAGACTTGTGGAGGTCTATCATTTGTTTTCTGAGGTCTTGGCTGATTTCTTTTGATTTTCCCATAATGTCAAGCAAAGAGGCACTGAGTTTGAAGGTAGGCCTTGAAATACAACCACAGGTACACCTCCAATTGACTCAAATTATGTCAATTAGCCTATCAGAAGCTTCTAAAGCCATGACATCATTTTCTGGAATTTTCCGAGCTGTTTAAAGGCACAGTCAACTTAGTGTATGTAAACTTCTGACCCACTGGAATTGTGATACAGTGAATTATAAGTGAAATAATCTGTCTGTAAACAATTGTTGGAAAAATTACTTGTGTCATGCACAAAGTAGATATCCTAACCGACTTGCCAAAACTATAGTTTGTTAACAAGAAATGTGTGGAGTGGTTGAAAAACGTGTTTTAATGACTCCAATCTAAGTGTATGTAAACTTCCGACTTCAACTGTAAATAAACAAAAAATACAGTCCGTAATACACTGCTCAAAAAAATAAAGGGAACACTTAAACAACACAATGTAACTCCAAGTCAATCACACTTCTGTGAAATCAAACTGTCCACTTAGGAAGCAACACTGATTGACAATACATTTCACATGCTGTTGTGCAAATGGAATAGACAACAGGTGGAAATTATAGGCAATTAGCAAGACACCCCCAATAAAGGACTGGTTTTGCAGGTGGTGACCACAGACCACTTCTCAGTTCCTATGCTTCCTGGCTGATGTTTTGGTCACTTTTGAATGCTGGCGGTGCTTTCACTCTAGTGGTAGCATGAGACGGAGTCTACAACCCACACAAGTGGCTCAGGTAGTGCAGCTCATCCAGGATGGCACATCAATGCGAGCTGTGGCAAGAAGGTTTGCTGTGTCTGTCAGCGTAGTGTCCAGAGCATGGAGGCGCTACCAGGAGACAGGCCAGTACATCAGGAGACGTGGAGGAGGCCGTAGGAGGTCAACAACCCAGCAGCAGGACCGCTACCTCTGCCTTTGTGCAAGGAGGAGCAGGAGGAGCACTGCCAGAGCCCTGCAAAATGACCTCCAGCAGGCCACAAATGTGCATGTGTCTGCTCAAACGGTCAGAAACAGACTCCATGAGGGTGGTATGAGGGCCCGACGTCCACAGATGGGAGTTGTGCTTACAGCCCAACACCGTGCAGGATGTTTGGCATTTGCCAGAGAACACCAAGATTGGCAAATTCGCCACTGGCGCCCTGTGCTCTTCACAGATGAAAGCAGGTTCACACTGAGCACATGTGACAGACGTGACAGAGTCTGGAGATGCCGTGGAGAACGTTCTGCTGCCTGCAACATCCTCCAGCATGACCGGTTTGGCGGTGGGTCAGTCATGGTGTGGGGTGGCATTTCTTTGGGGGGCCGCACAGCCCTCCATGTGCTCGCCAGAGGTAGCCTGACTGCCATTAGGTACCGAGATGAGATCCTCAGACCCCTTGTGAGACCATATGCTGGTGCGGTTGGCCCTGGGTTACTCCTAATGCAAGACAATGCTAGACCTCATGTGGCTAGAGTGTGTCAGCAGTTCCTGCAAGAGGAAGGCATTGATGCTATGGACTGGCACGCCCGTTCCCCAGACCTGAATCCAATTGAGCACATCTGGGACATCATGTCTCGCTCCATCCACCAACACCACAGACTGTCCAGGAGTTGGCGGATGCTTTAGTCCAGGTCTGGGAGGAGATCCCTCAGGAGACCATCCGCCACCTCATCAGGAGCATGCCCAGGCGTTGTAGGGAGGTCATACAGGCACGTGGAGGCCACACACACTACTGAGCCTCATTTTGACTTGTTTTAAGGACATTACATCAAAGTTGGATCAGCCTGCAGTGTGGTTTTCCACTTTAATTTTGAGGGTGACTCCAAATCCAGACCTCCATGGGTTGATACATTTGATTTCCATTGATAATTTTTGTGTGATTTTGTTGTCAGCACATTCAATTATGTAAAGAAAAAATTATTTAATAAGATTATTTCATTCATTCAGATCTAGGATGTGTTATTTTAGTGTTCCCTTTATTTTTTTGAGCAGTGTATTAAGTGCATGTACTCGATAGATTCCTGAATAATGAAGAACGATGGAAAAAACGCAAACCTCTTCATACAGTTCCTCATATTTCTTCCTGGTTAAATAAATCTCAGAGTTGACCTCTCACATGCTGCGCCTGATCTTTTTTTAGATCCTGCAGAGACTGGCACAGTTCTTATTTTTCTACTTCAAACATCGCTCTGAAAATAAAATGTAAAAACCTTAGACTGCATCAAATAACCAAACATATGTAGAGAAATGACAAGTCTGTAATAAAATGAAAAGATACTATTTGTTGCTTACATGCTCTTCCTTTCTTTATTGAGCTGTCCATGCAGATCGTCCATATTTCTTTCAAACAGGTCTGCAATAACTCTATGAGAAACAGAATGCAAACTAGGTAAGAAACTATTCTCACTATTCTGCATGCCATTCTCTTTATGATCAGTACATAACTAAACCATGAGATAAAAGCTCTGTAGTTTTCAACATAATTATTTAGACTTTTCATACTTTATATTTCTAACTTGGTCAGATGGTTAATGCTGTCCTTAGTAAAATAATTTACTTTGATACTACACAAAAATCTCAAAACTCTCATGATGGAGATTATAGCCTAATATGATAAAATGGACCATATTACATACATGTTATTTTCATGGAGTTGTTTGATCGCTCTCCATTTCTCTGTTCTCAATTTTATGTTTAGAGATCAATGCAATGCGCTCCTCAAGTCTAAGTTTGGACTTTTCTAACCTGAGAATGAAACAAACAAACCAACAAACAGATGATAAAATATAAGTAAATATGACTGTTAGCCAAAGTAAAGGGAAAGCAGAGTTGCAGGCTCACTCGATCATTTGTAGATGTAGGATGTAAAGAGGTATAGATCATGGAATACCATCTTGACACACTGAGGTGTTCAGCCATGATGTCGTCGTCCTCTTTCCACTGAGCTTTGAAGCTGTCAGACTTCAGGTAGATGGCGTTCACTATCTGGCCCTACTCCATCTCACCATCCACCTGCACACATAACAGAACAGAGCCCATCTACACAACGCCTTATCTACTAATGCATGAGAATCCTCTACAAACAATAGAGGCTCCCCCACTAAACCCCACATACAGGCACGTGCACAGATAATAATAATAATTTGTGGACTTTCTTTCCTTCTTAATGTGTTTGAGCCAATCAGTTGTGTTGTGACAAGGTAGGGGTGGTATATAGAAGATAGTTCTATTTGGTAAAAGACCAAGTCCATATTATGGCAAGAACAGCTCAAATAAGCAAAAGAGAAACGATAGTCCATCATTACTTTAAGACATGAAGGTCAGTCAATACGGAAAATTTGAAGAACTTTGAAAGTTTCTTCAAGTGCAGTCGCAAAAACCATCAAGCGCTATGATGAAACTGGCTCTTATGAGGACCGCCACAGGAAATGAAGACCCAGAGTTACCTCTGCTGCAGAGGATAAGTTCATTAGAGTTAACTGCACCTCAGATTGCAGCCCAAATAAATGCTTCACAGAGTTCAAGTAACAGACACATCTCAACATCAACTGTTCAGAGGAGACTGCGTGATTCAGTCCTTCATGGTCGAATTTCTGCAAATAAACCACTACTAAAGGACACCAATAAGAAGAAGAGACTTGCTTGGGCCAAGAAACACAAGCAATGGACATTAGACCGGTGGAAATCTGTCCTTTAGTCTGATGAGTACAAATTGGAGACTTTTTGGTTCCAGCCGCTGTGTCTTTGTGAGACGCGGTGTGGGTGAACGGATTATCTCCGCATGTGCATTTCCCACCGTAAAGCATGGAGGAGGAGGTGTTATGGTGTGGGGGTGCTTTGCTGATGACACTGTCTGTGATTTACTTAGAATTCAAGGCACACTTAACCAGCATGGCTACCACAGTATTCTGCAGCGACACGCCATCCCATCTGGTTTGTGCTTAGTAGGACTATCATTTGTTCTTCAACAGGACAATGCCCCAAAACACACCTCCAGGCTATGTAAGGGCTATTTGACCAAGAAGGAGAGTGATGGAGTGCTGCATCAGATGACCTGGTTTGGGATGAGTTGGACCGCAGAGTGAAGGAAAAGCAGCCAACAAGTGCTCAGCATATGTGGGAACTCCTTCAAGACTGTTGGAAAAGCATTCCTCATGAAGCTGGTTGATAGAATGCCAAGAGTGTGCAAAGTTGTCATCAAGGCAAAGGGTGGCTACTTTGAAGAATCTAAAATCTAAAATATGTTTTGATTTGTTTAACGCTTTTTTGGTTACTACATGATTCCATATGTGTTATTTCATAGTTTTGATGTCTTCACTATTATTCTACAATGTAGAAAATAGTAAAAATATAGAAAAACCCTTGAATGAGTAGGTGTGTCCAAACCTTTGACTGGTACTGTATATATAGTGCCTTGCAAAAGTATTCATCCCCCTTGGTGTTTATCCTGTTTTGTTGCATTACAACCTGTAATTTAAATGGATTTTTATTTGGATTTCATGTAATGGACATACACAAAATAGTCCATATTGGTGAAGTGAAATGTAAAAAATAACTTTTTTCAAAAAATAAAAAAAAATACGGAAAAGTGGTGCGTGCATATGTATTCACCCCCTTTGCTATGAAGCCCCTAAATAAGATCACATAATTAGTTAAATAAGGTCCACCTGTGTGCAATCTAAGTGTCACATGATCCGTCACATGATCTCAGTAATAATACACCTGTTCTGAAAGGCCCCAGAGTCTGCAACACCACTAAGCAAGGGGCACCACCAAGCAAGCGGCTCCATGAAGACCAAGGAGCTCTCCAAACAGGTCAGGGACAAAGTTGTGGAGAAGTACAGATCAGGGTTGGGTTATAAACAAATATCCGAAACTTTGAACATTGGAGTATCTGTCCATAGGACGAATTTAAGCCGTACACTCCACAGAGCTGGGCTTTACGGAAGAGTGGCCAGAAAAAGCCATTGCTTAGAGAAATAAATAAGCAAACACGTTTGGTGTTCGCCAAAAGGCATGTGGGAGACTCCCCAATCATATGGAAGAAGGTACTGTAGTCAGTTGAGACTAAAATTGAGCTTTTTGGTCATCGAGGAAAACGTCTGGCGCAAACCCAACACCTCTCATCACCCCGAGAACACAATCCCCACAGTGAAGCGTCTTTCATCGGCAGGGACTGGGAAACTGGTCAGAATTGAAGGAATGATAGATGGCGCTAAATAAAGGGAAATTCTTGAGGGAAACCTGTTTCAGTCTTCCAGAGATTTGAGACTGGGACGGAGGTTCACCTTCCAGCAGGACAATGACCCTAAGCATACTGCTAAAGCAACACTTGAGTGGTTTAAGGGGAAACATTTAAATGTCTTGGAATGGCCTAGTCAAAGCCCAGACCTCAATCCAATTGAGAATCTGTGGTATGACTTAAAGATTGCTGTACACCAGTGGAACTCATCCAACTTGAAGGAGCTGTAGCAGTTTTGCCTTGAAGAATGGGCAAAAATCCCAATGGCTAGATGTGCCAAGCTTATAGAGACATACCCCAAGAGACTGCAAAAGGTGGCTCTACAAATTATTGACTTTGGGGTGGGTGAATAGTTATGCAGTTATGTTTTCTGTTTTTTAGTCTTATTTTTTGTTTGTTTCCCAATAAAATATATTTTGCATTTTCAAAGTGGTAGGCATGTTGTGTAAATCAAATGATACAAACCCCCCAAAAATCCATTTTAATTCCAGGTTGTAAGGCAACAAAATAGGAAAAATGCCAAGGGGGGTGAATACTTTCGCAAGCTACTGTATATATATATATATATATATTGTTTTGTATACAGTTTTTGTCATTGTTGTTCTGAACCCACTACCCGCAAGTTGCTGTGACATCGTCAAGTTCGTTGAGCCTGTTGGTCTGCCTGTACGGAGCTTGCGTGCGCCAGGGTTGCGTCTGCTCCCAGTCTGCCCTGTACGGAGATTGCTCAGGCCTGGTATCCAAAGTTCAAAACATGCATGTCTTGAGATGCAGTCACTGGTCGAGTGTGTGTAGCTAGCTACCTAGTTTAAATATCAACAGTACTGCCACAGCAGCATAATATTTGATTAACACTTGATAACACTTGATTTACATCATCAATATTCGGTGTGGTTGGCTGATATGTGCAGCAGAGAGAGAGAAAGACATAGAGAGAAGCGGTCGCATCAACGGCCCTCCAACTCAACTCGATCCCTTTTCAGGCGGGAGTTGCACACGTGTCAGGGCAGCAGCATCACAGGTAGTCTAGACTATAGCTAACAACCATATACTAAAATATAAACACAAGCCACTCGCCAGCCAGCCATATATCATGAGTTAGATTATTAATATTACATTAGGAAGTTAGTATTTAAGAATTTAAATCACAATCAGTAAAAATAAAATCTAGGTAGCTAACTAGCAGATTAACATCAATCATCAACATCAATGATCATCTGATAGCCCACCCTCTTTTCCCAATGTCAATCATGCCTTTAGAAGGCTGAGGCACTGTAACTAGCTTGCTTACAGTTCTGATGAGTGCTTTGTTGCAGAAATAAATAGGCTTATGTATATGTTGCGGTTGGGCCTGCCCACATATCATCCCAGGGTGGTATTCAGTAGGGAGAAAAAGCTTTGAAACGTTGAGGTACTACCTGAATTTGTGCAAAAAGAACTCAAATCCAACCCTTAGGATCAGAAATCAGTTTGAGAAATGTTTCTGACTTTTGCCAGACACCTCAAGTCCTCTACAAGTGGAAACCAGGAGGGTAATTCTATTTATTCACGCTTATTCAGCCTTTCATTGGCTTGTATGACCAGACACAGCTGCTATGCCCTTTAATGGACTGTGTGAACTCTAGCACATCAGAAGACACTCCAGTAAACTGGCTCCCTTAAAGGTCAGACTCGGCACAAAGTGCCTTTGAAGGAATACTTTCTTAAAAGATCAATTTGACTACTGAATAGCAGAGGTGAGGCCTCTGGCAGTGGCAGGAAATCGATGCCTCCAATCTGACATCATACAGGTGTTTATGATCCCTCTCACCATAGCAACACCGACGGAGAGGAGAGTGAGAGGGGAGAGGAGAATGAAGCAACATGTTGCCCTGGAGCTGTAATGTAGTAGTAGCATCGCCTAAATATCTTTCACCTCTTCAATCTTTTCCTCTAGTGCCTTGACTTTCAGTTCAAATGCCATTCTCACTTCAGTAATTTTTTAAAAATCAAATTCCCTGTTGAAACAACAGTTGATAAGTCAAAAAATATTAATGGTGGAAGCAAATATTATGTTTCGACCCTCCCTGCTGCTTTGACCCCCCCAAAAAATATTAATGGTGGAGGCAAATATTATGTTTCGACCCTCCCTGCTGCTTTGACCCCCCCCCCCCCCCCCCCCCCCTCTCTCTCTCTTTCTCTCTCTGTCTCGCTCTCTCTCTCTTGGACCTGCTGTCTAGACCTCTGAATGCTCGGCTATGAAACGCCAACTGACATTTACTCCTGAGGTGTTGAACTGTTGCATCCTCTATAACCACTGTGGTTATTATTTGACCCTGCTGGTCATCTATGAACGTTTGAATGTCTTGAAGAACGATCTGGCCTTAATGGCGATGTACTCTTATAAGGAGGACTGGCCACCCCTCGGAGCCTGGTTCCACTCTAGTTTTCTTCCTAGGTTCCTGCCTTTCGAAGGAGTTTTTCCTAGACACTGTGCTTCTGTATCTGCATTGCTTTCTCTTTGGGATTTTAGGCTGGGTATCGGTATAGCACTTTGTGACAATGGCTGGTGTAAAAAGGGCTTTATAAAATTGATTTAGTTGATGTAATACTAAATGTATTTGATTGATGTAAATGGAATATATACAGCACCAGTCAAAAGTTTGGACACACCTACTCATTCCAGGGTGTTTCTTTATTTTTACTATTCTCTACATTGTAGAATAATAGTGAAGACATCAAAACTATGAAATAACACATATATATTTTATATTTTAGATTCTTCAAAGTAGCCACCCTTTGCCTTGATGACACTCTTGGCATTCTCTCAACCAGCTTCACCTGGAATGCTTTTCCAACAGTCTTGAAGGAGTTCCCACATATGCTGAGCACTTGTTGGCTGCTTTTCCTTCACTCTGAGGTCAACTCATCCAAAATCATCTCAATTGGTTAGAGGTCGGGTGATTGTGGAGGCCAGGTCATCTGATGCAGCACTCCATCACTCTCCTTCTAGGTAAAATAGCCCTTATACAGCCTGGAGGTGTGTTGGGTCATTGTCCTGTTGAAAACAAATGATAGTCCCACTAAGCCCAAACCAGATGGGATGGTGTATCGCTGCAGAATGCTGTGGTAGCCATGCTGGTTAAGTGTGCCTTGAATTCTAAATAAATCACAGACAGTGTCACCAGCAAAGCACCCCCACACCATCACACCTCCTCCTCCATGCTTCACAGTGGGATCTACACATGCTGAGATCATCCGTTCACCTACACTGCGTCTCAGAAAGACGTGGTGGTTGGAACCAAAAATCTCAAATTTGGACTCCAGACCAAAGGACAGATTTCCACCGGTCTAATGTCCATTGCTCGTGTTTCTTGGCCCAAGCAAGTCTCTTCTTCTTATTGGTGTCCTTTAGTAGTGGTTTCTTTGCAGCAATTCGACCATGAAGGCCTGATTACCAAAGTATCCTCTGAACAGTTGATGTTGAGATGTGTCTGTTACTTGAACTCTGTGAAGCATTTATTTGGGCTGTAATTTCTGAGGCTGAAACTCTAATGAACTTATCCTCTTCATCAGAGGTAACTTTGGGACTTCCTTTCCTGTGGTGGTCCTCATGAGAGCCAGTTTCATCATAGCGCTTGATGGTTTTTGCGACTGCACTTGAAGAAACTTTCAAAGTTCTTGACATTTTCTGGATTGACTGACCTTCATGTCTTAAAGTAATGATGGACTATCGTTTCTCTTTGCTTATTTGAGCTGTTCTTGCCATAATATGGACTTTGTCTTTTACCAAATAGGGCTATCATCTGTATACCACCCCTACCTTGTCACAACACAACTGATTGGCTCAAACACATTAAGAAGGAAAGAAAGTCCACAAATTAAATTAATTGAAATTCATTCCAGGTGACTACCTCATGAAGTTGGTTGAGAGAATGCCAAGAGTGTGCAAAGCTGTCATCAAGGCAAAGGGTGGCTACTTTGGGGAAACTCAAATATACAATATATTTGGATTTGTTTAACAGTTTTTTGGTTACTAAATGATTCCATATGTGTTATTTCATAGTGTTGATGTCTTCACTATTATTATTATTCTACAATAAAAAACCCTGGAATGAGTAGGTGTGTGCAAACGTTTGACTGGTACTGGTACACTACTGTTCAAAAGTTTGGGGTCACTTAGAAATGTCCTTGTTTTCGAAAGAAAAGTCCATTAAAATAACATCAAATTGATCAGAAATACAGTGTAGACATTGTTAATGTTGTAAATGGCAATTGTAGCTGGAAACGGCTGATTTTCAATGGAATATCTAAATAGGCGTACAGAGGCCCATTATCAGCAACCATCAGTCCTGTGTTCCAATGCACATTGTGTTTGCTAATCCAAGTTTATAATTTTAAAAGGCTAATTGATCATTAGAAAACCCTTTTGCAATTATGTTAGCACAGCTGAAAACTGTTGTGCTGATTAAAGAAGTAATAAAACTGGCCTTCTTGAGACTAGTTGAGCATCTGGAGCATCAGCAATTGTGGGTTCGATTACAGGCTCAAAATGGCCAGAAACAAAGAACTTTCTTCTGAAACTTGTCAGTCTATTCTTGTTCTGGGAAATGAAGGCTATTCCATGCGAGAAATTGCCAAGAAACTGAAGATCTCGTACACCGCTGTGTACTACTCCCTTCACAGAATAGCGCAAACTGTCTCTAACCAGAATAGAAAGAGGAGTGGGAGGCCCTGGTGCACAATTGAGCAAGAGGACAAATACATTAGAGTGTCTAGTTTGAGAAACAGACGCCTCACAGGTCCTCAACTGGCAGCTTCATTAAATAGTACCCGCAAAACACCAGTCTCAACATTAACAGTGAAGAGGCGACTCCGGGATATTGACCTTCTAGGCAGAGTTGCAAAGAAAAAGCCATATCTGTCACGCCCTGGCTCTGGGGACTCTTATATGTTGAGCCAGGGTGTGTAGGGTCTATGTTTTGTGTTCTATGTTCAGTTTCTAGTTCATGTGTTTTCTAGGTTGGCCGGGGTGGTTCTCAATCAGAGGCAACGAGAATCAGCTGTTGCTTGTTGTCTTTGATTGGGAACCATACTTAGGCAGCCTGTTGTGCACTTGTGTTTTGTGGGATCTTGTTCCGTGTTGGTTTGTGTTGTTAACCGAGGACTTCACGTTTCGTTTGGTTGTTTTGTATTTTGTATCGTGTTGCCAGTACACTATTAAAAAGATGTACGCATATCACGCTGCGCCTTGGTCCGTTGCTTACGACGATCGTGACAATACCTCAGACTGGCCAATAAAAATAATAGATTAAGATTGGCAAAAGAACACAAACACTGGACAGAGGAAGATTGGAAAAAAGTGTTATGGACAGACAAATTGAAGTTTGAGGTGTTCGGATCACAAAGAAGAACATTTGTGAGATGCAGACCAAATGAAAAGATGCTGTAGGAGTGCTTGATGCCATCTGTCAAGCATGGTGGACGCATTGTGATGGTCTGGGGGTGCTTTGGTGGTGGTAAAGTGGGAAATTTGTACAGGGTAAAAGGGATCTTGAAGAAGGAAGGCTATCACTCCATTTTGCAACGCCATGCCATACCCTGTGGACGATGACCCAAAGCACAGCTCCAAACTATGCAATAACTATTTAGGGAAGAAGCAGTCAGCTGGTATTCTGTCTATAATGGAGTGGCCAGCACAGTCACCGGATCTCAACCCTATTGAGCTGTTGTGGGAGCAGCTTGACCGTATGGTACGTAAGAAGTGCCCATCAAGCCAATCCAACTTGTGGGAGGTGCTTCAGGAAGCATGAAATCTCTTCAGATTACATCAACAAATTGACAACTAGAATGCCAATGGTCTGCAAGGCTGTAATTGCTGCAAATGGAGGATTATTTGACGAAAGCAAAGTTTGAAGGACACAATTATTATTTCAATTAAAAATAATTATTTCTAACCTTGTCAATGACTAAATTTCCTATTCATTTTGCTATATTTCCTATTCAAACTCATTTAATGTATGTTTTCATGGAAAAGTGACCCCAAACTTTTGAACGGTAGTGTATATATATAATATTATATATATATTATATTATTACTAAAAAATACTTGCATCCCTTGTAACGTCCATTCTTACACTATATACAGTAACTTAATGAATGCAAATCTTACTTCTAAAGAACAAGTTCCTCAATTTTGTTGCTTCTCTTTGCATTGGATTTCAGATAGTGACAGTCTGGCTATACTCCGCTCTAACTGGGCAATGTGCTGCAATGAAGGAAGATTGTAGTGTGAAAGAACAAAATAAATACGTATGTATTTATATCATACTATACAGTTATATCAAGTCAAGGGCATTGGTGGAGAATGAGAATCATTAATTATTTCGTTAAATGTACTACTTATCTGAAATACTTCAGTTCAGTTAACTTTTTTTTTTTAGCTCTGTGACTTTGTCCTCCTTATCCAACAGTTCTGATGAAATAATGTCCAACTCTTTGCATTTCTTTGCATTGTTTTTTTTCTGGTCCCGTATGTTATTGATGGCTTCCTCACACTAGAACAGCAGTGGAGGATAAGATATATACAGTGCCTCACAGCAGGGTATAGTATCTCAGCTATAATAAGAACTGTATGTGGCTGTGATGTATCTCTCTCTGAAGATTCTCCTTTGTTTCAGCGAACATCTTGCTCTCTTGAATCATGACCTCCTCTAGCTTCACTTTAGTGGTTTCCACATCTGAGAACTTTCACTTCTCTGATCTCATTAATTGTTTTGTTTAGCTGAATCTGTTTATTGGCCTTCTCTGACAGCTGGTAGTTTAATTGGTTGATGATATTTTCATGTTCACCTTTCACCAACTCTCTCTCAGGACTGAAAAAGTTTCCAAAACAAGTTACAGTGAGCTCCAAAAGTATTGGAACAGTCACACATTTTTTGTTGTTTTGGCTCTGTACTCCATGGATTTGAAATGATACAATGACTATGAGGTTAAAGTGCATACTGTCAGCTTTAATTTGAGGGTATATTCATCTATATTGGGTGAACCATTTATAAACTACAGCACGTTTTGTGCATAGTCCCCCATTTTAGGGGACCAAAAGTATTGGGACAAATTCACTTATATGTGTTTTAAAGTTGTCAAAAGTTTAGTATTTGGTACGCAATGACACACAATGGCACGCAATGATTACATCATGCTTGTGACTCTACAAACTTGTTGGATGCATTTGCTGTTTGTTTTGGTTGTGTTTCAGATTATTTTGTGCCCAATAGAAATTAATGGTAAATAATGTATTGTGTCATTTTGGAGTCACTTTTAGTGTAAATAACAATATGTTTTAAAACAATTCTACATTAATGTGGATGCTACCATGATTACGGATAGTCCTGAATGAATCTTGAGTAATGATGAGTGAGAAAGTTACAGACGCACAAACAGGGGCGGTGTGTTCATTAGGGCGATATGGGCGACGCACTGCCAAACGGGAAAAGGAAGGGATTTTTTTTCTAATCAATTATATCACGGCAACAGTAGTTATCAGTGTTCTAATCTAGACGTCTGATCTGCCACTAAATGTCCAATCAGGCTAAAGTCGTGCTTCAAATGTCCCCGCCCGTTTTGGGGCGATTTCAGTCAGGTTGAAAATCGCCCAGAAGTCTCTCATAGCCTCTAATGTAAAATCAATTTTTTTCAAATATCAGAGCTTTCAATACAATCTCTATGGGTTTCTGAGGGCTTGCACTTACGCGCTTTCGTCATACGTAACATAACCATGAACGTAACTAAGAAAAGAGCGGGTAGCCTCATCAATCAATTCACTACTACTGTCAAAATGGCTAGCCTTCAGTGCAACTCGATTGTCTCTTTGAAAGAAGTTCCTTTTTGTCGGCGAACAAATCAAGATAAATTGGCAACGAAACAATTAGGACCTCCCAGACCAAATTTAATAATTCAACAGGTTTCTACTAAGCAGAGTCGTGAACACTGTCTACGAGAATCGAGACGACCTCATAGAATGTTTTGAAGCCATTCGGACGGGTTCATTGGGTTCATTTGACCAGCCCACCGTGAGAGAGGCATCTGGCTACGTGAGGATGCTACATGATGAAGATTTTATTTTTTTCCTGCGGCTTTTTCACAAAATCATGCCCCACGTCGACATTCTGTACCAGAAGCTACAGAAGAAGGACATCGATGCTGTCTTTATCAAACGTGCCCTCGACAGCTTCACAAGCAGTGTGCAGGCCATATGGTAAGATTAAACAATATAATTTGATCTTTCTCAAAGCAGAGCTTTATTTGAAAATGTATGCATGAAAGGAGACTGCATTTGTGTTTGAAATTACATTATTCTCATTATATATGGCCAGTGGTGTAATCTAGCTTATTTTATATACTATGTGTACTGTACAGTGGTGCTCATAAGTGTATGAACACATTCTAAAGTTGACTAAAAAGAGGAATACAAAAATAAAAAATCATCTTTTGGAAATTGATCTTAATGACTTAATTAAAAAAGTTGGAAAATCCAACCTTTAAGGACACCAATTTTCTTTTCTTTTTTATTCCTCTTTTTAGTCAACTTTAGCATGGGATCATAAGCTTATGAGCACCACTGTATACTGTGCTGAACATCCAGGCTATGTAAGACACAAAGGCTAACTTAAACACTAAAGACTTTATGCATCCCTGCCCATTTTAAGTGGAACTGAAGTATTTGTACTATGCATGGATACATTGCATATACCTGTGCATCACATAGACAACAATACTGTACAAAGCCAACAAACACATTGGTCTGTTTGCCTTCAGGGACTCCTCTCAACAGCAGCTGCAAGAAGCAACAGGAGCCAAAAGACCCAGAACAGCTTTGAGAGAAGAGGAGAAGCAGAGGCTGTCTGAAGAGGTCTGCAACACCATCCTGGATCACACCAAAGAAAGGTTCTCTTTCTCTGGCCACCTTGTGAGTGCTACCTTACTGCAAGCAGATATGTTTGAAAGGTACTGCCATTCATTTCCTGATGAGGCTCTGAATGCCACTGTGAATGCATACCCCATGCTGAGCAAGGCAAAGCTCAAGACAGAACTATCTCTGATCTATGAGAATCCTGAATTCAAGGGATGCTGTGGTGCACTGGCACTGTACCAGGTTCTCATGAGCTACAACCTCCAGGAGATGTTCTCTGAGACTGTGACTCTGTTGAACATCCTCATAACTACTCCCATGACAACAGCTGAAGCTGAGAGATGTTTCTCAACTTTGACACGAGTTAAGACATTCCTGCGAAATTCAATGGGCCAGGAACGTCTGAATGCACTGGCCATGCTTTCCATGGAGAGGGAACTAGTCCTCAGCACGCCTGATTTCAATGAGAAAGTCATTGAACGCTTTGCTGTATTGAAACAGAGAAGAGAACAGTTTCAGTACAAGTAATGTAGCCTCTCTCTCTCTTTGTCCCTCCCTGTCTGTCTCTTTAACACACACACGCCCAAATCAGTTCACAGTTGATGTTGTTTAAAATAGTTATTTTTCATTTAAAAAAAAGTTTTAAAAAAAATAATCTGTTCATGTTCATTTTTACAAATCTATACAATTGGCCAGAATATGGTTGTTCATTTTTACAAAGCCATACAGATAGCTGTGTTTACCTTTTCTAGAAATTACTTTCAAATTCTGTTTTCAGGCAAAATGTCTATCACTGTTCATTTTCACAAATCTATACAAGAGGGCAGAATATGGAAGTCTATAAAAATGTCTTATTACCAATAACTTGCATCAATGTTTTCAGTAGCCTCTATCAAAAGCTCCTGCTTGCTTGTTGTGAATTATGCTCAGGTGCACATATTTCCAATTCAACCATGAGGCAAAAAATGTGGTAAAAGCTCTTGTTGATCCTGCAATCTGAACAAATACCAAGATGCTGTATTTTCAGCTGATATTTCATTTGTTTATGGAAATGCATATTGTTTATGCAGTGTTGAGGAATGTGAAAGAACACCCTTGATTATTTTTACTGTGATAACTTATTTTGATTTTGTAAGCCAACACTTTTGAGATCAGTCAATAAATGCTTCTGGTATTGACTTATATGCTGCCCCTGTCTTCATGTTGTTGCTGGACATATCTTTTTAAAAATGTGTGTAGGTCACCTAAATCATCAGAAAAATTGCCCCCCCTGAGAATTTTTTCAGGAGCCGCCACTGCGCACAAATATCATACCCCCCCCAAAAATGCTAACCTCCCCTGTTATTGTAATGGTGAGAGGTTAGCATGTCTTGGGGGTATGATATTTGTGCGTCTGTCACAAGCTTGATGTAATCATTGCATGCTTGGAATATGGGACCAAATACTAAACTTTTGACTACTTTAATACACATATAAGTGAATTTGTCCCAATACTTTTGGTCCCCTAAAATGTACAAAAAGTGATTTTTTTAAACTTTCACCTGATATGGATGAAAATACCCTCAAATTAAAGCTGACAGTCTGCACTTTAACCTCATAGTCATTGTATCATTTCAAATCCAAAGTTCTGGAGTACAGAGCCAAAACAACAACAAAAACGTGTCACTGTCCCAATACTTTTGGAGCTTACTGTTGAATCCAAAGCAACCAGAACAGCTGGACAGTCTGGCACTAAGCAAGATGCCATGTCAAATGTAAACTACATGCAGATAACTTCGTTGACTTTTATCAGTGATTATCCATTGCTTCCAAGTTTTAGCTGCGCAACGCAGCATGGCACACCTGACCACTGGGTTGGCATGGTAACTAACAGGCACGAGACGAAATAGAGAGTCGAACACTGCACTCAAAGGTGAAGTGCATTTTGAATGGGATGTAGCCCAAAGGCCGGCAGATCGCGATATTGAGTCATTCCATCTTACTGTCCAAAGAGAATGCATGAAGCAGGCTTTACACTCGTATCCCCCGTGGACCATTTTGTACATAAAACATTTTCAACTCAGGCCGCTGCGTCGATTTCCTATTTAATGGCGAGAAGGCTGAAAAAAATGGGGAAAATATGTGTACTTTCGTTATGAAACACCATTTTCCACCACCATGCTAGAGTGGCTAATGCCTAGGAACGCTAGTCCCGGATTTGCATATCGCGTTCAGCCAACCAGGTTGCAGTAGTCTGTTGTTTACCCCTGGCTGAATCACGGGGCGCAACATCAGGAGCATTAGGGCTATACAAGGTCCCCCCTCACACACCCAAAGAAAATGGGTTTTATAGCTAATCTCATGCTATTCTACACATTTTTCCATGAGGCTGAGAGAAAATGTTGCTGTTTTAAAGCTGGTATGCCAGTGGAATAACATGGATATCACTCTAACATTTTGAAGCTATTGTAGGTATTATACTGTATATGGTATGTTCTGATTAATAAAAACAATTATTTAAAAAATAACATTATCCACCATAATTTACATAAAATGCCTTTAGAATTGTTGTTGATGATATACACTAGATGGCAGTGTAGGACCAGACATAGACCAATGCCCAGAACAAGACTGTCCAGTTTCCACCTGAAGTGATACCCATGCAGTCTGCAATGCATAGGTATTTCTGCTTAGAGAAATGATCATAAGTCATCTATGGCAATGTATATGTCATGGTCGTTGGAAACGTGACATGCATCAAGACAGGTTCTATATGTCAGTAGTTCTCAAGAGTGGCTTGTTTCAAGTTTCAAGTTGTATTAGTCGTATGTACAGGATACACGAGGTATACATCGTCCAACGAAATGCTTACTTGCAGGTTCCTTCTCAACAATGCAACAACAATAAGAAATAAAATATAAGAACATGAACATAAAGTAATTGTCTCAGTAGAATAGAATAAACATTTTAGCATAAGTATAATACAGGAAGGCACAATTTATAGTCCAATATTTACACATGCTTGTGCTTTTTTCAATTGTGCCCACTGACCCCAAAGTGTCTGATATGTGTAGGCAATATGTTGGCATACCCTTGACCAACCCTAGTCCTTTCACATGTTATTGAACCCTATCTTGTCCTTTCACCTGTGCTTTCACGTAGATGGTGTTTTTTGTAGCTTACATGAACATAGACAGTCCAGATCTCTGTGTCTAGCAGCAGCAGCAATGCTGCTATTACATTTCCATACCTTTACAAGCAGGGGGCACTGTGGATCTGTCTGTACCACTAGGACCAATGGCTCTGATTCCTCCATGTCATCTGTCCTAACAGCAATCTGAAGTTATGAGTCTATAACCTTGGACAGGAGTGTCAGCAAACTACTGTCCAAACCTGGGCTAATCACTGGACTACCAAAACTAACATTTGTGGTAGTGTGTGGCCGGCTGACAATACTTCAGGTCTCAGGGCAAGTGACGTCACTGTACGATGACAACTTGCGTTCACTAGCTACTGTAGCTAGTTCACATCAGCTAAGCTCACCCCCCTTTGACTTCCTGCAACCCCTGAAGCCCTCACACTAGACGCACATCTTGCGAAGCACATTTACATTGTATTGCTATTGTGCTTACAGAGCAAATGGTATACCACACATGCAGTACAACGCAACGGCATAATAGTTCTGTGGAATATTACTCATACTACCAAATTAAATGCATCCCACTGGCGGTGACCTTCAGATGACTATTTATTTATCTACAGAGGGTAATTAGCCTTTTAAAGTAGGCCAGCAGCCATAGAGACTCCCCACAAGAGACTTTGGCTAAGCACCATGCACCAGCACAGTAGAGCGAGACATAGAGGGGTGGTTGTCTTCTAGTTGAGGTTGTGAAGAAGCTGTTATCTCCCGGCCCCTTATACTTCACAGTTCTCTCTGAGGGCAAAGACATTCTCACAAACATATTTTCTCAGGGATCACTGAAGGCTAAGCACAGCTCGCTAAAACAGACCCCAAATTATAGCTCTTATGAAAAAGTGGCGAGGGTGAGATGGAGAACTGAGAGCTGTACCTGAGAAATAGATGTCAGGATGATGTCTCAAACCAAAACCTGTGATTTTACACAGAATAACTATACAATCATGCTTGCTGTGTGTGTGTGTGTTCAGGTGTCTGTTGTTGTGTATGTCTGTGTCTGTGTTCTTCCCCTGTGCACACTGACTCCCTACCTGGACGTCTGAAATTAGAGTAGACGTTTAGTAGAGAAGCTGCTTGTCTGTCACCAGCCCCCGTGTGCTCTGACCCCTCACTGTGATGAAAAGACAGGCAGTATTTTCCTCCTTTGTTTACAGGAACCGGGAAACAAGCCACCACTTAGGTATTGAGGGCTGGGGGTGTCTGGTGTCAAACATGGCATGGGTTTAGGTTAGGGGTAGGAAACTAGATTTAGCGACGGGACGATTTTTGTCGGAGAGCATGGTTGGCGGGCCAGAACATAATTATAATAATTTGTACACTGCAAATTGACCACAACAAAGCCCAAAAAGAGATTGTATTTGAAAATAACAATAATTGAATACCTTGAGACACAATCACGTCTCTTTTATTTAATATTTTTCATGGGAATACTTGATGAACAGATTTCCTAAATGAAAGTCATGTTTAGCTGAATTCCTGGTGATTTTTGTCATTTTTTGACCCAAATCTAAAATCTCCCCCCCAACAAAATGTTAGTATTTTGGCCTAAAAAGCTTTTGGGGGGCAAAGATGTTTTGCTTGTCGGCCGGTTTTGGCCTGTTGCCGACCCCTGCTGTAGGTATTCTGTGACATTTGCAGTGTGAGTGTGTGTGTGTGTGTGTTGTTTGCAGACAGGACATACAGATTAATTATGGGGCTTGATCATTGTGCATAATAAAAAATGTGGAAGGAGGTTTAAGCACATGGCAGGTAGGTCCAAGGATTTCTCACATGTTCTGTTTCAACTCATGTGCATCTCTAATTCAAGGTGAAGTACAACAGGCCAGGGGTTATGTATGAGATCCCTATTCACTAACAACTCAATGTAAAACAGCTCCAGTGTTGCCTGTGCTGTAGCTAGCTCTGTTGTCACAACATGAAGTTGTTCAATGTCTCCTTGAATACCACTTATGAAGATGATGTGTAAAATATACCTTTTTGAGTAGAATATTTGGAAAGAATGTGCCAGGAAAGGATCTGTGAGGATGTACAATCAGTAGCGTTGCGTGGGTAAAACCACTGGGGAAGCCAAGCCACCCCCAAAAAAGCCATATTACAACCTATGTGTTGTGATAATTGTGTTGTTTGCTCTATAACCTGTTAATTCATATGCCTTGCAACCGTGATATATAGGCCTAAAGGCAGAGACAATAAGAAGACACAGTGGCAGAATAAATTCAACCACACCTTTGTTTTATCACAAAACTGGGTAGCAACCTCTGTCCAGTGAAGTCCACAAAGCATATTGCATGTACAGTAAAAGACAGTTACATGACCTACAGCATGGTCAAGCGAGTTAATGTTTCCGACATTTTTGGACCACTAAACAACTATTGATTTAGAACCACAGAGAGTTACCGCAGGTCGCAAAGAAAACAGGAGCTGCCTCCACTATTCCAGCAGCATCTCAACTTCAACATTTCAACATCATCAAATCACCTCTACTTAGTCTAATACAGTGACAACTAAAAGATACCAAAAAACTATTTAGTCCAATCAACATGTTGACGGTTTTCCGCAGAGGGCTACAGGCGGACGTCCAGACCGAGCTGGCCTGTCGCGATGAGGACCTCACGCTGGACCAGCTCAACGCCATGGCCATCCGCCTGGATAATCTCCTGCGTGCCCGTCGTCGCCCATCCCAGGGGTTCGGGTCTCTCCCAGGAACCACCAGCAAGACTGAGCCCATGGAGGTGGGCACGACGCACCTTCCTCCTGCGGAACGTCAATGCTGCCGTTAACAGGGTCTCTGCTCCTACTGCGGGGAGTCGGACCATCCTTGGAACACCTGTCCCAGAAGGAGAACCAGGCGAGGAAAGTGACAGGCAGAGGAGCGCTCCTGCACCTTCCCAGGTAGGCATGGAAATCCTTGCTCCTCTCTGTCCACCCAGCCTGTCCTCCTCCCTGTCACCTTCCCTGACTATCCTGGTCCCCCACTGAATCCTGCCCTAGTGGACTCCGGTGCTGCAGGCAATTTCCTAGACCGGTCAGTGGCCTTATCATTACGCATTCCTCTAGTCCCTTTACAACCCCCTATCCCAGTCCATGCCCTAGACAACCGTCCCCTAGGAACAGGACTGGTGTGGCAGACCACGATTCCCATTTCCCTCACAGTTAATCACAACCACCATGAACGCATCACTTTCCTCATCTTAGACTCTCCTGCACACCCCGTAGTTTTAGGTTTCCCCTGGCTACAGTTGCATAACCCCAGTAAATCGTGTACAGAGAGGATGTTGTTGGGTTGATCGCAGGAGTGTATATAGACCCTGGTTCTCCTCAGACTTGACTGCCCTTGACCAGCACAAAAACATCCTGTGGCGTACTGCATTAGCATCAAATAGCCCCCGTGATATACACCTTTTCAGGGAAGTTAGGAACCAATATACACAAGCAGTTAGGAAAGCAAAGACTAGCTTTTTCAAACAGAAATGTGCATCCTGTAGCACTAACTCCAAAAAGTTTTGGGACACTGTAAAGTCCATGGAGAATAAGAGCACCTCCTCCCAGCTGCCCACTGCACTGAGGCTAGGAAACACTATCACCGCCGATAAATCTACAATAATCGAGAATTTCAACAAGCATTTTGCTACGGCTGGCCATGCTTTCCACCTGGCTACCACTACCCCGGCCACCAGCTCTGCACCCTCCGCTGCAACTTGCCCATGCCCCCCCCGCTTCTCCTTCACACAAATTCAGACAGCTAATGTTCTGAAAGAGCTGCAAAATCTGGACCCCTACAAATCATCTGGGCTAGACAATCTGGATCCTTTCTTTCTAAAATTAGCCGCCGAAATTGTCGCAACACCTATTACTAGACTGCTCAACCTCTCTTTCGTAACGTCTGCGATCCCCAGAGATTGGAAAGCTGCCGCGGTCATCCCCGTCTTCAAAGGGGGTGACACTCTAGATCCAAACCGTTGCAGACCTATATCCATCCTGCCCTGCCTTTCGAAAGTTTTGAAAGCCAAGTTAACAAACAGATCACCGACCAATTTCGAATCCCACCGTACCTTCTCCGCTATGCAATCCGGTATCCGAGCTGGTCATGGGTGCAACTCAGCCACGCTCAAGGTCCTAAATGATATTATAACCACGATCGATAATAGACAGTACTGTGCAGCCATCTTCATCGACCTGGCCAAGGCTTTCGACTCTGTCAACCACCGCATTCTTATTGGCAGATTAAATAGCCTTGGTTTCTCAAATGACTGCCTCGCCTGGTTCACCAACTACTTCTCAGATAGAGTTCAATGTGTCAAATCGGAGGGCCTGTTGTCTGGACCTATGGCAGTCTCTATGGGGGTGCCACAGGGTTCAATTCTTGGGCCGACTCTTTTCTCCGTGTATATCAATGATGTCGCTCTTGCTGCTGGTGACTCTCAGATCCACCTCTACGCAGACGACACCATTTTGTATACATCTGGCCCTTCATTGGACACTGTGTTAACAAACCTCCAAACAAGCTTCAATGCCATACAACACTCCTTCAGTAGCCTCCAACTGCTCTTAAACACTAGTAAAACTAAATGCATGCTCTTCAATCGAACGCTGCTGGCACCCGCCCACCCGACTAGAATCACTACTCTTGACGGGTCTGACCTAGAGTATGTGGACAACTACAAATACCTAGGTGTCTGGTTAGACTGTAAACTCTCCTTCCAGACTCACATTAAGAATCTCCAATCCAAAGTTAAATCTAGAATCGGCTTCCTATTTCGCAACAAAGCCTCCTTCACTCATGCTGCCGAACTGCTAAACATGCCCTCGTAAAACTGACTATCCTACCGATCCTTGACTTTGGCGATGTCATTTACAAAATAGCCTCCAACACTCTACTCAGCAAATTGGATGTAGTCTATCACAGTGCCATCTGTTTTGTCACCAAAGCCCCATATACTACCCACCACTGTGACCTGTACGCTCTTGTTGGCTGGTCCTCACTAGATATTCATCGCCAAACCCACTGGCTCCAGGCATCTATAAATCACTGCTAGGCAAATCCCTGCCTTATCTTAGCTCATTGGTCACCATAGCAACACCCACCCGTAGTATGCGCTCCAGCAGGTATATCTCACTGGTCATCCCCAAAGCCAACACCTCCTTTGGCCGCCATTCCTTCCAGTTCTCTGCTGCCAATGACTGGAACGAATCGCAAAAATCTCTGAAGCTGGAGACTCTTATCTCCCTCACTAACTTTAAGCATCAGTTGTCAGAGCACCTTACTGATCACTGCACCTGTACACAGCCCATCTGAAATTAGCCCACCCAACTACCTCATCCCCATATTGTTATTTATTTTTCTCATTTGCACCCCAGTATCTCTATTTGCACATCATCTCTTGCACATCTATCATTCCCTACCTACTGCCTGGTTCTACCCTCCCGCGGGGGCACATCTACCCTCTCTCGCATGCAGAGACCGAAGCCATGGAGGCCTACGTCCAGGAGGCGCTGGCTCAAGGATTCATCCGTCCGTCCACCTCTCCGGCCTCCTCCAGTTTATTTTTCGTGAAGAAGAAGGACGGAGGTCTCTGCCCCTGTATCGATTATCGGACACTGAATAAGGCTACTGTTAAATTCAGTTATCCCCTTCCTCTCATACCCACTGTGAACGAACAGATGCATGGTGCTAAGTACTTTACTAAATTTGATTTACGCAGTGCCTACAACCTGGTGCGCATCAGAGAGGGGGATGAATGGAAGACCACCTTCAGCACCAGCACCGGGCACTACGAATACAGGGTAATGCCCTACGGCCTGACAAATGCACCCTCAGTGTTTCAATCATTCATTAATGAGGTGTTTAGAGACATGTTGGGTCGCTGTGTAGTGGTGTACATAGACAACATCTTGGTGTACTCCACTACATGCGAGCAACACGTCTCTCATGTCAGGTCCGTTTTGGAAATGCTGATAGGGCATCACCTGTACGCCAAGGCGGAGAAGTGCCTTTTCTTTCAGCAGGCGGTCTCCTTCCCAGGCTAGATGGAAGAGCAGAGGGTTAGTGCAGTACGGTCGTGGCCTGTTCCATCCAACATCAAGGCGGTGCAGCGCTTCCTTGGTTTTGCCAACTATTTCAGGCGCTTCATTAGGGTTTATTTTTTTTCTGTTTTCTTTTTTCATTTTATTGAAATCTTTAAAAAAAAATTTTTTTACCTTTATTTAACTAGGCAAGTCAGTTAAGAACAAATTCTTATTTACAATGACGGCCTTTACCGGCCAAACCCGGATGACGCTGGGCCAATTGTGCGCCGCCCTATGGGACTCCCAATCACGGCCGGTTGTGATACATTTTTACATTTACATTTTAGTCATTTAGCAGACGCTCTTATCCAGAGCGACTTACAGGAGCAATTAGGGTTAAGTGCCTGATACAGCCTGGAATCGAACCAGGGGGTCTGTAGTGACGCCTCAAGCACTGAGATGCAGTGCCTTAGACCGCTGCGCCACTCGGGTTTCAGCACAGTGGTGGCCCCTCTCACCTCCCTCCTGAAGGGAGGTCTTCAACAGCTGTGCTGGACTGGGGACGGCAATGAAGCCTTCCGTGCACTCAAGGAACGTTTTACTAACTCACCTGTTCTGGCTCACCCTGACCCGTCTCTGCCCTTCATCGTGGAAGTAGATGCCTCCGAGGTTGGAGTAGGGGCTGTTCTCTCCCAACACACTGGATTGCCACCTAAACTCCATACATGAGCCTTCTACTCACGGAAGCTGTCTCCCGCGGAGCGGAATTACGACGTGGGTGATTGTGAGTTGTTGGCCATCAAGAAGGCGCTGAAAGCATGGCGGCACTGGCTGGAGGGTGCTAAACACCCATTCCTTGTCTGGATGGACCACCGGAACTTGGAGTACATTCGAGCAGCGAAGAGGCTGAACCCGCGTCAGGCCAGGTGGGCCCTATTCTTCGCCAGGTTTGACTTTACCCTCTCCTAATGGCCGGGAGCAAAGAACATTAAGGCCGATGCGTTGTCCTGGGTGCATGACACAGAGGATCAGAGGAAGAAAGTGACACCCATTATTCCCCTGTCCCGCATTGTGGCTCCTGTCGTGTGGAATGTGGACGCAGACATCCGTCAAGCCCTGCGACAGGAGCCCTCACCTGCCCACTGTCTCGAGGGATGTATCTACGTGCCCTCTGATGTGCGGGACCATCTCCTCACCTGGGAACACACAGCACCTGTGTCGGGGCACCCGGGTATAGCCCGTACTATTGACTGTCTCTCCGCCAAGTACTGGTGGCCCACCTTGGCCCGGGACGTCCGGGTTTACATATCTTCCTGCTCCAACTGCGCACAGAGCAAGACACCTAGACACCTCCCCTATGGCAAACTCCACCTGCTGCCGGTTCCACAACGACCCTGGTCCCATCTCTCCGTGGACTTTGTCACAGACCTTCCCCCCTTAGAGGGGCACACCACCATCCTGGTCATTGTGGACCGGTTTTCCAAAGCCTGTCATTTGATTCCTCTGCCTGGTCTCCCTACGGCCCTGCAGACCGCGGAGGCTCTCTTCTCTCACGTCTTCCGGCACTCGGGATCCCGGAGGACATTGTGTCTGACCCTGGTCTATTAGTTCACCTCCCGTGTCTGGAAGGCCTTCATGGAAGGACAGCCTCACCTCCGGGTACTGTCCCCAATCTAATGGGCATGTGGAAAGGGTAAATCAGGAACTGGGTAGGTACCTTCATAGTTACTGTCAGGACCGGCCGGGGGAGTGGGCTGCATTTCTGCCTTGGGCTGAATACGCACAAAACTCCCTCCGTCACTCTTCCACTAATCTCACACCCTTTCAGTGTGTTCCAGTTGGCCCTGGCACCGGAGTCAGATCGAGGCTCCTGCGGTGGACGATTGGTTCTGGCGCGCCGAGGAGGTATGGAACACAGCGCACACCTGTCTCCAGCGCGCCATCCTCCGGCAGAAGGCGCAGGCCAATCGTCACCGCAGTGTGGTCTTTCACCCCGGTAACAGGGTCTGGCTTTCTACGAAGGACCTGCCCCTCCACCTGCCCTGCCGGAAGCTGAGCCTGCGGTTTGTGGGGCTGTTCAAAGCCTGAGGAGAGTCAATGAGGTGACATACAGATTACAGCTCCCCATCAATTACCATATCTCACCCTAATCTCATGTATCTCTCCTCAGGCCGGTGCAGCTGGTCCCTTGGCTAGTGCTGGACCCCACGATGCACCTCCCCCTCCCTTGGACGTCGAGGGGGCCCCTGTGTACTCCGTCTGCAGCCTGTTGGACTCACAGTGTCGTGGGGGGCTTCTCCAGTACCTGGTCGACTGGGAGGGGTACAGTCCCGAAGAGCGGTGCTGGGTTCCGGTGTGGGACGTCCTAGATCGTTCTCTCATTCGGGACTTCCACAGGCGTCGTCCCAACCGACTCGCACTGCATCTCCGGGGTCGTCCCCAAGGTCGGCGGCGGCCTGCTGCTGGAGCAGCGCCTCGGGGGGTGGGGGGGGTACTGTCACACCAGCCTTCACTTTGGCTCTCCCTCCTGTCCAGCTCAGGCGTCGGCGTCGCCGGCCTTCTAGCTACTGCTGAACCTACTGCTGGCAAATGCCCTTCACTCATCAACCCCGGGCTTGTCTCGTCATCATTACACACACTTGGTTCCAATCCACACTCTATCACTGTATATATACTCCCTCTGCCATTTGTCTTTGTCGGTCATGTTACTTATTTTCCCGAGATGAATCTCGCCTACAATTTCCTGAGTACTTTATATTTTGCACTTTGGGTTCGCCCTGTGCCTTTTTGTTTATGAAGATATATTTTGAGCACAACAGCGTTTCGTCCCGCTTTGATCTACGGTGCTTAAATAAATTCAGTAGTTCTAAACCTGCGAGTGCCTCCTGCCTAGTCCTCTCTACACCAGTGACAACAACTCCCATATTGTAGCTTTCAAATGGTCATGCTGTTACTGTTATGCAACTGACTTTGAGTAAAGGATTGAAGTTGGTGTTGTAAATTATATAACTTTTTTTCAGCCTTTTAATTCACATCTGAGGGAATGTAAGCCTTTACTGTGCTGCTATCAAGGCCCAAGTCATATTATGATCTACTGGGGCCTCATTTATAACTGTTGGGGCCTCATTTATAACCATTGCATACATTTCACACAAACATTCTGTGTGCGCCATTTCTGAAAAATCTGTGCAGGTACAAAAATATTGAGATTTATGAATTTGGCGCACGCCATACAAACACATGTTTCCCGTTATAAATCAGACCTGTCTTAAAACTGTGAACGAGCATTAAAACTCCAACTGGAAAACGCCTCCATTCACCTTTTATGGTGACAACGCCCTTTATTTCCTGTATAATTTGGAACTATTGGCATTATGCCACGGCATGCAAAATACGAATTGTTGTTCAATAGATTATTGGGTTTACATGTCCTGCCTGAGATTAAATTGGCAATGATGTCGCGCTCCTATCGCACAGCAATACTGTAGCCTACCCATGTTTGTCACGACTTCCTCCGAAGCTGCCTCCTCTCCTTGTTCGGGCAGGCTTCGGCGTTCGTCGTCACCTGTCTTCTAGCCACTGCCGCTCCTCATCTCATCATTCCATTTGTTTTGTCTTGTTTATTACACGCACCTCGTTTCAATTCCCCTCAGTACCTGTACAAGTGTTCCCTCTGCCCCCTTGTCTTTGTGTGTGATTGTTTATTGTGGAGGTTAGTTTAGCTCGGTGGAGCTCTTGTATTTTGTATCGCCGGGATATTCACTTGTGTGCCTTGTTGTTTCCAGTGCGCTGTATATTTCCGCACTGGAGTGTTTGAAGCATTGCTGCATACCGCTGTGTCAACAGAATAAACCTGCTATTCTGTGATTTACCCTCCTGCGCCTGACTCCTTCAAATCACATCACCACAGAATCACACACCCGCCATGGAGTCAGCAGGAGAAGAGCCCATGCCTGGAGTCATGGCACGGGTCCACAAGCATTCCAGGATGCTAGCCAGCTTAGGAGAAGCGATGGATCGGGTTCTCAAGGTCGTCCAACGCCTGGAGAGGAGAGGACCCGATCCGTCGGGACCAGCTGAGCGACCAGATCCGGCCACCCACACTCCAGCACCTCGAGGGATTCATCTGTCCCAACCGAGGGAGTTTGACAGGACGGCTGCCCGCTGCCAGGGATTCCTCCTGCAGCTGGACCTCTACTTCGTGAACATCAGACTGGCTCCATCGGAGCGGGAGAAGGTGTCCGCCCTTGTCTCCTGCCTCTCGGGGAAAGCCCTGGAGTGCACCAATGCGGTCTGGAGAGAAGGAGGAACCGCGTTGGACAACTACGGGGAGTTCGCTCGTCTCTTCCGGGCAGTCTTCGACCACCCGCCTGAAGGATGAGAGGCAGGCGAGCGTCTGGTCCAACTGAGGCAGGGGACGAGGACCGCGCTGGATTTGCCCTGGAGTTTCGGACCCTAGCGGCTGGGTCCGGGTGGAACGAGCGGGCCCTGATTGACGGATTCCGGTGCAGCCTGCGAGAGGACGTCCGAAGGGAGATAGCCTGCCGGGATGCCATGTTAACCTTCGACAAGCTGGTGGACATGGCCATCCGGTTGGACAACGTGCTGGCTGCTAGAGGACGTCCTGAGTGTGGCCTACCCATTTCACCCCCCCCCCCCCCAACTCTGAGTCCGTTCCGATGGAGCTGGGTGGGGCAGCGATCCGGGAGAACGGAGGAGGACAGCTTCAGTGTCACTCTTGTGGCAGAAGAGGACATTATACTGGACGCTGTCGTCAGGGTTCTTTCGGGTCTGGAGGCGGCAGGCAGGGCTCTCTCGCATCACCCCAGGTAGCGCAAACCCACACTCAGTCAGAGCCCTCTGCTGCACACTGCACCATACACATCACCTTCCCTGACTACCCCGTAGTTTCCCAGTGTAAGGCGCTGGTCGAGTCAGGCGCAGCTGGGAACATTATGGACAGGTCGTCCAAGTCAAGGTATTCCATTGGTTCCCCTATCCACTCCACTGCCCATCAAAGCACTTGACAGTCGACCATTAGGGTCAGGGTTCGTTAGGGAAGTTACAGCACCAGTCACGATGGTTACCCAAAGGACCCTTAGAGAGCACGTCACATTTTCTATTATTTTGTCCCTCGATTTCCCTGTTGTGTTGGGTCTTCCCTGGATAGCACTACACAACCCCACCTTTTCATGGCCGCAGAGGGTTCTCATGGGGTGGTCGCGAGAGGTTCAGGGTAAGTGCCTAGCTGTTTCCGTTGGTGCAACCACGGTGGAAAGTCCAGACACTTCCTCCACTTTGCGCATACCCCCCGAATACCTCGATTTGGCGCACACGTTTTCCAAAACGCAGGCGACCAAATTACCACCTCATCGGGGCGGGGGGGATTGCGCAATAAACCTACGAGTAGACGCTGTGCCTCCCAGGAGTCATGTATATCCCCTGTCGCAGGCTGAAACGGAGGCGATGGAGACATACGTCTCCGAGTCCATGCGCCAGGTGTTCATAAGTCCTTCCACTTTGCCCGCCTCCTCAAGTTTATTTTTTGTGAAAAAGAAAGACGGAGGTCTGCGCCTGTGCATTGATAACTGAGCATTGAACAAGGGGACAATACGTTATAGTTATCCTCTGCAGCAGGCAAACTCAATCAATGGCAGCTAAAGTATTTGAACCCATGTAGGTCTGAATAAAATATTAAAAAGGAGCATCTGTGTGGCAGGCAGAGGCAACCAGTCAGACAGCACAGTGGAGCCACAATCAGTGTGGCGTGCCTGGAGCCTAAGCTGTCATCTCTACTGTTCCCCATCTGCTGTCATACACAATAAAATAAGCTCTAACCTATAGAAATTACACCACACCACCACTGCAGTCCACAATCATGTTAGGACATCCAGGCCTCCCTCCCTCCCTCTCTCTCTCTCTCTCTCTCTCTCTCTCTCTCTCTCTCTCTCTCTCTCTCTCTCTCTCTCTCTCTCTCTCTCTCTCTCTCTCTCTCTCTCTCTCTCTCTCTCTCTCTCTCACTTGAGCGACTGAAACATTTGAGTCTTCATCAATGTCACAGAGCTACCAGTTAATGAGATCAATTGAAGCAGTGTTGAGAAAAAGCTGAGCTGGAAACATTGATTATGAAAACATTAAGAATGGGCTAATGAGCATGTGAAGGAAAAGGTACGTTTAGGAAGAAAAATATTAAACCAGTACATCATCTCTTTAATGTAATGTAATATTCTCCCTTTTCCTTTTGTGTGATTCTCTACAACACAGAAAAAGCTTTTTGCAGCAAAGATAAATATCAATGGAACAATTATTATTATTATCATTATGCTTTTTTTGGGAAGAAACTATCCCTTCAGGCTTAGAAATGGCCACAATTATTATTTTCTGGTTTTCAGGTAGACTTACCCTTGAACTAACCTACCAATAGGTTACCAACATTACAGACATCACTCCTCCAACAATTTTTGTCTTCTATCAAAAAAAGTTAACTATATTTTGTTGGTCCTGGAGCACGCATCTGTTGTTTGTTGCCATAATATACAGTACCAGTCAAAAGTTTGGACACACCTACTCATTCCAGGGTTTTTCTTTATTTTTTTACAATTTTCTACATTGAGGAATAATAGTGAAGACATCAAAACTATGAAATAACACATATGGAATCATGTAGTAACCAAAAAAGTGTTAAACAAATGAATTGACATTTTAGTCATTTAGCAGACGCTCTTATCCAGAGCGACTTACAATTAGTGAGTGCATACATTTTGTATACTGGCCTCCCGTGGGAGTAGCCACCCTTTGCCTTGATGACAACTTTGCACACTCTTGGCATTCTCTCAACCAGCTTCATGAGGTAGTCACCTGGAATGCATTTAAATTAACAGGTGTGCCTTGTTAAAAGTAAATTGTGGAATTTATTTCCTTCTTAATGCGTGTGAGCCAATCAGTTGTGTTGTGACAAGGTAGAGGTGGTATACAGAAGATAGCCCTATTTGGTAAAAGACCAAGTCCATATTATGGCAAGAACAGCTCAAATAAGCAAAGAGAAACAACAGTCCATCATTACTTTAAGACATGAAGGTCTTAAACTTAAACTTTGAAAGTTTCTTCAAGGGCAGTCGCAAAAACCATCAGGCGCTATGATGAAACTGGCTCTCATGAGAACCACCACAGGAAAGGAAGACCCAGAGTTACCTCTGCAGCAGAGGATAAATCCATTAGAGTTAACTGCACCTCAGATTGCAGCCCAAATAAATGCTTGACAGAGTTCAAGTAACAGACACATCTCAACATCAACTGTTCAGAGGAGACTGCGTGAATCAGGTCTTCATGGTCGAATTGCTGCAAAGAAACCTCTACTGAAGGACACCAATAAGAAGAAGAGACTTGCTTGGGCCAAGAAACACGAGCAATGGACATTAGACCAGTGGTAATCTGTCCTTTGGTCTGATGAGTCCAAATTTGAGATTTTTGGTTCCAACCCCCGTGTCTTTCTGAGACGCAGAGTAGGTGAACGGATGATCTGCGCATGTGTGGTTCCCACCATGAAGAATGGAGGAGGAGGTGTGATGGTGTGGGGGTGCTTTGGTGGTGACGCTGTCAGTGATTTATTTAGAACTCAAGGCACACTTAACCAGCATGGCTACCACAGCATTCTGCAGTGATACGCCATCCAATCTGGTTTGGGCTTAGTGGGACTATCATTTGTTTTCAACAGGACAATGACCCAACTCACCTCCAGGCTGTGTAAGGGCTATTTGACCAAGAAGGAGAGTGACGGAGTGCTGCATCAGGTGACCTGGCCTCCACAATCACCCGACCTCAACCCAATTGTGATGGTTTGGGATGAGTTGGACCGCAGAGTGAAGGAAAAGCAGCCAACAAGTGCTCAGCATATGTGGGAACTCCATCAAGACTCTTGGAAAAGCATTCCAGGTGAAGCTGGTTGAGAGAATGGCAAGAGTGTGCAATGCTGTCATCAAGGCAAAGGGTGGCTACATTGAAGAATCTAAAATCTAAAATATATTTTGATTTGTTTAACTCTTTTTGGGTTACTACATGATTCCATATGTGTTATTTCATAGTTTTGATGTCTTCACTATTATTCTACAATGTAGAAAATAGTAAAAATAAAGAAAAACCCTTGAATCAGTAGGTATGCCCAAACTTTTGACTGGCACTGTATGTCTATTAGTATCTCACCCTTAATGGTTCTAAAAACAAGTCTCATTGAAGGGTGTGGGGGTGTGGAGGATTCACATGCTTGATAGCTTGATCCAGTCACCTGGCAAAAAACACAACAGGCAGTATGGGATGCCACCATTTGATGAACAATATAGACAGGATACTCTATTTTCAGGATATTGAAACGTTGCTATTTAATCTCATGGCTATGTTGATCCAAGCTGGGTAATAGAATGTCAGAGTGGTGCATGTTTTAAATCAAGCAAGATGATATGAGGAAGAGGCAGCAACCAAACTACAGTGATGGTTGTGTGTAGTTTAGTGGGTTGATAAATCCAGAGGTGGATCAAAACCACGTTATAATGTTATAAGATGTTACAACCAACCAGATCAGAGATGGTCCCTTCAATCGCTTCCCCCTCTCTTCTTATTGATTGAGTTACACTTCCTTACACTCAGTATAGAGAATGAGTAAATGCATCCTGACTCCTGCCTCTCCTCTCCTCTCCTCTCCTCTCCTCTCCTCTCCTCTCCTCTCCTCTCCTCTCCTCTCCTCTCCTCTCCTCTCCTCTCCTCTCCTCTCCTCTCCTCTCCTCTCCTCTCCTCTCCTCTCCTCTCCTCTCCTCTCCTCTCCTCTCCTCTCCTCTCCTCTCCTCTCCTCTCCTCTCCTCTCCTCTCCTCTCCTCTCCTCTGATTATGTAGGCCTTTCTTCTCTTCTGTGTGAGTGCTGTCCCAGATTACTGTGTGGCCTTCCTTCCCCTGCTCTTAGCCACTGCAGTGCTCTGCTCGAGGAAGTGATCCTACTTAAGCCTGGTCACTGGATATGGGCCCCATGCTTAACATCAGATATCCTGTTTATCCGATACATTATTGTGCCTTTTACTAGGAGTGGGCCTTGAATAATACATGATGGGGGATAAACTGCAGCACAGATAAATGACAGTTGCCTTGCTAGGGAGTCACTTAGGGAGTGAATGTGTTTGTCTGTGTGTGTATGTGTGTGTGTGTGTGTGTGTGTATGCCCATGTTTGCGAACTTTGAGGCATGTCACTTACCTGTGATATTGAGGCAGTAAAGGGGCAGCCCACCTGCTGAAGCCATTCAAGAACCATCTCTAAACTGTACTGTTATAGGTGCTGGAAGTGGTGTGTGAGTGTGTGGAGAGCAGCTTGATGCCTTCAGCCAATGAACTCCAGGCGGGCAGCTGGGGTAATATATCACAATGTCTCTTGCTTGGCTGGAGCGGCAGAGCTTATGTGGATAAGGGCTCTGATTCGACAGCTCCTCTGACCAGTAACACAATGATCCTGGCCGCTTCCCCCACCTGACATGGCAATAATACACATTTAAGTACCGTCTCAATCTCTCCAACATCCACCCCCTCTGGAGATGTACCTAGATAGCTGTGATATATACACACAAAATCACAACTCAAATTCCTGCTTAACAAGTTTGTTTGAAGGCACTTTTCAGGGCTGAGAGTCAACAGGGCTGAGATTTATTGAGCAGCTTTTAATGGGAGGGAGGTAGGAGTGCTGACACAGAGGTTTGGGGGTCCCCCCTGTGTCTACATCTTCAGTGTTTTAGAGGGTTTTTTCTATCGAGACATCTTTTCATACTTCTTGGCACTAAAATGACCTCCTCTTTCTCCTTCTCACTTTTGAACTTTGTGTGCAGGTGCCTCTGATGACTCCATCTCCTCTGCCTGCCTGCCTGCCTTAGCTTGACCACTCACAGTGCCCAGACTGATTCGCTGACTCAGGGGGTATGGTCGCCTTGTGAGAAATTAATCACAGCAGGGATTGGCTTTGCACCTTGTCTGCCATCCCCTCCTGTCCCCTCCTGTCCCCTCCTGTCCATTCAGATCCATCTCTCTGGCTCTGGCATCCTCAGGAGGCCTGGCTGCCTGGCTGGCAGGCACTATGAGCTACAAACCTCTACAATCCCTCTGATGGTCTTTAGATAACCTGCACTCGACTGGTTTATTCCACTTGTTTATTTCTTCTTTCATTCAATTCCCTTGTTATGGCCTTGTGTGGATGTTGAGCTGCACTTATGCACATACGAAGTGGAAGAGTTCATGTCTGTCGCTTGACGGCATTTCAGAAAAATCCCACTCTAATTACTCAGATAGCACTCTAACAGCACTCTGACAAGGATGGCACAAAATCCGATCGCATCGATTTTCCTGAGAGATAGTAGACAGAGAGAAAAAGGCAGCTTGTCAGCTGTGAACTGACAATGGGCGAATGATTGGAGAGAGAGGCCTCACAGGCGATAATGGATGTCTTACAGGCAGTACTGGCAGGACTGAAAGCCTGTTAAAAGCAAACAATAGCACTCTCCGACCGAGAGGCTGGCCTGTCAGAAGTAAAATGAAAGGAGTGAAATGTCAGAATGCCATGCCTTCAGGAGGGTACAGGTCTCAGCAACCCTGTCATTCCTCTTGAATCCTGTTTGGGTTTACCTGCATGCGTTAATGGTACAAGCTGTGATATTTACAGCTGTTTATGGTAATTTCAATTAATTGTATACCCATTGATTCTTGAAGAATATAACTGATTTTGGCAACTGTTTGGCTGAAAAAATTATAAAGAATTGTGGCATTAGTACAAACCTGGAAACTGTTTCCTTGTTGTACTAGCTAGCTAATAGCCTCTGTACGTCACAGTTGGTTGGCTGAGAGAGGACGTGAGAGAGACAACAGAACAGGAGTTGGTAAAACAGCAGGGCTGTGTGGATGGATCCTTTCTGCAGCATGTTGCCAGATGACTCGGTTCTGATGCGTACCATCCGCTAGCTATTCATTTATCATTGAAGACTGTCTGCAGTTTCCACACCATGTTATTGATCATTCCCTGCTCTGGTCTGCACACTAAACAACTTTCTGAATACAAGAATAGAACCACAGTAGCTGAAATGTTCCCACTAGGCAGTGATTTTGAAATACTAGGTGTTGTACATTTCTGAAATACTAGATATTGTGCTTTTTAGCATAATCCTTTAAAGTTTGGCCTGGTTTTGTTTAAACACAGTTTGGGTCACTTTTATCTCAAATCATTTAGATTCAGAGATTGATTTGGTTTGGATTCCTAATGTAGAAATGCCATAGAATGGACAAGTTTTCAAAGATGGAGATGGAAAAGCTGTATAACACTGACATTAAATATTTGGCTTTGTTCATAGAAATGAATATATATTTTGACTAATTTCACTCATCACAACATCACCTGTGAAAACAATGAATACAAAAGGTAAGCCTGAAATATTATTTGGTAACAAAAAGTAAATGGGAATCTTACTGATCAGTGAACAAGCTCTTATCAGACTGATCAAATTGAGCATAGATGCTCATCCTTTTAGCATAGGTTGGAGCACGTCTTTGATACTGTAGCTAAATATCTTAGATAAATATAATTATTTGAGCTTGAGTATAAATATGTTTGACAAATGGTATTCATGGAGCTTTTGTCCCATTCTGCAGATGAAGTTATTCTCTGTTTGTTGCTGTGTCAAAGCTGCATCTGTGTGCTCTATACTGCTCATATAATACGACTAAGATTTAAACTCATAAAGCCCCCCTCTCTCTGCAGTGCACTTCTCTAATTAAGTATTGTCACTGTGGAAACCAGGCAGTCAGTCAGGCTCTCCAGATAGGAACATGAAAGCTACAGGAAAGATGATGAGTCGCTGGTAAACAATGGATGCGTTCCAAATTGCACCCTATTCGAATGTAGTGCCCTGTATAGGGAATAGGATGCCTTTGGACACGTCACATTTCTTCTGTGTTCACTGGATTCACCTGAATGATTACCCTTTTCATATATGTTGTTCATACATCACCTTTCTGTCAGAACATTTAGGATTTGCAGTTGACTGAGAGTGCTTGTTGATGTTATTACTGTGTATTACTGTGCCTATTATGTAAACCAATCACTGACAGTTGTCACACTAACACTCTTTTAATTTTATTTCACCTTTATTTAACCAGGTAAGCCAGTTGAGAACAAGTTCTCATTTACAACTGCGACCTGGCCAAGATAAAGCAAAGCAGTGCGATAAAAACAATAACAACACAGAGTTACATATGTGGTAAAACAAAACATAAAGTAAAAAATACAACAGAAAATATATATACAGTGTGTGCAAATGTAGCAAGTAAGGCAATAAATAGGCCATAGTGCAAAATATTACATTTACATTTACGAGACGCTCTTATCCAGAGCGACTTACAGGAGCAATTAGGGTTAAGTGCCTTGCTCAAGGGCACGTCGACAGATTTTTCACCTAGTCGGCTCGGGGATTAGAACCAGCGACCTTTCGGTTACTGGCACAACGCTCTTACCCACTAAGCTACCTGCCGCCCCAGGTAGCTTAGTGTATTAACACTGGAATGATGTGCTAGAGATGATGTGCAAATAGAAATACTGGGGTGCAAATTAGCAAAATAAATAACAATATGGGGATGAGGTAGTTGGGTGGGCTAATTTCAGATGGGCTGTGTACAGGTGCAGTGATCGGTAAGGTGCTCTGACAACTGATGCTTAAAGTTAGTGAGGGAGATAAGAGTCTCCAGCTTCAGAGATTTTTGCAATTCGTTCCAGTCATTGGCAGCAGAGAACTGGAAGGAATGGCGGTCAAAGGAGGTGTTGGCTTTGGGGATGACCAGTGAGATATACCTGCTGGAGCGCATACTATGGGTGGGTGTTGCTATGGTGACCAATGAGCTAAGATAAGGCAGGGATTTGTTGGAGGCTGCAGTGGTCGGGAGAGGTTGTGTTTTCTCTAGCAGGAGGTAAGCTTGGCTTCTTATATGGTGTTGAGTAAAGCTTAAACCATGTATTTAGATTGTAGGTAGGTAGTTGTAGTTAGGTATTGTAGGTAGTTTATTTAGGTAGTTATTGTAGGTTATTGTAGGTAATTATTGTAGGTAAGTATTGTATACGGCGGAGCCCGGCGAAGCACGAGGCTAGCTAACCCACTACCTGGACCAATAAAGCTAGCTAGCTAGCGGGTAGCTACTGGTAACTTTTAGCAACGGTGGATAGTTGTTTCCAATGTTATTTCACGCTTAAGAGTACCTGTAATTAAGCCAGCTAGCTACCTACAATTCAGCTGTTTTTCTAACCTCATTATCTGAGGCATTAACGTTAGGTAGTTAGTAGCTACTGTACTTAATTACAGCTACTGATTGCAGAAGACAAATGTCTTCTTGTCTGCCACCCAGACAGCTGGCATCGGGTAAGTTTGGCTTTATACATAGCTTGGGCTTTGTCGAGTAAGGCTTAAATTATGTATTTAGATTGTAGTTAGGTATTGTAGGTAGGCATCGTGGGCTGTTGTGGGTAGTTATTGTAGGTTAGCATTGTATTCGGCGGTGCCGGGTGTAGCACGAAGCTAGCTAGCTAGCTAACTCACCTCCTGGACTAGCTGGCGAGTAGCTATTAGCAACGGTAGCAACTAGATACAACATCCTTTTAGCCAGCTACATTTGTTCACAGCGCCGCCGTTTTTCAAACAGAGTCAACACAGCAGCCATTGCTAGCTAGCCAACACGACCAGCTAGCTGTACTGTAGCAGCTAAATACAATATATTTGTGCTAGCTAGCCAACGTTTAATTATTGCTGCGTTATGAAAGGAACTAGACACGGACACGAATTATCTGTTTAGTGTGTTAACACACTATTGGTAGTTTGTTGTAACCAAGTATTGGTGCTAAACTGTGTGTTATTGGATGCTAGCATGCTAGTTAGCTATGGCGTCATAGTTAGCTAGCTGAATAAAGTAAGTTGAGTCTATTCCTTGAAACATTGAACCGCTGTAGTTCACAACAATTCTAATTTCTAAAGTGGAAGTTGGGAGAGTTTTTATTCGGGTGGTTCAGTGAAACAATTATAGTTTCTGAGGTGGAAGTTGGGTGAGTTATATTTGGGAGTTTTGGTGAGGGAGGCCCTACTCTCTCCTTTCCCAGATGTTTGGTTCATTTCATTCCGATCTCCTCTGCATTATTGTAGCCATTTGCTACAGCCTGTCAACTATGCCTCTGCCTATCCCTGTTCTCTCCTCTCCGCACAGGCTACACAAACGCCTCACACCGCGTGGCTGCTGCCTCTCTAACCTGGTGGTCCCTGCACGCACCCCACACCTGGAGTTCCAGGTCTCAGGCAGCCTCTGGAACTGCCGTTCTGCTGCCAACAAGGCTGACTTCATCCCAGCCTATGCTAACCTCCAGTCCCTCGACTTCCTGGCGCTGACGGAAACATGGATTACCACTGAAAACACTGCTACTCCTACTGCTCTCTCCTCATCTGACCATGTGTTCTCGCATACCCCGAGAGCATCTGGTCAGAGGGGTGGTGGCACAGGAATCCTCATCTCTCCCAAGTGGACATTCTCAATTTTTCCCCTAACCCATCTGTCTATCTCCTCATTTGAATTCCATGCTGTCACAGTCACTAGCCCATTTAAGCTTAATATCCTTGTCATCTATCGCCCTCCAGGTTCCCTTGGAGAGTTCATCAATGAGCTTGACGCCTTGATAAGTTCCTTTCCTGAGGATGGCTCACCCCTCACAGTTTTGAGGGATTTCAACCTCCCTACGTCTACATTTGACTCATTTCTCTCTGCCTCCTTCTTTCCACTCCTCTCCTCTTTTGACCTCACCCTCTCACCGTCCCCCCCTACTCACAAGGCAGGCTATACGCTTGACCTCATCTTTACTAGATGCTGCTCTTCTACTAATCTCACTGCAACTCCCCTCCATGTCTCCGACCACTACTTTGTATCCTTTTCTCTCTCGCTCTCCTACAACACTACTCACTCTGCCCCTACACAGATGGTAATGCGCCGCCGCAACCTTCGCTCTCTCTCTCCCACTACTCTCTCCTCTTCCATCCTATCATCTCTTCCCTCTGCTCAATCCTTCTCCCTCCAATCTCCTGATTCTGCCTCCTCAACCCTCCTCTCCTCCCTTTCTGCATCCTTTGACTCCCTGTGTCCCCTATCCTCCCGGCCGGCTCGGTCCTCCCCTCCAGCTCCGTGGCTTGATGACTCATTGCGAGCTCACAGAACAGAGCTCCGGGCAGCGGAGCGGAAATGGAAGAAAACTAAACTCCCTGCCGACCTGGCATCTTTTCACTCCCTCCTCTCTACATTTTCTTCATCTGTTTCTGCTGCTAAGGCCACTTTCTACCACTCCAAATTCCAAGCATCTGCCTCTAACCCTAGGAAGCTCTTTGCCACATTCTCCTCCCTGCTGAATCCCCCCCCCCCCCCCCCCTCCTCTATCTCTGTGGATGACTTCGTCAACCACTTTGAAAAGAAGGTTGACGACATCCGATCCTCGTTTGTTAAGTCTAATGACACTGCTGGTCCTGCTCACACTTCCCTACCCTATGCTTTGACTTCTTTCTCCCCTCTCTCTCCAGATAAAATCCTGCGACTTGTGACTGCAGGCCGCCCAACAACCTGCCCGCTTGACCCCATCCCCTCCTCTCTTCTCCAGACCATCTCCGGTGACCTTCTCCCCTACCTCACCTCGCTGATCAACTCATCCTTGACCGCTGGCTATGTCCCTTCCGTCTTCAAGAGAGCGAGAGTTGCACCCCTTCTCAAAAAACCAACACTCGATCCCACTGATGTCAACAACTACAGACCAGTATCCCTTCTTTCTTTTCTTTCCAAAACTATTGAGCGTGCCGTCTTTAGCCAACTCTCTTGCTATCTCTCTCAGAATGACCTTCTTGATCCAAACCAGTCAGGTTTCAGGACTGGTCATTCAACTGAGACTGCTCTTCTCTGTGTCACGGAGGCTCTCCGCACTGCTAAAGCTAACTCTCTCTCCTCTGCTCTTGTCCTTCTAGACCTGTCTACTGCCTTTGATACTGTGAACCATCAGATCCTCCTCTCTACCCTCTCCGAGCTGGGCATCTCCGGCGCGGCTCACTCCTGGATTGCGTCCTACCTGACCGGTCGCTCCTACCAAGTGGCGTGGCGAGAAGCTGTCTCCGCACCACGTGCTCTCACCACTGGTGTCCCCCAGGGCTCAGTTCTAGGCCCTCTCCTATTCTCCCTATACACCAAGTCACTTGGCTCTGTCATATCCTCACATGGCCTCTCCTATCATTGCTACGCTGACGATACACAACTAATCTTCTCCTTTCCCCCTTCTGATAACCAGGTGGCGAATCGCATCTCTGCATGTCTGGCAGACATATCAGTATGGATGACGGATCACCACCTCAAGCTGAACCTTGGCAAGACGGAGCTGCTCTTCCTCCCGGGGAAGGACTGCCCGTTCCATGATCTCGCCATCACGGTTGACAACTCTGTTGTGTCCTCCTCCCAGAGTGCGAAGAGCCTTGGCGTGACCCTGGACAACACCCTGTCGTTCTCCGCTAACATCAAGGCGGTGACCCGATCCTGCAGGTTCATGCTCTACAACATTCGGAGAGTACGACCCTGCCTTACACAGGAAGCGGCACAGGTCCTAATCCAGGCACTTGTCATCTTCCGTCTGGATTACTGCAACTCGCTGTTGGCTGGGCTCCCTGCCTGTGCCATTAAACCCTTACAACTCATCCAGAATGCCGCAGCCCGTCTGGTGTTCAACCTTCCCAAGTTCTCTCACGTCACCCCGCTCCTCCGCACACTCCACTGGCTTCCAGTTGAAGCTTGCATCTGTTACAAGACCATGGTGCTTGCCTATGGAGCTGTGAGGGGATCGGCACCTCTGTACCTTCAGGCTCTGATCAGTCCCTACACCCAAACGAGGGCATTGCGTTCATCCACCTCTGGCCTGCTGGCTCCCCTTCCTCTGCGGAAGCATAGTTCCCGCTCAGCCCAGTCAAAACTGTTCGCTGCTCTGGCACCCCAATGGTGGAACAAGCTCCCTCACGACGCCAGGACAGCGGAGTCACTCACCACCTTCCGGAGACATTTGAAACCCCACCTCTTTAAGGAATACCCCCCCCCCCCACCCCCTAAAAAATAAAAAATAATAATACATATTGTAAAGTGGTTATCCCACTGGCTATAGGGTGAATGCACCAATTTGTAAGTCGCTCTGGATAAGAGCGTCTGCTAAATGACGTAAATGTAAATGTAAATGTAAAATTTATAGATGCCTGGAGCCAGTGGGTTTGGCGATGAATATCTAGTGAGGACCAGCCAACAAGAGCGTACAGTTCACAGTGGTGGGTAGTATATAGGGCTTTGGTGACAAAACGGATGGCACTGTGATAGACTACATCCAATTTGCTGAGTAGAGTGTTGGAGGCTATTTTGTAAATGACATCGCCGAAGTCAAGGATCGGTAGGATAGTCAGTTTTACGAGGGCATGTTTGGCAGCATGAGTGAAGGAGGCTTTGTTGCGAAATAGGAAGCCGATTCTAGATTTAACTTTGGATTGGAGATGCTTAATGTGAGTCTGGAAGGAGAGTTTACAGTCTAACCAGACACCTAGGTATTTGTAGTTGTCCACATATTCTAGGTCAGACCCGTCGAGAGTAGTGATTCTAGTCGGGTGGGCGGATGCCAGCAGCGTTCGATTGAAGAGCATGCATTTAGTTTTACTTGTGTTTAAGAACAGTTGGAGGCTAAGTAAGGAGTGTTGTATGGCATTGAAGCTCGTTTGGAGGTTTGTTAACACAGTGTCCAATGAAGGGCCAGATGTATACAAAATGGTGTCGTCTGCGTAGAGGTGGATCTGAGAATCACCAGCAGCAAGAGCGACATCATTGATATACACAGAGAAAAGAGTCGGCCCAAGAGTTGAACCCTGTGGCACCCCCATAGAGACTGCAATAGGTTCAGACAACAGGCCCTCCGATTTGACACATTGAACTCTATCTGAGAAGTAGTTGGTGAACCAGGTGAGTCAGTCATTTGAGAAACCAAGGCTATTTATGCGGTGGTTGACAGAGTTGAAAGCCTTGGCCAGGTCGATGAAGACAGCTGCACAGTACTGTCTATTATCGATCGGGGTTATAATATCGTTTAGGACCTTGAGCGTGGTTGAGGTGCACCCATGACCAGCTCGGAAACCGGATTGCATAGCGGAGAAGGTACGGTGTGATTCGAAATGATCGGTGATCTGTTTGTTAACTTGGCTTTCAAAAACTTTCGAAAGGCAGGGCAGGATGGATATAGGTCTGTAACAGTTTGGATCTAGAGTGTCACCCCCTTTGAAGATGGGGATGACCGCGGTAGCTTTCCAATCTCTGGGGATCTCAGACGTTACGAAAGAGAGGTTGAACAGGCTAGTAATAGGTGTTGCGACAATTTCGGCGGCTAATTTTCTAAAGAAAGGGTCAAGATTGTCTAGCCCAGATGATTTGTAGGGGTCCAGATTTTGCAGCTCTTTCAGAACATCAGCTGTCTGAATTTGTGTGAAGGAGAAGCGGGGGAGGGGCATGGGCAGGTTGCAGCGGAGGGTGCAGAGCTGGTGGCCGGGGTAGTGGTAGCCAGGTGGAAAGCATGGCCAGCCATAGCAAAATGCTTGTTGAAATTTTGCAGGCAATAAGGCAGTGATCGCTGAGATCCAGGTTGAAGACAGCGGAGGTCTATTTACAGGGTAAATTAGTCAGGATGATATCTATAAGGGTGCCCATGTTTACATATTTAGGGTTGTACCTGGTAGGTTCCTTGATAATTTGTGTGAGATTGAGGGCATCTAGTTTGGATTGTAGGATGGCCGTGGTGTTAAGCATATCCCAGTTTAGGTCACCAAGCAGTATAAACTCTGAGGATAGATGGGGGGCAACCAATTTACATATGGTGTCCAGGGCACAGCTGGGGGCTGAGGGGGGTCTGTAGCAAGCGGCAACAGTGAGAGACTTATTTCTGGAAAGGTGGATTTTTAGAAGTAGGAGGCACAAACTATTTGGGCACAGACCTGGATAGTATGATAGAGCTCTGCAGGGTATCTCTACAGTAGATTGCAACTCCACCCCCTTTGGCAGTTCTATCTAGACGGAAAATGTTGTAGTTGGGGATGGTAATTTCTGAATTTTTGGTGGCCTTCCTAAGCCAGGATTCAGACACTGCTAGAACATCAGGGTTGGCGGAGTGTGCTAACACAGTGAATAACTCAAACTTAGGGAGGAGGCTTCTGATGTTAACATGCAAAAGACCAATGCTTTTACGGTTACAGAAGTCAACAAATGATAGCTCCTGGAGAGTAGGAGTGATACTGGGGGTTGCAGGGCCTGGTTTAGCCTCTACACCAGAGGAACAGAGGAGGACTAGAATAAGGATATGGCTAAAGGCTTTAAGAACTGGTCTTCTAGTGCGTTGGGTACAGAGAAAAAAAGGGGCAGATTTCCGGGCGTTGTAGAATAGATTCAGGGCATTATGTACAGACAAGGATATGGAAGGATATGAGTACAGTGGAGGTAAACCTAAGCATTAGGTAACAATGAAAGCATCACTGGAGGCACCGATTGAGCCGGTCTCCGCGTGTATGGGGGGTGGAACAAAGGAGCTATTTGAGACAGTTTGAGAGGGACTTGGGGCTCTACAGTGAAATTGTATAATAAGAACTAACTGGAACAGCAATAGGCAAGGCATATTGACATGGGAGAGAGGCATAAAGCAATCACAGGTGTTATTCGAGAGAGCTAAGACAACAACTGGCGATGAGAGTTTGGGCTGAGGCTAAACAGATTAACAGGACAGGGTACCATGTAAAGGAACCGTCCAGCAGGCATCAGCTGTGCAGCTGAGTGATCATAAGGTCCAGTGAACAGCAATATGTGAGTCCGAGAGCAGTTCGAATTGGTGCTATAGCACAGGCGAGCAGGAAGCACGGCTGTTGTTTGCGTGTGCTAGCGGGCCGGGGCTAGCAGATGGATCTTCGTGGTCATCGCAATGGGAAGCCTGTTGAAACCATAGACGATTACGTCGGCAGACCAGTCGTGATGGATCGGCGGGACTCCGTGTCGACTTTAGGACGTCACATCCAGTTGACAGATAGATAGATAGCCGGGAGATGGGCCTGACTCAAGGCTAGCTCAAGGCTAGCTAGTTGCGATGATCCGGTGTTAAAGGTCCAGTGATTCAGTGATTCCTGCAGAAAAAACGATTCTGGGTCGATAACGCGCTGTGCAGACAGTGCAGACTGGCCGATAATAGTCCAGGCTAGAGCTGGCTGGTAGGTAGTGCAGGCCACGGACAATGGTGAAAAACCGCTAACTGTGGCTAATAGCAAGTAGCTAGTTAGCTGGCTACTCCCCTCCAGTAGACAGAGAGGTAGATAGCCGGGATATGGGCCTGGCTCGAGGCTAGCTCAAGGCTAACTGGTGCTTGCTTCGGGGGCAGTGGTGATTAGCCAACAGCAACATCCATTCGGTTGCGGCTAGCTAGTTGCGATCTGGTGTTAATGTCCAGTGATTCAGTTATTCCGGCAGAAAATCCGATGTTCTGAGTGAAAACCGCTAACGGTGGCTAATAGCAAGTAGCTAGTTAGCTGGCTAGCTAGTTTCAACTGGAGATTCTAGATAAAAGGTAAGTCAATAATAGAATCCGTTCCACATTGAGTGAGGCAGGTTGCAGGAAAGTATATTTAGTAGAAGGATGAAAAGTGTGATAGTGAAGTATGTACGAAAAATACAAAAGAATACAAAAAACATGCTATTTACACGGACACACAACAGAGTACACGACCGCACTGCTACGCCATCTTGGATCTTGCTTCTTGGAGACAATGAGAAAGGAGTCTGTCTGGTTGTAGATCTTGTCTGTGCCACTAGAGATCCTGGTTCGAATCCAGGCTCTGTCGCAGCCGGCCGCACAATTGGCCCAGTGTCGTCCAGGGTAGGGGAGGGAATGGCCGGCAGGGATGTAGCTCAGTTGATAGTGCATGGCGTTTGCAACGCCAGGGTTGTGGGTTCGATTCCCACGGGGGGCCAGTATAAAAAAAAAAAATATATATATATATATATATATATATGTATTCACTAACTGTAAGTCGCTCTGGATAAGAGCGTCTGCTAAATGACTAAAATGTAAATGTAAATGTTGTTAGGTTAGGCAATAAACTCCCAGCATAATTGTGATGATACCGCAGTCGTTGACAGTGATGACAACCTAGCAGACACTTCCATGCAAAGGGAATCTAGACCAAGAATCATACCTTACCACATTAGATTGAATAGAACACACATCTCTATGAGTTACTATCACTCACATGATGTAATCTACAATTAGTGTCATGTTATTATGTTGACTGTGCTGTGTGTGCTGTGTGTGTGTGTGTCTGTCTCTCTGTGTGTGTGTGTGTGCATGCCTGTGTGACAGTAATAAATACTGAGGGTTGGGAAATGCTCTCTTTGAGTTAAACAAACCATCCTTTCTAGTTACTGCCTATCTGTTTACATAAACTGGAGGTCTCATTCCATTTTTGTCCACTTACGTCTCTGAGATGTCCTGACATTGTCTCTCATAGACATTGATGACCACTCACAGTAGAGCTGGCCAGAGGCCTGGCTGCAGCTTCTAGCTGCTCTCAAATATTTTACTCTAGAACCACCAGGCTTTTCAACATACCTATTCCAACCAAGAGAATCCCGTCAGGCATCACCTCTAGCCTACACCAAATCTTAGATAGTTGAGAACCATCTTGCTTCTAGTCTCTATGGTACAGGGCCTTCATTTGTTTCAAACTAACCTTGTCGGCGGCACCGTCTTGCGCTAACAAATAATCAGACGCTCCGCAGAGATCCATTTCTCCCAGAAAAACATGGGCTCCTCTGTTTACCCAGAGATAACAATCTTATTTACAAAGGTGCCCTGGGTGCTAGCTGGCAAGCTAACACTCCAGTTTCTCAATTGGATTTAAAACACTACAGCTGTGAAAGCTGGCATAAATTCCCCATAAGTGAAAATATTTTTTTCATCGCAGTGTCAAAAAGCGAGAGGAGTCCTCTTACTGTTCGAAAGACTCTCACTCTTTGAAAAATGTCACTGTGAACTGATGAATTCCACGGAAAAACCAAATCAGATGAATGAAAATTGTCTAATTTATGATAATACATGGATAAAAGAAGCCTGGCTTTGAAAATAGTGTCCTTTGCCTTAATTCCTTATCTATTGTTGCAGTAAGACAGAAACACTTACATGTAGCTTGGCAGAAAGGTATTTAATCAATAGTATTTTGTGATGGCTGTCAAAAATGTCCAGACTTAGCAGGGGTCACGAATCCATTTGCCTCCCACCTCCACATAAATATAGTCTAATGAAAAAAACAAATATGTGACCGACTGGCTCGATTCGGTCTTATTTAGCAAAATTTGAAATTGTGTTTTTTACATTGGATAAAAGTAGAGACTCAGAGCTAGAAAATTGTATATCAAACACTACAGTTGAGGAACAATGGGAAAGTAATTCTGCTTTGAAAGTTGATAAACTTTTGAGAAAATGGCCCTTGAATGTTTTGGTACACGTACTGGAGAGCTCTTCTTTGTCTACACCCATTCAGCATCATTCACACTCTTTTAAGCCTTAGCCCCACCCATGTCTTTAAGGATTCACATGGATGACATCAGCAGCCTGGTGGTCCAAAATAGCATAACTGGTGTATTTTAACACCAATAAACCCATCCGTTTAAAAATGATTTTAGTGTATGTCAATCTAGCAAACCAGGAAACTAAAAGCAACTGTTTAAACAATGTTTTGGTTTATTTCTAGCTTGTTAGCTAGCTAGCTAATGTTAAGTTAGCTGGCTAGCCTGTTCAAATAATGACCCAATCATCTAGCTGACAACGTCTTAACTTTAGCTAATTTGTATTCATGATTACAGGAAAATAAACTCACAACAAGATCATTATTTACAAGTTAATGGCAAGCTAATTACATAAAATAGCTTACGGTTGTGAGTGTGAAAAAATAAATTATACCGAAGAATTTTAGAACTTGAACACTGTCTCATTGGCCTAACGTTATATCTTAATTTGACTTTGGTGCAGGTCATGTGGTTCTTCACATTACCATCTCTGGTAAACACACGCTATATCAAATAAAATCAACGTTTATTTGACACATGCACAGGATACAGAAGGTGTAAACGGTACAGTGAAATTGTACCTTGCATAGTGGAGTCTTTTGTTTAGACATGTAGCTAGCTAGCTAGCTAAACAATGAACCATAATCCCAACTCATAACGTTACTACACTGCATGAATCTGCAGGTAGCTAACCAACTACATTCAATGTTAGTTAGCTAGCTAACATTAGGCTATAACTAGCAATCCAAATATCTCTGAGATACTCATAATATTACTACACAGATCATACATGTAACGTTAGCTAGCGTGCCAGCCAGCTAACATTAGCTAGATAGCTAATAGTACACTTTAACTTGCAATGAAAACGACTTTCTGACAAAATTAGAAACATATAATATCTGAAAATGTAGCTAGCTAGACTCTCTTCCCCGTATACATGGATGAACGCTTCTCCCTCTCTGTCACGGATGCCATGGTTGCTCTTAGTTTAAAGATTTAATCCGGAGACAGGTGTTTTATACAACAGCCTTCTGTGTGTTCTCTCCATCTCCTTAGCTATTATACTCTGCATCCGCCAGGCATTCCACTGATTTCAAAACTCGGTCCTCCAGAAAGTGGAGAGCAACGATTTTGCAGTTATTCATGAGATCTTTAAAAAAAAGCAACATTAGAAAGGATTACCTACACATACTGAGCAGCCCTTTGTTATAGACAGAAGCGTGCTACTTGGCAGACCAATCTGAACTCATCTCTCGGCATGTCCAGCACATCAATTATCTCAGTCAATCATGGCTAGCGGGAAGTTTCCTGTCTTTTTGCATGGCTAAACCAACTAGGCTCGTAATTTAACAATTGTATTCGTATTTACAGATGGAGTACAAGTTTGTTATTAAGGCACATAAAAGTTCACATGTTCAAGAAGGCATTTCTGCCAAAAAACGAATTTTGATAAAAAAATATATGTTTACGTTCAAATGCCTCTCCTGTGAAGTAGTGACGCATGATGTACGCCTAGTTTGCTGAAATTAGTCACATATTTCCATTAATAAAGCAAAGGAACACACATTAGTACCAATACACCTTTAAAACCTTTGTAAGAATAGCAATGATGTCAAAGAAGCCATGACTACAGGCAGAGGTGTCATGCCTATAGTTGGCACAGCGGCATGTGAGCCCTCAGATTTGTACTGTAAAAAAACAATTTTAAAAAACAATGTTGGTTGTTAGTTTTTTCTCTGTAATACTATATACTAGCCACTTAGCAATTTTATGAAGTTGGCTTTAGCTAGCCCAGATAGGTTCCCAATCTCTCAACCTCATAACTAGCTAGTTAGAGTAGCTAGCTTGCCTAAATATATTAGCTGGCATGCCTGCTGGCAAGGTTGGTAGACTTTAGAAAAGCAATAAATAACTCGATGTACTGAATAAGACTCACATTCCTTTCAATATTTTACCCAGATTTGAGCAGAGATGCAGAGAAGCATATGTAGTTTCTTTAAAAAGAATACCACCAGTCAGGAGGATACAGACAGTTCAAGAGGTATGCTTAGATAGGCAGAAAACTATATATATTAAGAATAAGGATTATGGCTCTAGATTGAAGGAAAACGCTGTTTCAGCTGTTTGAAAAATGCAACATTCTCAAACTTACGGACAGGGGGCCTATGCGCCCTCCGGAACCCCTCCTAGCCATCCTCACGTAATTTGCGCCCCCTCCGATTTTTGGGGTACATGATGCCCCTGACTACAGGGTCAGTTAAAAACAACTTCACCATTTCATGACCTCCAGAATAGAATATTCCGAAAATAACATTCTGAACAGAATGTTGAGGGGGAATAACATTCTGATTTATACCACCAGGTGGCAGAATAAGATTGACAGAATAGGCCGGTCAATTAAATCAAATCAAATTGTATTTATCACATGCTTTGTAAACAACAGGTGTAGACTATCAGTGAAATGTTTACGGGCCCTTCTCAACAATGCAGAGAGAAACATTTAAAAATTATAGAAAAAAATAATAACATGATTAATTAATGCATTGGGCAGAAGAGACCATGCTAGTGGAGATAAATGTGATGGTGACCATCCAGGATTAGCTGCAACTACCGTTGTGCCTTGATACTGGAAGAACAAGTGGATTAATGTTGGCTTATAAAATATGAAAAACATCTATTTGTCATGGTCTTTTCGGAATGTGGATGATTCTGGGGTTCCTTTGTGGGATGTGTAGTTGGTTGATTGAAGCAGAACTACATCAGGATTTTTATTTATTTTGATGCACACCAGTCAGTAGTAGAACATATTTCCCTAATCAAACATTGTGTTCCATCCAACTTCAGCCTGTATAGAGTTGATCAGTGGTGATGTGTGTGTCTGTATTGCAGACTTTTACAAAATGGAGTTCAAACTACAATTGCTATTGGAATGCATCTTCATGCTAGCTAATGCATTCAGAATGTGACACCTGCAAAGATTCCTTGACCCATGTAATTACATGCCAGTGGTAATACCCTGTTGCATTCTGTTTAGAGGCATAATGCACATACAGCATCTGATCAAGTCCTTGCTTAATTCAGATGACTGTTTTGGAAATATGTATTATTCCCAGAAATATGTATTATTCCCAGTTTATGGAAGCAGATCATCGCCAAAATGTCAGAGACATTTTAAAATGTAAAAACATTCTCCCAGAGTACTTTACCCTAATGCATAATGTATCCATTTTGTACACAATTATGTTTGCATGCAGATGTTAGGCCATTACAAGCTCAACGGAACCCTAAACAACCTGAATGAATAGTCGGATTTCTGATTAGTAATGTATATGAGACTAGGAGGAACTGGCTTTCTTGCACTAGCTTCTCTGTTGCTTGCTGACACATCTTCTTTCCAAGCTCCATTTAGAAAACAGCTCTTGACTGAAAAATTGGCTACAGGAAAAGATGCATGCAAACTCGTAAATAGAAGTGCTTACCTTGCAAGGTGTCTATAACTCAGACAAGAGATCTCCAGAGAGAGACAATAATAATACTAAAACATCTCACTTTCCCACTGAAGGGGAAAGAGCGAAACAAACATATTACATTTTCTGAAGCACAGCAAGGCATTATCCTAACCATAATAGTTTGATTATGTTCGTCAATGTACCGTACAGAAATATAATCGTTAGACATAGGAGCCAACCGCAGAGCTGTCTTCGTATTGTCTGCACTGCTTTGCCTGGGCGTAATTTATTTTACAGCTACTGTAAAGAAAATGTATTTCTCCGCCCATTAAGTTGGCAGCTCTCATACATCATATTTCTGGATTATGTGTGTTGTTTACATTTTTTTTATTTATTGTTAGGTATTACTGCACTGTTGAAGCTAGAAACACAAGCATTTCGCTTCACCTGCAATAACATTTGCAAATCTGTGTATGCGACCAATAAACTTTGATTTGATTTGATTTATTTAACATTGAGCGATATTCTAGCTGTTGTTTCATTACTGCCCCATGAAGAGCGCATATCTGTATCATCATATTGCCTTACTCATTCTTTGCTTTTATTTGTGGTCCGTGGTAGAATTATTGTGTTGGTATGTATCTATGTTCATGTTGTGTATGAATGGTCTGGCACAACGCGTAGAGTGGGGAAGGTTTTTGGTTTGTACCAACACCATTTGGGAGGGGTTGGTTGTTGATGATACAATCTTTCAGAGAACATACAGTGAACCCCGTTCTTCCCTCCTCCTCCTCCACCTCCACCTCCTCCTCCTCCTCCTCCTCATCACCTGGCTGGGTCTCCAGCTGTGTCTTGTGTTGTCAGCCACGTCACCTTGGATAAAAGCATCAGCTGGCTCAGATGAATAATGAGTGGTATATCAGCTGTGTTCCCTGTCATTGAACACCTGTGTGCTGTTTGTGCTCTGTGATTGCACTGTCACTCTGCGAGAGAGAGATACTGTCTCCCTCTCTGATCAGCTCTTACCATGGTCAGGAGGGGGTAAAAGAGGCACAGAGGGGTATGGCTGGGGTTGTGGGGAGTGTGTGTGCGTGCCTGTGTGCATGTGTGGGTTGGTGTGTGTGTGTGTTTGGCATGCCTGTCACTACTCGGTAGAATAAAGGGATAACGATAACCTGTACACGGGCTCTGGCAACTTTTTAGTCCGGCCAACACAGCCTTTTGCGTTCTGATTGTAATGCATTTGAATTCACACAGAAATAATTTATATTTTATGCACTGTGGAATTCCAGACACTTATAGAATCAATGCCAAGGTACATTGAAGCTGGTCTGTCTTGTGGTGGCCCAACACCCTATTAAGACACTTTATGTTGGTGTTTCTTTTTTTTGGCAGTTACCTGTACCTCTTCATCTGAAAGCAAACACACACAATGAAGGGGGTTTATGTGTTCCCATACGATGGTAAAACCCATTTCAAAGCTTGAACCTGTGGAAGACAGCAGTGTGGTATAAAGAACAATGGAAACATGTTTTGAGAGAAACAAATGACTGTGAGGTAATATACACACGTACATTATGAAATGAGTGCCGCCAAACCCAAGCTCAGTCAAGAGAAAGAGCCCTGTCGCTGTCTAAAAGAAAAAGCTATGGTCTACAGATGAAGTTGGTTCTTCCCCTTGGTATTGACATTTACTATTGCTATTGATTGTTATCATGGAATGCACACATAGTTAACCATCACTCCAAACAGGAAAATCCTATATAAATCATTTTTATCTACATATACATTTTGATAGTCTGTGAGTCTGTTTGTTATTCTGTTGGATGCTCTTTGTGTAACTACTAGAACAGATTAATCTGACCACTTTGTGGTGTTGCTGTTTGTTGAGAAGAACACTTGAAGCAATGTTGAGGGAATTATGTAGACTCCAACAGCTAGGACAAATGGATAAGGGGGAGGGAGGAAGAAAACTCGCCTCACAGTTAGGAGGATGAAAATGTAGTCAATTCAAGGGGAGAAGAGGGGTGACCTTTAAAGTAACTTCCCAATGAAAATCTCCCTTTTAAAAGTTCATATTCTGTTAACTCATATCCAAATAAGGTTGTTGACTCCTATACTCGTACAGTGGGGGGAAAAAATTATTTAGTCAGCCACCAATTGTGCAAGTTCTCCCATTTAAAAAGATGAGAGAGGCCTGCAATTTTCATCATAGGTACACGTCAACTATGACAGACAAAATGAGATTTTTTTTCTCCAGAAAATCACATTGTAGGATTTTTTATGAATTTATTTGCAAATTATGGTGGAAAATAAGTATTTGGTCAATAACAAAAGTTTCTCAATACTTTGTTATATACCCTTTGTTGGCAATGACACAGGTCAAACGTTTTCTGTAAGTCTTCACAAGGTTTTCACACACTGTTGCTGGTATTTTGGCCCATTCCTCCATGCAGATCTCCTCTAGAGCAGTGATGTTTTGGGGCTGTCGCTGGGCAACACAGACTTTCAACTCGCTCCAAAGATTTTCTATGGGGTTGAGATCTGGAGACTGGCTAGGCCACTCCAGGACCTTGAAATGCTTCTTATGAAGCCACTCCTTCGTTGCCCGGGCGGTGTGTTTGGGATCATTGTCATGCTGAAAGACCCAGCCACGTTTCATCTTCAATGCCCTTGCTGATGGAAGGAGGTTTTCACTCAAAATCTCACGATACATGGCCCCATTCATTCTTTCCTTTACACGGATCAGTCGTCCTGGTCCCTTTGCAGAAAAACAGCCCCAAAGCATGATGTTTCCACCCCCATGCTTCACAGTAGGTATGGCGTTCTTTGGATGCAACTCAGCATTCTTTGTCCTCCAAACACGACGAGTTGAGTTTTTACCAAAAAATTATATTTTGGTTTCATCTGACCATATGACATTCTCCCAATCCTCTTCTGGATCATCCAAATGCACTCTAGCAAACTTCAGACGGGCCTGGACATGTTCTGGCTTAAGCAGGGGGACACGTCTGGCACTGCAGGATTTGAGTCCCTGGCGGCGTAGTGTGTTGCTGATGGTAGGCTTTGTTACTTTGGTCCCAGCTCTCTGCAGGTCATTCACTAGGTCCCCCCGTGTGGTTCTGGGATTTTTGCTCACCGTTCTTGTGATCATTTTGACCCCACGGGGTGAGATCTTGCGTGGAGCCCCAGATCGAGGGAGATTATCAGTGGTCTTGTATGTCTTCCTTTTCCTAATAATTGCTCCCACAGTTGATTTCTTCAAACCAATCTGCTTACCTATTGCAGATTCAGTCTTCCCAGCCTGGTGCAGGTCTACAATTTTGTTTCTGGTGTCCTTTGACAGCTCTTTGGTCTTGGCCATAGTGGAGTTTGGAGTGTGACTGTTTGAGGTTGTGGACAGGTGTCTTTTATACTGATAACAAGTTCAAACAGGTGCCATTAATACAGGTAACGAGTGGAGGACAGAGGAGCCTCTTAAAGAAGACGTTACAGGTCTGTGAAGGCCAGAAATCTTGCTTGTTTGTAGGTGACCAAATACTTATTTTCCACCATAATTTGTAAATAAATTCATAAAAAATCCTACAATGTGATTATCTGGATTTTTTTTCCTCAATTTGTCTGTCATAGTTGACGTGTACCTATGATAAAAATACAGGCCTCTCTCATCTTTTTAAGTGGGAGAACTTGCACAATTGGTGGCTGACTAAATACTTTTTTCCCCCACTGTATATACAGGGCGTACCGGAACCGAGTCAATGTGCGGGGGCACCAGTTAGTCGAGGTAAATGAGGTAATATGTTCATGTAGGTAGAGTTATTAAAGTGACTATGCATAGATAATAAACAGAGAGTAGCAGCAGCATAAGGGGGGAGGGGGGGGGTGGTGCATTGCAAATAGTCTGGGTACCATCTGATTAGCTGTTCAGGAGTCTTATGGCTTGGGTTAGAAGCTGTTTAGAAGCCTCTTGGACCTAGACTTGGCTCTCCGGTACCACTTGCCATGCGGTAGCAGAGAGAGAGAGAACAGTCTATGACTAGGGTGGCTGGAGTCTTTGACAATTTGTAGGGCCTTCCTCTGACACCGCCTGGTATAGAGGTCCTGGATGGCAGGAAGCTTGGCCCCAGTGATGTACTGGACCGTACGCACTTGTATTTATTTTTATTTCACCTTTATTTAACAAGGTAAGCCAGTTGAGAACAAGTTCTCATTTAAAACTGCGACCTGGCCAAGATAAAGCAGTGCGATAAAAACAACAACACAGAGTTACATATGGGGTAAACAAAACATAAAGTCAAAAATACAACAGAAAATATATATACAGTGTGTGCGAATGTTGTAAATTATGGAGGTAAGGCAATAAATAGGCCATAGTGCAAAATAGTTACAATTTCGTATTAACACTGGAATGATAGATGTGCAAAAGATGATGTGCAAATAGAGATACTGGGGTGCAAATTAGCAAAATAAATAACAATATGGGGATGAGGTAGTTGGGTGGGCTAATTACAGATGGGCTGTGTACAGGTGCAGTGATCGGTAAGCTGCTCTGACAACTGACGCATAAAGTTAGTGAGGGAGATAAGAGTCTCCAGCTTCAGAGATTTTTGCAGTTCGTTCCAGTCATTGGCAGCAGAGAACTGGAAGGAATGTCGGCCAAAGGAGGTGTTGGCTTTAGCGATGACCAGTGAGATATGCCTGCTGGAGCGCAGACTACGGGTGGGTGTTGCTTTGGTGACCAGTGAGGTAAGATAAGACGGGGATTTGCCTAGCAGTGATTTATAGATGACCTGGAGCCAGTGGGTTTGGCGACGAATATGTAGTGAGGGCCAGCCAACAAGAGCGTACAGGTCACAGTGGTGGGTAGTACATGGGGCTTTGGTGACAAAATGGATGGCACTGTGATAGACTACATCCAATTTGCTAAGTAGTGTTGGAAGCTATTTTGTAAATGACATCGCCAAAGTCAAGGATCGGCAGGATAGTCAGTTTTACGAGGGCATGTTTGGCAGCATGAGTGAAGGAGGCTTTGTTGCGAAATAGGAAGCCGATTCTAGATTTAACTTTGGATTGGAGATTCTTAATGTGAGTCTTGAAGGAGAGTTTACAGTCTACCCAGACACCTAGGTATTTGTAGTTGTCCACAAACTCTAGGTCAGACCCGCGAGAGTAGTGATTCTAGTCGGGTGGGCGGGTGCAAGCAGCGTTCGGTTGAAGAGCATACATTTAGTTTTACTAGTGTTTAAGAGCAGTTGGAGGCTACGGAAGGAGTGTTGTATGGCTTTGAAGCTCGTTTGGAGGTTTGTTAACACAGTGTCCAATGAAGGGCCAGATGTATACAAAATAGTGTCGTCCGCATAGAGGTGGATCCGAGCGTCACCAGCAGCAAGAGCAACATCATTGATATACACAGAGAATAGAGTTGGCCCGAGAATTGAACCCTGTGGCACCCCCATAGAGACTGCCAGAGGTCCAGACAATAGGCTCTCCAATTTGACACATTGAACTCTATCTGAGAAGTAGTTGGTGAACCAGGCGAGGCAGTCATTTGAGAAACCAAGGCTATTTAGTCTGCCAATAAGAATGCGGTGGTTGACAGAGTCGAAAGCCTTGGCCAGGTCGATGAAGACGGCTGCGCAGTACTGTCTTTTATCGATCGTGGTTATAATATCGTTTAGGACCTTGAGCGTGGTTGAGGTGCACCCATGACCAGCTCGGAAACCGGATTGCATAGAGGAGAAGGTACGGTGGGATTTGAAATGGTTGGTGATCTGTTTGTTAACTTGGCTTTCAAAAACTTTCGAAAGGCAGGGCACGATGGATATAGGTCTGTAAAAGTTTGGATCGAGAGTGTCACCCCCTTTGAAGAGGGGGATGACCGCGGCAGCTTTCCAATCTCTGGGGATCTCAGACGTTACGAAAGAGAGGTTGAACAGGCTAGTAATAGGGGTTGCGACAATTTTGCCGGCTAATTTTAGAAAGAAAGGGTCCAGATTGTCTAGCCCAGCTGATTTGTAGGGGTCCAGATTTTTCAGCTCTTTCAGAACATCAGCTGTCTGAATTTGTGTAAAGGATAAGTGGGGGGGGGGGGGCATGGGCAAGTTGCAGCGGAGTGTGCAGAGCTGGTGGCCGGGGTAGTGGTAGCCAGGTGGAAAGCATGGCCAGCCATTGCAAAATGCTTGTTGAAATTCTCGATTATTGTAGATTTGTCGGTGGTGACAGTGTTTCCTAGCCTCAGTGCAGTGGGCAGTTGGGAAGAGGTGCTCTTATTCTCCATGGACTTTAGTGTCCCAAAACTTTTTGGAGTTAGTGCTACAGGATGCAAATTTCTGTTTGAAAAAGCTAGCCTTTGCTTTCCTAACTGATTGTGTATATTGGTTCCTGACTTCCCTGAAAAGTTGCATATCGCAGGGGCTGTTCGATGCTAATGCAGTACGCCACAGGATGTTTTTGTGCTGGTCAAGGGCAGTCAAATCTGAGGAGAACCAGGGGCTATATTTGTTCTTAATTCTGCATTTTTTGAATGGGGCATGCTTATTTAAGATTGAGAGGAAAGCACTTTTAAAGAACAACCAAGCATCCTCTACTGACAGAATGAGGTCAATATCCATCCAGGATACCCGGGCCAGGTCAATTAGAAAGGCCTGCTCGCTAAAGTGTTTTAGGGAGCGTTTGACAGTGATGAGGGGTGGTCGTTTGACCGCGGACCCATTACGGACACAGGCAATAAGGCAGTGATCACTGAGATCCTGGTTGAAGACAGCGGAGGTGTATTTAGAGGTTACATTTGTCAGGATGATATCTATGAGGGTGCCCATGTTTACAGATTTTGGGTTGTACCTGGTAGGTTCGTTGATAATTTGTGTGAGATTGAGGGCATCTAGTTTAGATATAGGTTGGCCTGGGTGTCAAGCATATCCCAGTTTAGGTCACCAAGCAGTACGAACTCTGAGGATAGATGGGGGTCTACCGTCTGTAGTGCCGTGCGGTCGGAGGCCGAGCAGTTGCCATACCAGGCAGTGGTTTATCCAGTCAGGATTCTCTAAATAGTGCAGCTGTAGAACCTTTTGAGGATCTGAGGACCCATGCCAATAATTTTCAATCTCCTTGTTGTGCCCTCTTCACGACTGTCTTGGACCATGTTTGGACCATGTTACTTTGTTGGTGATGTGGACACCAAGAAACTTGACGCTCTCAACCTGCTCCACTACAGCCCTGTCAATGAGAATAGGGGCGTGCTAGGTCCGCTTCTTTTTCCTGTAGTCCACAATCATCTCCTTTGTCTTGATCATGTTGAGGGAGAGGTTGTTGTTGTCCTGGCACCACACGGCCAGGTCTCTGACCTCCTCCCTATAGGCTGTCTCGTCGTTGTCGGTGATCAGGCCTACCACTGTTGCGTCATCAGCTAACTTAATGAAGGTGTTGGAGTCGTGCCTGGCCATGCAGTCATGAGTGAACAGGGAGTACAGGAGGGGACTGAGCACGCACCCCTGAGGGGCCCCCATGTTGAAGATCAGCGTGACGGATGTGTTGTTACCTACCCTTACCACTTGGGGGCGGCCCGTCAGGAAGTCCAGGATCCAGTTGCAGAGGGAGGTGTTTATTCCCAGGGTCCTTAGCTTAGTGATGAGCTTTGAGGGCACTATGGTGTTGAACGCTGAGCTGTAGTCAATTAATAGCATTCTCACATACGGAAGTTTACATACACCTTAGCCAAATACATTTAAACTCAGTTTTTCACAATTCCTGACATTTAATCCAAGTAAAAATTGGAGTTAGGATCACCACTTTATTTTAAGAATGTGAAATGTCAGAATAATAGTAGAGAGAATGATTTATTTATACTTTTATTCCTTTCATCACATTCCCAGTTGGTCAGAAGTTTACATACACTCAATTAGTATTTGGTAGCATTGCCTTTAAATTGTTTAACTTGGGTCAAATGTTTCAGGTTGCCTTCCACAAGCTTCCCACAATAAATTGGGTGAATTTTGGCCCATTCCTCCTGACAGAGCTGGTTTAACTGAGTCAGGTTTGTAGGCCTCCTTGCTCGCACACGCTTTTTCAGTTCTGCCCACACATTTTCTATAGGATTGAGGTCAGGGCTTTGTGATGGCCACTCCAATACCTTGACTTTGTTGTCCTTAAGCCATTTTGCCACAACTTTGGAAGTATGCTTGGGGTCATTGTCCATTTGGAAGACCCATTTGTGACCAAGCTTTAACTTCCTGACTGATGTCTTGAGATGTTGCTTCAGTCCCTCCTGCAGCAAAGCACCTTCACAGTATGCCACCCCCATGCTTCACGGTTGAGATGGTGTTCTTCGGCTTACAAGAACCCCACTTTTCCTCCAAACATAACGATGGTCATTATGGCCAAACAGTTCTATTTTTGTTTCATCAGACCAGAGGACATTTCTCTAAAAAGTATGATCTTTGTCCCCATGTGCAGTTGCAAACGTAGTCTGGCTTTTTTATGGCGGTTTTGGAGCAGTGGCTTCTTCCTTGCTGAGCGGCCTTTCAGGTTATGTCGATATAGGACTTGTTTTACTGTGGATATAGATACTTTTGTACCTCTTTCCTCCAGCATCTTCACAAGGTCCTTTGCTGTTGTTCTGGGATTGATTTGCACCTTTTGCACCAAAGTACATTAATCTCTAGGAGACAGAACGCGTCTCCTTCCTGAGCAGTATGATGGCTGCGTGGTCCCATGGTGTTTATACTTGCGTACTATTGTTTGTACAGATGAATGTGGTACCTTCAGACGTTTGGAAATTTCTCCCAAGGATGAACAAGACTTGTGGAGGTCTACAAAAAAAATTCTGAGGTCTTGGCTGATTTCTTTAGATTTTCCCATGATGTCAAGCAAAGAGGCACTGAGTTTGAAGGTAGGCCTTGAAATACATCCACAGGTACACCTCCAATTGACTCAAATGATGTCAATTAGCCTATCAGAAGCTTCTATAGCCATGACATCATTTTCTGGAATTTTCCGAGCTGTTTAAAGGCACAGTCAACTTACTGTATGTAAACTTCTGACCCACTGGAATTGTGATACAGTGAATTATAAGTGAAATAATCTGTCTGTGAACAATTGTTGGAAAAATGACTTGTGTCATGCACAAAGTAGATGTCCTAAACGACTTGCCAAAACTATAGTTTGTTAACAAGAAATTTGTGGAGTAGTTGAAAAAACGAGTTTTAATGACTCCAACCTAAGTGTATGTAAACTTCCGACTTCAACTGTAGGTGTTCCTTTTGTCCAGGTGTGAAAGGGCAGTGTGGAGCACAATAGAGATTGCATTCATTGTTGCTACCTAGTATTACTTATGCTGCAGCAATATGGGGCACAGAAATTATACTTGTGCTAAAGGTGTTTTTAACCATGCCTGCATATTTTCCTTGGTGTGGGTAAATGCACGCCAAATGCTGCTATTCAATTCGATATGGGCTGGGAAACTATGGCATCACCAGTGGCTATGTATTTTTACAAACTGGCAAAGATTTTGCAGCATGCCAAATTAACATCTATGTAAATGTGTATTTTTATGGGCTTGTGATGTTGCAACTGCAAAGAAAAATTGCATATACCATGTCAAAGCCTTTTTTTAAAATCCATCCATACGACTCAGCTCACTGATACAGAGTGTATTCTAGAAATTACTGTAATGCTTTTGAATCAGCACTTTTAGAGAGCAATGAACTAAAGTGGTACAAACTGATAAACAAACCTGAAAGCAACAAACTGCAAACCTACAGCTTTTCTTTTCATACTTTTATTCCTTTTTCACCCCAATTGGGAGTTACAATCTTGTCCCATCGCTGCAACTCCCCTACGGACTCAGGAGAGGCGAAGGTTGAAAGCCATGTGTCCTCCGAAACAAGACCACGCCAAGCCGCACTGCTTCTTGACACACTGCTCACTTAACCCGGAAGCCAGCCGCACCAATGTGTCAGAGGAAACAACATACAGCTGGCGACCGGCATCAGCTTGCAGGCACCCGGCCTGCCACAAGGAGTCGCTAGAGCGCGATGGGACAAGGAAATCCCGGCCGGCCAAACCCTCCCCTAACCCAGACGATACTGGGCCAATTGTGCGCCGCCTCATGGGTATCGCCAGGGTAGTGGGTTCGATCCCCGGGACCACCCATACGTAAAAATGTATGTAACATGACTAAGTCGCTTTGGATAAAAGCGTCTGCTAAATGGCATATTATTATTATATTATTATCCCGGTCACAGCCGGCTGTGACACAGCCTGGGATCGTACTTGGGGCTGTAGTGACGCCTCAAGCACTGCGATGCAGTGCCTTAGACTGCTGCGCCACTCAGGATGATGATCCAAGATGGCATAGCAGTGCTGTCATGTATTATGTTGTGTCCTCGTGTAAATAGCCTGTTTATTTGTTTTTTTTGGTATTTTTTCGTATATATTTCTCTATCTCACTTTCCATCCTTAACTAAATATACTTTCCTGCAACCCGCCTCACCCAATGTGGAACGGATTCCATTATTTCTTCATACCTTTTATCAAGAACCCACGGCTGAAACTAGCCAGATAGCCAGTTAACTAGCTACTTGCTATTAGCTATTGCTATTAGCCACCGTTAGCGGTCTTCACCACTGTCCGTGGCCTGCACTACCTACAGTGAGGGAAAAAAGTATTTGATCCCCTGCTGATTTTGTACGTTTGCCCACTGACAAAGACATGATCAGTCTATAATTTTAATGGTAGGTTTATTTGAACAGTGAGAGACAGAATAACAACAACAAAATCCAGAAAAATGCATGTCAAAAATGTTATAAATTGATTTGCATTTTAATGAGGGAAATAAGTATTACATGACTTAGTACTTGGTGGCACAACCCTTGTTGGCAATCACAGATGTCGGACGTTTCTTGTAGTTGGCCACCAGGTTTGCACACATCTCAGGAGGGATTTTGTCCCACTCCTCTTTGCAGATCTTCTCCAAGTCATTAAGGTTTCGAGGCTGATGTTTGGCAACTCGAACCTTCAGCTCCCTCCACAGATTTTCTATGGGATTAAGGTCTGGAGACTGGCTAGGCCACTCCAGGACCTTAATGTGCTTCTTCTTGAGCCACTCCTTTGTTGCCTTGGCCATGTGTTTTGTGTCATTGTCATGCTGGAATACCCATCCACGACCCATTTTTAATGCCCTGGCTGAGGGAAGGAGGTTCTCACCCAAGATTTGACGGTACATGGCCCCGTCCATCGTCCCTTTGATGCGGTGAAGTTGTCCTGTCCCCTTAGCAGAAAAACACCCCCAAAGCATAATGTTTCCACCTCCATGTTTGACGGTGGGGATGGTGTTCTTGGAGTCATAGGCAGCATTCCTCCTCCTCCAAACACGGCGAGTTGAGTTGATGCCAAATAGCTTGATTTTGGTCTCATCTGACCACAACACTTTCACCCAGTTCTCCTCTGAATCATTCAGATGTTCATTGGCAAACTTCAGACGGGCATGTATATGTGCTTTCTTGAGCAGGGGGACCTTGCGGGCACTGCAGGATTTCAGTCCTTCACGGCGTAGTGTGTTACCAATTGTTTTCTTGGTGACTATGGTCCCAGCTCCCTTGAGATCATTGACAAGATCCTCCCGTGTAGTTCTGGGCTGATTCCTCACCGTTCTCATGATCATTGCAACTCCACAAGGTAAGATCTTGCATGGAGCCCCAGGCCGAGGGAGATTGACAGGTCTTTTGTGTTTCTTCCATTTGCGAATAATCGCACCAACTGTTGTCACCTTCTCACCAAGCTGCTTGGCGATGGTCTTGTAGCCCATTCCAGCCTTGTGTAGGTCTACAATGTTGTCCCTGACATCCTTGGAGAGCTCTTTGGTCTTGGCCATGGTGGAGAGTTTGGAATCTGATTGATTGATTGCGTCTGTGGACAGGTGTCTTTTATACAGGTAACAAGCTGAGATTAGGAGCACTCCCTTTAAGAGTGTGCTCCTAATCTCAGCTCGTTACCTGTATAAAAGACACCTGGGAGCCAGAAATCTTTCGGATTGAGAGGGGGTCAAATACTTATTTCCCTCATTAAAATGCAAATCAATTTATAACATTTTGGACATTTTTTCTGGATTTGTTTTGTTGTTATTCTGTCTCTCACTGTTCAAATAAACCTACCATTAAAATTATAGACTGATCATCTCTTTGTCAGTGGGCAAACGTACAAAATCAGCAGGGGATAAAATATGTTTTTCCCTCACTGTACCAGCCAGCTCTAGCCTGGACAATTATCGGCCAGTCTGCACAGCGTGCTATCGACCCAGAGCATTTCGGATTTTCTGCCGGAATCACTGAATCACTGGACCTTAACACCGGATCATCACAACTAGCTAGCTGCAACCGAATGGATGTTGTTGTTGGCTAATCACCACTAATCACCACTTGTCCCGAAGCTAGCACCAGTTAGCCTTGAGCTAGCCTCGAGCCAGGCCCATCTTATGGCTATCCACCTCTCTGTCAACCGGACGGGACATCCTAGTGTCGACACGGAGCCCCGCCGATCCATCACAACTGGTCTGCCGACTGAATCATCTGATGTGGTTTCAACAGGCTTCCGTCGCCATTACCAGTTATTGTCTTAGCCCTCTTGAATAACACCTGTGATTGTGTTATGCCTCTCTCCCATGTCAATATGTCTAGCCTATTGCTGTTTGGGTTAGTTGTTATTGTACTATTTCACTGTAAAGCCCCCAGTTCCGCTCAACCTGCCTCAGATACCTTCTATGTCCCACCCCCCGTACACGCGGAGACCGGCTCAATCAGTACCCCCAGTGACGCTATCTCTTTCATCTTTACCCAATGCTTAGGTGTACCTCCACTGTATCCTTGTCTGTACATAATGCCCTGAATCTATTCTACAAAGCCCGGAAATCTGCCCCATTTATTCTCTGTACCCAACGCAATAGAAGACCAGTTCTTAAAGCCTTTAGCCGTATACTTATTCTATTCCTCCTCTGTTCCTCTGGTGATGTAGAGGTTAACCCAGGCCCTGTAGCCCCCAGTATCACTCCTACTCCCCAGGCGCTATCATTTGTTGACTTCTGTAACCGTAAAAGCCGCTTGCTACAGACCCCTCTCAGCCCCCAGTTGTGTCCTGGACACCATATGTGAATTGCTTGCCCCCCATCTATCCTCAGAGTTCGTACTGCTTGGTGACCTAAATTGGGATATGCTTAACACCCCGGCCGTCCTACAATCTAAACTAGATGCCCTCAATCTCACACAAATTATCAAGGAACCTATCAGGTACAACCCTAAATCCGTAAACATCGGCACCCTCATTGATATCATCCTGACTAATTTACTCTCTAAATACACCTCAGCTGTCTTCAACCAGGATTTCAGCGATCACTGCCTCATTGCCTGCGTCCGTAATGGGTCCGCGGTCAAACGACCACCCCTCATCACTGTCAAACGCTCCCTAAAACACTTCAGCGAGCAGGCCTTTCTAATTGACCTGGCCTGGGTATCCTGGACGGATATAGAACTCATTCCGTCAGTAGAGGATGCCTGGATGTTCTTCAAAAGTGCGTTCCTCTCCATCTTAAATAAGCATGCCCCATTCAAAAAATGCAGAACTAAGAACAGATATAGCCCCTTGTTCACCCCAGACTTGACTGCCCTTGACCAGCACAAAAACATCCTGTGGCGTACTGCATTAGCATCGAACAGCCCCCGCGATATTCAACTTTTCAGGGAAGTCAGGAACCAATATACACAATCAGTTAGGAAAGCAAAGGCTAGCTTTTTCAAACAGAAATGTGTATCCTGTAGCACTAACTCCAAAAAGTTTTGGGACACTGTAAAGTCCATGGAGAATAAGAGAACCTCCTCCCAGCTACCCACTTCACTGAGGCTAGGAAACACTGTCACCACCAATAAATCTGCGATAATTGAGAATTTCAATAAGCATTTTGCTACGGCTGGCCATTCTTTCCACCTGGCTACCCCTACCCCGGCCACCAGCTCTGCACGCTCCGCTGCAACTTGCCCATGCCCCTCCCGCTTCTCCTTCACCCAAATTCAGATAGCTGATGTCCTGAAAGAGCTGGAAAATCTGGACCCCTACAAATCAGCTGGGCTAGACTATCTGAGCTGGTCATGGGTGCACCTCAGCCACGCTCAAGGTCCTAAATGATATAATAACCGCGATTGATAAAAGACAGTACTGTGCAGCCGTCTTCATCGACCTGGCCAAGGCTTTTGACTCTGTCAATCACCGCATTCTTATTGGCAGATTAAATAGCCTTGGTTTTTCAACTGACTGCCTCGCCTGGTTCACCAACTACTTTTCAGATAGAGTTCAATGTGTCAAATCGGAGGGCCTGTTGTCTGGACCTCTGGCAGTCTCTATGGGGATGACACAGGCTTCAATTCTCAGGCCGACTCTATTCTCTGTGTATATCAATGATGTCGCTGTTGCTGCTGGTGACTCTCAGATCCACCACTACACAGACGACACCATTTTGTATACATCTGGCCCATCATTGGACACTGTGTTAACAAACCTCCAAACAAGCTTCATTGCCATACAACACTCCTTCTGTGGCCTCCAACTGCTCTTAAACACTAGTAAAACTAAATGCATGCTCTTCAATCGAACGCTGCTTGCACCCGCCCGCCCGACTAGAATCACTACTCTCGGCGGGTCTGACTTAGAATATGTGGACAACTACAAATACCTAGGTGTCTGGTTAGACCGTATACTCTCCTTCCAGACTCACATTAAGCATCTCAAATCCAAAGTTAAATCTAGAAATCGGCTTCCTGTTTCGCAACAAAGCCTCCTTCACTCATGCTGCTAAACATGCCCTCGTAAAACTGACTATCCTACCAATCCTTGACTTCGGCGATGTCATTTACAAAATAGCTTCCAACACTACTTAGCAAATTGGATGTAGTCTATCACAGTGCCTTCCGTTTTGTCACCAAAGCCCCATATACTACCCACCATTGTGATCTGTACGCTCTCGTTGTCTGGCCCTCACTACATATTCGTTGCCAAACCCACTGGCTCCAGGTCATCTATAAATCACTTCTAGGAAAATCCCTGCCTTATCTTAGCTCATTGGTCACCATAGCAACACCCACCCGTAGTATGCGCTCCAGCAGGTATATCTCACTGGTCATACCCAAAGCCAACACCTCCTTTGGCCGCCATTCCTTCCAGTTCTCTGCTGCTAATGACTATTACGAACTACAAAAATCTCTGAAGCTGGAGACACTTATCTCCCTCATTAACTTTAAGCATCAGTTGTCAGAGCAGCTTACCGATGACTGTACCTGTACACAGCCCATCTGTAATTAGCCCACCCAACTACCTCATTCCCATATTGTTATTTACATTGTTATTTATTTTGCATATTTGCACCCCAGTATCTCTATTTGCACATCATCTTCTGCACATCTATCACTCCAGTTTTAATACTAAATTGTAATTATTTTGCACTATGGCCTATTTATTGCCTTACCTCCATAACTTACTACATTTTCACACACTGTATATATATTTTCTATTTTCTATTGTGTTATTGACTGTATGTTTTTGTTTATTCCATATGTAACTCTGTGTTGTTGTTGTTTTTATCGCACTGCTTTACTCTATCTTGGCCAGGTCGTAGTTGTAAATGAGAACTTGTTCTCAACTGGCATATCTGGTTAAATAAAGGTTAAATAAATAAATAAAAAAGGAGGCCCCCTACTGCCTTTTTAAGCACACTTTTGGGACAGAACCCTACGTACGTACTGTTCTATCCAAGCAATATCGAAGCTCTTTCGCAAAATGTAGATGTGGAGTGGCCCCTCTCGCTATTCAGACTGGTCTACACACAAACACTCTGCTAGATAAACCTGTATGTACTTTTTGTAACGACGGTTCCATTGAAACTGAAGTTCATGCCTTGCTTTACTGTTGGTTATACAACTAAATTAGGGATTATCTTTTTTGTCAGCTGTCCAGCCAAAATGATGAAAATAATAAATTACATAAAATGTTATCAGGTAACAATAATGTAAATGCCTGCGCCAAAGCCTGCCACCTTATCCTCAGAGATGTTTCTTTGTAAGTGCCTAATTGTCTTTTTATCCACTGTACTTTGTTTAGTTTTTGTTTATGCATATTTAAAGATGACGTAATGCATTTTAGATGACTCCTGTACCATGTTTGACTATGATTATTTTTATTGCCTTAAAACTCAATTTGAGTGGTCCACAATGTGGTTTAAAAAAGTATGTATTTTGTATTATTGTAACATTGTGGAGTGACACTTAAATTGTTCTAACTCCACATTAATATTTTCAATGATCGGTATACACACACACCATTCTGTTGTTGGGGTATGCCCACGCCATTCCAACACAGAAAATATGTTTTTTTAACATACTTAATTCCCTTCTTTTTTGAGGGGGGAAAACGATTTCACGTATATTGTAAGTAAATATAGGTCATATTTCATAGAAAGATTTAAAACACTGGGCAGTTACTTTAAAAATAAGTAACACTTTGTATGCAGTGATGAAATCACAGTCCTCCTCCTCTTCTTGAAGTGCTCTCTTCCTCCCGAAGCCCCAACTTTCTTACTGTAATGTCTGACCAGCATCTTCAGTTGGTAAAAAAATACAAATGCTCCATTAGGATTTAGAATTCCCAATATTTCCTTTCGTTTTTCTGATAGTACTTCCCTTTAAGGAAGAAAACTGTCCTAATAGTTCAATAAAGTGCACTGGGCTGCTAGTTAATTAAATAATGAGTCCACTGGAGACCCAGAGTCCTTGGCTAGCTGTTCTTTGTTTTTCATCTGGAGGTAAAATGGGAGAACGTCTCGGGCTCCCCATTGATAACCGTATCTGCCTTTTGATGGATTACTTTTTCAGGGGAAACCTCCTAGGGACACAGAGTACAATATAGATCCAGGATGGCTCATTGTGTAAGGGGCTGTGCCGTGTTGTTCTGCCACTGCTGTTCCCAGAGTCTAATCCCCTCTGTGCCATTACAGCAGAGTCTCCTGGACAACACAGCACAGAGACAACTTAGAAACAAAGCCCTTTAGCCCTCCAGGCATTTCAGCACAGGGAACTTCACACTTCTTGCCCCAAAATAGCTGCTTTTCTTCTTGATATAAAACCACTTACTTTTTCAAAAAGCTGAAGCTTTATAGCGTTGAGTGTGCCATTAACACCCCTTGTTATATGTGTTGAATGTTAATTAGTGAATCTTCCTGCTTCCTGGCTGATTGGTGATTGACACGTTACTCATAGTGCTCTAACTATAAGCACTTTACACCCACACACCTTCCGTACCATATGGCTTTAGAGTATATTCTGTATACCTAGGTTCTGTTATGAAGAGCTTTATGATTCTTCTGAGTAATCTCTCTCCCTCTCTATCTCTCTCACATGCTTGCAGTTGTATTTAAAAGATTAGTTGTTATTCTATACAAATGTTTTCTTCCTAATTTTAATTCAGTATTCTACTAGGTTGAAGAAATACAGGGTTAAGACAACGGCCTCACAATAATGTGGAGGTTCTACTGCTCTGAATCAACCATGGGACCAGCTCAAGCAATGTAGCTACAGTATGCTGCCTAGGCAGTAGGAAACCGGTCTCAAGCAGATAATAAGGTTGGCGATTTATTTTCTCATTTTTAGCTAATGCCAGAAAAAAGACAACAACCAGCTAGTTAAAGTTAGCATATAAGATACAACTCATCCTATTCATACATAGCTGACATAGCTGATCAGCTAACTTTAGCTTGGTGTCTGTGATTGACAAACTGTTGGCTAACATGAGATATGTAAGGGTTGGTGTGAGGTGTGACCCAGATGCGGTGCAGGATAGACAGTAGGCAGAGGTGGTGAAACAAGGATCTTTACTGGTGGTCCCAAAACCAGGATACGAAATAACGGACTTGTCACGATAAAAAAAAGGAGGAGAAAATTGGTCTCCAAAAACAGGCTAACAGCAAACATACGAAATACTAACTTCGACTGAAAACAACAATGAAACAGGGAGAACACTTCTCAAGTACCTGTACATACGTCTCGCGATCAGACACTGATTAGTACTGTTTGGCATCGAGAAACTAGCAGAGGAAACAGAGCAACGGAACACAGGGAGTGAGGGTATAAATACACAGGTGAACATGTAGACACAGGTGACCCCAATAGGATAATAATTTGTCCAGACTGTGAGTGAGGAGGTGCCTAAGGTTGTCAGAGGATGACACCTAGTGGGTCGCTCTAGAACTGCGACCCCCTCCTGTAACAGAGCTAGCTAGCTAGCTAACTAATAGGTTAAAACCTTCAACAGTCTTAATAATTATTATACAAATTCGAAGGTGGCTTTGCACAACAACAAAAAACCTGCGGTAACGACTAAGCTAACTACTTTGCTAACTACTTAGCTATCCAGTCAGCAGACTTACTGATGTTATGATGTTATGATTAGGTGTTGTTATAGGCTACATTAATCTGTAGCTAGATTTATTTTCTCTTAATCGGGTAATTCCTCCATGCTTCAACGATGACTATTAACCCCACAGATGTCCCTGTAACCTGCCACGCAGCCATCCTACAACAGCCAACCCCAACCCATGTTTTCAGTTACAATAATCAAAGGAGACAAACAGTAAGGTGAGCAGAAAGATATGGCATATAGAAGCAAACCGGATGGACATCATGAAAATGATCGGAGAGGTTGAGAGTAGAAGAAGTTCAGGAGAAAGAACAAACAAAATGTAATTATTGTAAAATTGACTGTGTCCATAAAATGTAGATATGGGCTGGAAGTAGAAGTAGAGGCCTAGGCGTTGTTGTTCACTAGTTTACTCCAAGTGGGGAAAGGGTGGCGGGGTTGGAAAGTAATAAAGGGGAATATATATATTTTTTAAGGATATGTATGTGTATGTATGTATGTGAGTGTGTATGTGTGTGTGTATGTGTGTATATGTATATGTATATGTGTATGTATGTGTGTGTGTATATATATATATATATATATATATATATATATATATATATATATATATAAAATGGGGGATTGGAAGTGATGCAGACAATTACATTGATGGAAATTACAATATATATGCAATATTAAGCTGATCTACCGCCCCCCCCCCCCAAAAAAAAAAAAAATTATAATAAAAAAAAACAGTAAGGTGAGCATACAGCAATTGTATTCAATGTCTTATTTTCAGTACCATACTAAGTTTAACATGCCAGTAGATCTGCTTCTATGTACAATATTTACAGGTTTAACATGCCAGTAGAGGGAGATAGACCTGCGGCCTCCACATGGCCTGATTAGAGGAGTCCATGTCAGAACACTAAAAGAAACAAGGGTCCACATTAGTCTTGATTCTGATCAGAAAAAGGGAAGGAAGGGCATGGCCACTATTTATAATAATATAAGTAGTATTATGCATAAAATGTCATATGAGATCATACCACCGCTAGCACTTTGATGTCTCTTTCCCCACAAGCCATGATTATGTTTCAGACATTTTGCCAGAGGCTTGTCACTGAGACAGATGACTCATTGAACTAATATGCAATCACTTGTTTGTAGTTGACTGTTACACATGCATTGATGCAGGTGAACAGTTTTGTGGCATGTTTGTATGGTGAACTCCTGAGTGGCGCAGTGGTCTAAGGCTGTGCCACTAGAGATCCTGGTTCGAATCCAGGCTCTGTCGCAGCTGGCTGCGACCGGGAGACCCATGGGGCGGTGCACAATTGGCCCAGGGTAGGGTAGGGAATGGCTGGCAGGGATGTAGCTCAGTTGGTAGAGCATGGCGTTTGCAACGCCAGGGTTGTGGGTTCGATTCCCATGGGGGGCCAGTATGAAAAAATAAATAATGTATGCACTCACTAACTGTAAGTCGCTCTGGATAAGAGTGTCTGCAAAATGACTAAAACGTAATGTGTTGGTGGTAATGTCACAGACCTCAAAAACATTTTTGTCCCCAGGTCATACTGCTGGCCTTTTTTAATGGCCATCTCATCAATCTATTATGAAGATAAAGAGAACAAACAAAACAAAATGTTAAATTAACATTCTGTAGAGGAATATTCAATGACTTCTGCATATTGATTTTGTTTTCTTGTCGTTGACACACCTTTAGGACGACAAGGTGGGCTTCGTCTGGGAGGCTTGCCAACTTGATTGCCATCAAATCCAAGATGTTACACTAGATGCCTGATGCAAATTGAGTCCCTCTAGTTTTCACACCTCTCTGATTCGGAGGGGTTGGGTTAAATGCAGAAGACACATTTCAATTGAATGCATTCAGTTGTACAACTGACTAGGTATCCCCCTTTCCCTTTCTCTTTCCTTTTCATGTTACTTTCCTGTAACTGCATATGGGTACCCCATCTCTGTGTAAAAACACAAGTCAAGTATGTTATGGTAAACTTTCCATTTTGCCAATATCAATACAAGTAAATAATAAATTCAGGGTCACAGGGTTGATGTTTTTCTCAATACATTGCAGTCAATGGGAAAAGATGAGTGTCCCAGGGTTGACATTTATGTCAATACATAGCAGTCAATGGGAAAAGATCAGCATCAACCAATTTAATCATATGTCAATAAATTGCAGTCAATGGTAAAAGATGAGTGTCCCAGAGTTGATATTTATCTCAATACATTGCAGTCACTAGGAAAAGATGAGTGTTACAGGGGTGACGTTTATCTCAATACATTGGGTTCAATGGTAAGATATGAGTGTCACTGGATTGATGCTTATGTCAATACATAGCAGTCAATGGGAAAAGATTATCGTCAACCAATTGAATCTTATGTCAATAAATTGCAGTCAATGGGAAAAGATGAGTGTCACAGTTTGAGGCTTATGTCAATACATTGCGGTCAATGGGAAAAGATGAGTGTCACATAATTTATGCCTAAGTAAATGCATTGCATTAAATGGAGGAAGATTAGCATCACAATATGGACACAGAGAAAGACATCACAGATATGTCTCTCTCTCTCTCTCTCTCTCTCTCTCTCTCTCTCTCTCTCTCTCTCTCTCTCTCTCTCTCTCTCTCTCTCTCTCTCTCTCTCTCTAATGTATTTCTCTCCCTCTCCCTTCTCTCTTTCCCTCCTCTCTCTCTCCCCCCTCTCTCCCACCTCCACCTCCCTCTCCACTTTCCCACCTCCACAGACAGGATATTGACGCATAGATATGCATCAAGGGTATTGGTGCATAAGTCAATACATCACATTCAAGGCAAAAAAGTTGGTGATAGAGCTGCAATGGGTAAATTGGTGAAAGACATGTCCACTCACAGACAGACAGACAGACAGAGAGCAAGACAGACATACAGACAGACAAACAGGCAGGCAGGCAGGCAGGCAGGCAGGCAGGCAGGCAGGCAGGCAGGCAGGCAGGCAGGCAGGAAGACAGACAGACAGACACAGACAGACAGATATATAAACTCTCAGACAGAGAGAGAGAGAGAGAGAGAGAGAGAGAGAGAGAGAGAGAGAGAGAGAGAGAGAGAGAGAGAGAGAGACAGACAGACAGACAGACAGACAGACAGACAGACAGACAGACAGACAGACAGACAGACAGACAGACAGACAGACAGACAGACAGACAGACAGACAGACAGACAGACAGACAGACAGACAGACAGACAGACGGCAGGCCGGCAGGCAGGCCGGCAGGCAGGCAGACAGACAGACAAACTCTAAACTCAACCCTAAACCTAACCCTAACCACACCTTCATGTCCACATCCCGGCTCAACCCTAATCCTAGCCATAACCCTAACCCTAGTCCTCCACATCTTGGCTCAGCGCTTGGAGTTAGGGTTGAGCCGGATTGTGGATAAGACGTTAGTGTTAGGGTTATGGCTAGGGTTAGGGTTGAGACAAGATTTGGAGATGAAGCGAGTTTTAGGGTTAGGGTCAGGGTTAGAGTTAGAGTTAGGGTTGAGCCGGGAGTTGTTATGAAGCTAGGGTTAGGGTTGATGCTAGGTTTAGGGTTGAGCCGAGATGTGGATGTGAAGCTACAGTTAGGGTTTGTGTTACGGTTAGGGTTAGGGTTGAGCTGGGAGTGGACATGAAGCTAGGGTTAGAGTTAGGGTTAGGGTTGAGCTGGGAGTGGACATTAAGCTAGGGTTAGAGTTAGGGTTAGGGTTGAGCTGGGAGTGGACATGAAGCTAGGGTTAGAGTTAGGGCCTCAACCTTAATCCAATTAACAATTAATTAATTTGCCCCTCCCCGCACTACATGGCAGAAAGTTAGGCTTCACTTGAAGTGCTTTTAAGCGACATCGGCAGAAGGGTTAAGCCAAGATGTGGAGATGAAGCGAGGGTTAAGGTTCGGGTTAGGGTTAGAGTTAGGGTTGAGCTGGGAGTTTGAGTTAATTTGTATTTTTACATGGACAGTGCACATTAATCAACGTTTCAGTAAAAGTGCTGATTTTAGCCAGCTGGATAATTTACAACCGCAGTCCCTGGGCAGGTTATTAAAAACGATTACAATAACAATCCAGACAAACAAAGAGCAGTGAGCACATGCAAAGCAACATAGGACAAGCAACACGTAGCACGCAGACAGAGCAATAGCACAAAAAGCAACAAAACAAAATACATAAAAGTAACAAAGTGTTTACACACAGTTGATATGAAGCTAGGGTTAGAGTTAGGGTACAGGCTAGGTTTAGGGTTGAGCCAGGATGTGGACATGAAGCCAGAGTTAGGGTTAGGGTTGAGCTGGGAGTGGACATGAAGCTAGGGTTAGGGCCTCAACCGTAGACATAACCCTAACCTTAATCCAATGAACAATTAATAAAAAAAAATATTTACAATCTGTGGAAACTATGAGAATAGAAAGGTTCAGAACTTTTGTGAAACACAGAACAGTAGAAAAATACATGGCAGCTAGAAATCAAAACTGGATGGTCTTCAGAGATAGATGGGAGGGGTTGAGGGTAGCTGAAGGCTGGGACTAAAAACAAACAAAAGATAACGAATGTAAAATATACTGTCAGTGAAATGTATGTAGTATGTATAAGCTGGAAGTGGAAGCCTAAGTGTTGTTGTCCATTAGTTTACTCCAATTAGGGAAGTGGTGGTAGGGTTACAGGAAAATAATAAAGATGGAAAGTATATAAAAATATATATATATTAAAAATAATATATATATTTACAAAACATATATATATATATATATATATATATATATATGGGCGATTGGAAATGATGCAGACAATTACATTGATAGAAGCCACAATCTATCTGCAATATCAAAGCTGATCTACCCCCTAAAATATATGTATATATATATAAAATAATAATAATAATTTGCCCCTCCCCCCACCACATGGCAGAAAGTTAGGCCTCACTTATATCCTGACCTTGAGTAAATGTGCTTTTGAGTGACATTGGCAGAACGGTATCGTTCAACAGATGCTCTCGATGAGCGCAAGCCTACATCTAAAAAACAAGGGTTTTCTTCCATAAAAAAGCATTACCTACAGCCCTCACATAACCATGACGCCCTTGTCGACTGTGATTGAGCTAGGTAACCATCCTTGCACACAATCAATTGTGACCTTATAGCGTTGCCCTGTGTTGAGGTTCAGCTTCTTGTGGCAACAGGAAGTGTCTTAATTCATCCTCAACATGGTCCTTCATTGTCCCCCTGCAGTTACACAAAAACACTGTCGTAATTTTTTACATATTTGTGACAGAGGGACACAGCATATGACATTTTAGAAATTAATTCTGAAGACGATATTGGTAATTTTTTTTATTTATTGACTTGACACTTGAAGCTGTCTGTGTCTGTATGCCTGCCTGCCTGTCTGCCTGTCTGTCTGCCTGTCTGCCTGCCTGCCTGCCTGTCTGCCTGCCTGCCTGCCTGTCTGTCTGTGTCTGCCTGTCTGTCGACCTGTCTGTCGGCCTGTTTGTCGGCCTGTCTGTTTGTCTGATTACAGGAAGTGACTTAATTGGGGGTCATAGGGGCGGTTTCAAGGGTTAAAAAGGTTTAATCTTCACAAATTTCATGACCTAGCATATGAAATTTGGAGTCAATCGACCCACATTGTTGTCCTCCATTGGACACAATGGTCTTGCAGTTTTAGAAACTAAGAGCCTTGTTATGAATTCTTGAATAAATTCTGAAGAGGATATTGGTAATTGTTTTTTAGACTGACTTGAAACTTGAAACAGTCTGTGTCTGCCTGTCTGCCTGTCTGCTTGCCTGCCTGCCTGCCTGCCTGCCTGCCTGCCTGCCTGCCTGCCTGCCTGTCTGTCTGTCTGTCTGTCTGTCTGTCTGTCTGTCTGTCTGTCTGTCTGTCTGTCTGTCTGTCTGTCTGTCTGTCTGTCTGTCTGTCTGTGTCTGCCTGTCTGTCAGCCTGTCTGTGGGAGAAAGAGGAAGTAGAAATAGGCAGGGAAAGAAAATGGAGGGGGGAGGAGAGAGAGAAAATGGGGCGAATGAGGGAGGGGGGGAGAGAGAGGGAGAAGGTGAAGGAGGGATGGGGGAGCGAGAGGAAGGAGAGAGAGGAGGGAGAGGGAGAGGGAGAGAGAGAGGAGGACGGGAGGCAGGGAAAGAAGGAGGGAGAGAGAATCGAGGGGGAGGAGAGAGAGAGAGAGAAGGGGGAGAGTGAGGGAGAGGGAGAGAGAGGGAGAAGGAGGGATGGGGAGAGAGAGGAGGGAGAGATGAGAGGAGGTGGAGGGAGGGAAAGAAGGAGGGAGAGAGAATGGAGGGGGGAGGAGGAGAGAGAGAAGGGGGATAGTGAGGGAGGGAGAGAGAGGGGAGAGAGAGGGGAGGGGGTGAAAGAAGGGAGGTAGAGAGAAGAGAATGAGGGGAGATAAAGAGAAGGTAGAGAGTAAGACTTCTGCTACATAACTTCTGAGTGATAGGAAGCACGAGCACCAATCAGCCTACAGCACTGTACACACACCTGTCGTTACTATGACAACTAGCGTAGCCATGAGCATTAAGGTCTGCAGTGTGAACAAGGCTTCAGACAGAGCGACGCTGTTTGCCTCGCCCAGATGTTTTCTCTGGTGAAATAGACTCAGCCTCTTGCGAATTGAAGGAAAATTATGAAACACGGATAGACACAAATGAGAAATAATTTCATATGTTTGTTTCTTTTTGTATTGTAACACATTTTGGGGAAGCCTGGCTTCCCTTGGCATCCATGAATACACGTCAGTTTGTAGGTGTCCATTCAAATGGCAGGTGCACAGTGCACTGTCCGGATGCTGGACTTATTTAGACGAACGTGCGCAGGTAACATACATAACCTACTTTTTGAAGTTATTTGTTTGATCAGATGAAAACATCATGACTAGTTAACACATAGGAGGTCCTGTTTAAAAAAAAGAGACCCCCGAATGTCTCAGTACAATTGCACTCTGCATGGCACTTTCAAGTGAATTTACTGCTGTATGCTAATACCCTTATATCAAATCCTGACTGACCTTAAATGCAAACACTGTAACAAGACTTTTGGAATTGATTTATTTTTGAACAGGGAAATGTACCAAACCACATCCACCTTGTATCGATTAGTGACACGAGCCTACCAGACGAGCTAAATTACTTCTATGCTCTATGCTCGCTTCGAGGCAAGTAACACTAAAACATGCATGAGAGCATCAGCTGTTCCGGACGACTGTGTGATCACGTTCTCCATAGCCGATGTGAGTAAGACCTTTAAACAGGTCAACATTCACAAGGCCGCAGGGCCAGATGGATTACCAGGACGTGAACTCCGAGCATGCGCTGACCAACTGGCAAGTGTCTTCACTGACATTTTCAACCTCTCCCTGTCTGAGTCTGTAATACCAACATGTTTCAAGCAGACCACCATAGTCCCTGTGCCCAAGAACACTAAGGTAACCTGCCTAAATGACTACCGACCCGTAGCACTAACGTCTGTAGCCATGAAGTGCTTTGAAAGGCTGGTCATGGCTCACATCAACACAATTATCCCAGAAACCCTAGACCAACTCCAATTTGCATACTGCCCCAACAGATCCACAGATGATGCAATCTCTATTGCACTCCACACTGCCCTTTCACACCTGGACAAGAGGAACACCTACGTGAGAATGCTATTCATTGACTACAGCTCAGCATTCAACACCATAGTGCCCTCAAAGCTTATCACTAAGCTAAGGACCCTGGGACTAAACACCTTCCTCTGCAACTGGATCCTGGACTTCCTGATGGGCTGCCCCCAGGTGGTAAGGGTAGGTAACAACACATCTGCCAAGCTGATCCTCAACACGGGGGCCCCTCAGAGGTGCGTGCTCAGTCCCCTCCTATACTCCTGTTCAGCCATGACTGCATGGCCAGGCATGACTCCAACACCAACAGTTTGCCGATGACACAACAGTGGTAGGCCTGATCACTGACAACGATGAGACAGCCTATAGGGAGGAGGTCAGAGACCTGGCCATGTGGTGCCAGGATAACAACCTCTCCCTCAACGTGATCAAGAAAAAGGAGATGATTGTGGACTACAGGAAAAAAAAAAGAGGAGAGCTGCACCATCGAGAGCATCCTGACTGGTTGCATCACCGCCTGGTATGCAAACTGCTCGACCTCCGACCGCAAGGCACTACAGAGGGTAGTGCGTACGGCCCAGTACATCACTGGGGCCAAGCTTCCTGCCATCTAGGACCTCTATACCAGGCGGTGTCAGAGGAAGGCCCCAAAAATGGTCAAAGACTGCAGCCACCCTAGTCATAAACTGTTCTCTCTGCTACCGTACGGCAAGCGGTACCGGAGTGCCAAGTCTAGGTCCAAAAGGCTTCTTAACAGCTACCCCCAAGCCATAAGACTCCTGAACAGCTAATCATGGCTACCCAGACTATTTGCATTGTCCCCCCCACCCCACCCCCTCTTTTACACTGCTGCTACTCTGTTTATTATCTATGCATAGTCACTTTAACTCTACCCAGATGTACATATTACCTCAATTACCTCGACTAACCGGTGCCCCTGCACATTGACTCTGTACCGGTACCTCCTGTATATAGCCTCCCTACTGTTCTTTTATTATACTGCTGCTCTTTTTTTTTCTTTCTTTTTTTTTTTACTCATCTATTTTTCTTAAAACTGCATTGTTGGTTAAGGGCTTGTAAGTAAGCATTTCACTGTAAGGTCTACACACCTGTTGTATTCGGCGCATGTGGCAAATAAAAATTGATTTGATTTGGTGGGTTAATATGCATAAGCTTCTAACTTATAGCCTCTGTCTTCACTGTTCTCTTGCACAATAACACACCTGCTCTCTGCTGGCCTCTCTCCTTAGCTCTTGTGGGTGAAAATCGAGACTAAAGTAGCTTGTTGGACATATTTTTAGGCATTTATTTGACTAATAAACTATTCGATGAGGGATGCAAGCTTGCTCCTGTTTGTTGAATGTTAAATACAGTGCTTTCAGAAAGTATTCATTCCCTTTTACTTATTCCACACTTTGTAGCGCTACAGCCAGAATTTGGGGGAAGGCGCTCTTCCAGCGCCTTCTCAGCTCCTTCCTGCACCTTCCCAGTTGGGAGGCTAATGGAGCCCAGGTGAGGTTAATTAGTCAATTGAGTGTGTGATTGGCTGGACAATCAGCCCTAACAGTTGATAAGGCTGCTGCTGCTCACATTAGGGGAGAAAGGACGGGACACAGCAGCAGAAATGTTGGGGCTAAAATACTTTGAGTTTAAGATAACCTTTGGTACTGAAGTTATACTTTAAGTTCCTTATTTGTAAGCGTTTCTGTTGGTAAATTATGTAATAAAGCTTACTCTGCCTCACTGAGCCTCTGTACCCTGAGACCCTCTTAGCTCTGGTCTATGGCAGTGGCCTCCCCCCAGGCTCTGCCACACTCATCTACACAAAATACCCCATAATGACAAAGTGAAAACATGTTTTTAGAAATTCTTGCAAATATCTTTAAAATGAAATACAGAAATCTCACATTTACATAAGTATTCACACCCCTGAGTCACAACTTTGTAGAAACACCTTTAGCAGCGATTTCAGCCGTGAGTCTTTTTGGGTAAGTCTCTAAGAGATTTCCACACCCGGAATGTGCAACATTTGACCATTATTTTTTCAAAATTCTTCAAGCTCTGTCAAATTGGTTATTGATCATTGCTAGACAACCATTTCCAGGTCTTGCCATATATTTTCAAGTAGATTTAAGTCAAAACTGTAACTCGGCCACACAGGAACATTCACTGTCTTCTTGGTAAGCAACTCCTGTGTAGATTTGGCCTTGTGTTTTAGGTTATTGTCCTGCTGAAAGGTGAACTCATCTCCCAGTGTCTGGTGGAAAGCAGACTGAACCAGATTTTCCTTTAGGATTTTGCCTGTGCTTAGCTTCATTCCGTTTCTTTTTTGTATCCTGAAAAACTCCCCAGTCCTGAACAATTTCAAGCATACCTATAACATGATGCAGCCACCACCATGCTTGAAAATATGGAGAGTGGTACTCAGTAATGTGTTGTATTGGATTTGCCCCAAACATTACACTTTGTATTCAGGACAAAAAGTAAATTGCTTTGCCAAATTCTTTGCAGTATTACTTTAGTGCCTTGTTGCAAACAGGATGCATCTTTCTTCAGATTTGTATTCTGTAAAGGCTTCCTTCTTTTCACTCTGTCAATTAGGTTAGTATGTGGAGTAACTATGATGTTGTTGATCCATCCTCAGTTTTCTCTTATCACAGCCATTAAACTCTGTAACTGTTTTAAAGTCGCCATTGGCCTCATGGTGAAATCCCTGAGCGGTTTCCTTCCTCTGCGGCAACTGAGTTAGGAAGGATGCCTGTATCTTTGTAGTGACTGGGTGTTTTGCTACACCATCCAAAGTGTAATTAATAATTTCAACATGCTCAAATGGATATTCAATGTCTTTTTTTTTTTTTACCCATCTACCAATAGGTGCACTTCTTTGCGAGGCATTGGAAAACCTTGCTGGTCTTTGATGTTGAATCTGTGTTTGAAATTCACTGCTCGACTGAGGGACCTTACAGATAATTGTATGTGTGGGGTACAGAGATGAGGTACACTGTAAAAAATACTGTGCTAGTTCCACGTAAAAAATGTTTGCCAACTATTTGCATCAGCTTTTTGAGTATTTCCAACATTATGTATTTTTACGTATAATATTCTTAACTTTTAGTGTTTCACAAACACTAATATATTAAGACCAGCATAAAAAAATTATCAAATCCAGAACTGTTATTATACATTATATCTACTTAATATTTCTGATTAGTTACTTTCATTGATCATGTCTTAGTGTGAAACATGGCTTTATATATTTCATATCTTGACATTTTTATCCACTTTAGCAGCAATTGTTGAGCGCTCTGCTCGTTCCACTAGCCCTAACTGGAGGTAAAGCTGCAAGCATTGTAGCGTAATATATTTGCCTCTGTCATGAGTGGCGCACATGGTCTTACTAATGGTGAGAATGGGTGGTCTCATCATTGAACGTCATCCTTCATCATGATTTTGATATCCTTCATCATGATCCATTACACCTCATAGCATAACAAACTGTTTGATACTAATATAGAAATGTGCTTTTCGTTCTTCAAACATACATACAACATTGTGTAAAAGTATTGTAAAGTTTTTAAAAAATCAATTACCTACAATCCTCTGAAAACAGAGCCACATGGCAAGTTGTTGGAAGAACTTAAAATTATTTAGTTTAAGAAAATTATTATGAAAATTGAGTAAGTTAAACACAATGTTCTTTGTAGTTGTTTTTACACAGAAATAGTTGTTTAGATTATGCATTTATCTTATGTTGAATTATTTTGTATTTATTTCAGGTTGGTTGAACAAGTGAAGTAGAGTAAAGTACTAATTAAATTCAAGTAAAGATGACAACTACATTTTTTAAATGTAAAAATAATTATATTTCCAAGTATAATCTACTAACCACCTGAATCATTTTTTTACAGTGTAGTCATTACAAAATCTTGTTATGTGACTTGTTAAGCAAATGTTTACTCCTGAACTTATTTAGGCAGGCCATAACAAAGGGTTTGAATACTTATTGACTCAAGACATTTCAGCTTTTCATTTTTAATTAATTTGTAAAAAGTTCACTTTGACATTATGGGGTATTGTGTGTAGGCCAGTGACAAAACAATCTCAATTTAATCAATTTTAAATTCAGGCTGTAACACAACAAAATCTGGAAAAAGTTGAGGGGTGTGAATACTTTCTGAAGGCACTGTAGGCATACAGCAGCCAAAAGAACTTGCAGCAGTTTGAAAGAAGATAGGCTATTATTTATTCAGACCCACATAACCATTCAATCCTCGTGAAGAAAAGCATAGGCCATCTGCATCTTATTCTAGTCCTATTATTTAAGCATGTCATTCAGGGCTGGTGGGGCAGCCCCTAAAAAAAGAAATCATTGAGTTAATAAAGCCGCATACAAACATGGTCTCTTTTTTGCTTTCTTGAATAAGGCAGCTCCAAAATGCAGGTGTTTAAGCCTAGCTCAGTGCTTTCTGTGGTGGTGGGGCAGCCAGCGGAAAATACGGCGCCTAGGGCTTGGTAATGTTCTCTAGTTGCGCCGTGATTGGCTGTGTTCTGTCACTCATGGGACACTAGGTCACTGCAGAATCTACGGGGAGAGCTTGAAAATTCAAGCCCCTTGGGTGCTGCCATAGAGTGACATTAGAAGAGCCCATCCAAGAAGGCTCAAGGTCATTGGCCACAGATAAATGACGTCAAATCACATTATATCTACTGTAGCCTTGATTGGACTGATCATGTCAACATCATACTTTCAAAATCTTAGCAAACTAGACAAGCAGTCATCATCATGAATCATGTCAACAATCTACTGGCAAATCCTTTTCTATTCTTGTCATATGAAGATAAATTATAGCTAAAACGTATCGGTGCTCATCGGCCATTGGACATAAACATTACACATCAAGTTGGAAATCGCAAATTCAACATTTAGTGGTTTGGAAGGAATCAGTGGCTAACTGCAAGTGTTGCAAAGCAATCACTAGCCTGCTATACAGTGGAGTGGGTGTGTGGTCCAAGTCTGGGTTTAAGGGTCTCTTTTCCAAGCTTAAAATAATAAACATTCAACACCATGGGCCAGAAAAGTTTGAATACATTGGCCATGCTGTCAATCCAGCATTACTTCTGCCGCGTACAAAATAACTGGAAACTCTGAACTGGGAAATCTCTGATTTCAGTGAGTTCAAGACAACTGGGAACTCTGAAAAAATCTAGCTCAGACTGGGAAAATACGTTCTGAATGGTCATCCAACTCTGAATTCCAAGTCAGGAACCCGGGCCTCTTTCTAGAGCCCAGACCTGAAGATCACTGAAGTCATGATTCGACCTTGTTTTTTATCCCGAGTTCCCAATTACAATGAAAGCGCCATAAATCCAGAGAATGCCAGACTTTGATGACAAAGTTTGATGACAAAATTTGCCCACAAGGACCGCCGCGCCACCTTCCTGTCCAAGTGAGCACAGCACAACAAGGTCAGTCAAAAATGTATTGTATGCTGCTGCATAAATGATGTAATATGCCAGGGCGATTTGTATACTGTAGCTAAGAAAGTAATACTAAGTGTAGGTTGTGTAGTAAGCTGTTAGTAGCCCATGTGCCTCACCCTAATAATTTGGTCCCTTTCACCCTCATAACTTAACCTACTGTTTTTTTTTTTTTGACTTGGTGGTGCACATGTAGCCTATAGCCTGTTTTAGAGAAATGTAATCATCGAATATTGTAAGAGCTTTCATTGTCTGCTTATATGCCCCCTTTATTTATCATATGGTTCTAACTTGGTGTACAGGGAGAATACTGCCCATGTTCTGAATTTTGTCACTGTACATTTCAAAAGTGCTGAACAAATAGTTATATTGACTACGTCTGTCCTAGCTCGCTCATTAATGTCTTAATCGAAATTACGGATTGCCTCTTATCCGCTCTTCGTCCCTTTATGCCATAGTTTGTACATCTCAATTGTCAGTAGAAACCACATTTGTTTAAGCAAGTCACACATATCAGCTATGTTTTTTAAAAAGGCAGTAAATGAGGCTGACTGAACTGTTTCGCTGCCAGACAAGGCTCCGCTGATAGCCAGGTGCAGCAGTGGTAATGATTCACTCCATAGTGCTGAAAAGAAAGCTCTGCTGTTGGGACAGCTTTATGTAGGCCCTAACAGTTAGTGGGGACCGTTTGTCACCGTTATAGTGCAATTCATGTATTGTTTAGTGTTGTGTTCTGTAGTGGCTTTGCTGGCATGCATCTAAAAAAGGTTTTTGGAGTTTGCCCCACCAAGATTTACATGCTCAAATCGCCACTGATGTCATTACAATAATGAAGAGAAGGACAATGACATTTATTTCATTTAACTGTTGAGAGCAAGGAAGGAATGAAGCAACATTAGTGAAAGAGGAGGTAATATGTACAACATTTGGGCAAATATTATGAAAATTAATTCCTTCAGCCTACTATTTATAAAAATGTAAAATAGGCCCTATTATTATTATAAATCAAAAACAAATTCACTAGCCTATAATTGTAACTTTGTAGGCCGCATGTCCTGCATAAGTCAATGAACCGTCAGCATCACGTGTTCTTCATGGTTTGAAAGAGGTGTGTAGTTCGAATAGGTGTTATAGTGTGTCATGCTGCACATCCACAACATCAACATTCACCAATAGCCTTCGTTATGAGCCAGTGGTTTCAATGTTGGGGCCAGTACCTTTGAAAAGCCACTGGCCCGGTTTGCCACTAGCAAATTTACCTGAATGTCAAGCCCTGTTGACTGATATGACATTATGTGTAAAATAAGTTGATATTGTCAACCTATAGATAGCTACCTCACAAATCCTTGATCCTGGTTTGGGAAACCACAAATTAAAACTGTATTTCTCTCCTGCTCTTCTGATAGCCCTAAACCACAATTCCTGCCTTTTCTTTTCTTTTGGAAAACTGCATTTCTTTATTTTGTTTGCCCCATCACCCCTATTTGATCCAAATTGGGGCAGCACATTTAACCATATTTGGCAAATAGTAAATGTCCACGAATGGTTTTGATTAGCTAGCTAGTTACTTTGTAGCAATGTTTTCAGCAAATGATACAACTATATTCAATATTGCCATTTGATAATTAACTGTCAAAACCCATCTGTGACTAATTCAAACAAAAATAACATAAGACATTAACGTGAAACACTCATACTTGTAATGCTTGTGTTGAGTGTTTTCGTACACAATCATGGTTGGATACAATTGGCTTCTGGTCTGACGCTAACATTGGGATTAATAACAATTGCTCCTATATCCCCAATATTATCAAAAACCACTGTTTTGTTAGCAATTTCTGTACAATATCCATAGCGTTAGACATATGCAAGGATGATTTTCACAGGCTAAAAAATACTGTACATCGGGGACAGAATATTAATAGAAACAAGCATGCACAGACTAGTCTGTGACACAACTGTCTTTATTTACGTTGAATTACATCAGAATATTACAAAAACACATGCATAAATCCACTTTCTTTCAGTTTTTTTGGTGCTTCGGCAATACGCCTCCATTCATTCTGAACGCAGAAGCTGGTCTGTATTGAATAATAGTGTCGCAAAGAGTTATGTCTTAACCTGTATTTCTTCAACCTAGGTCTAGGGTGTCTAAAGAATTAGACAGATGTCATATCGGTAGTTCCATCATTGCCATGGTGCCGGAATAGCCTAGGCTACGTGTCAAACTCATTCCATGGAGGGCCGAGTGTCTGCGGGTTTTCGCTCCTCCCTTGTACTGATGAATTAAGGTCACTAATTAGTAAAGAACTCTCCTCAACTGGTTGTCTAGGTCTTAATTAAAAGGAAAAACCAAAAACCTGCAGACACTAGACCCTCCAAGGAATGAGTTTATGAGCTCCTGTACATTTGTAAATATTGAATCATTTCTAGGTATTTTTTATTACATTTTTTTGTTTGTTATCTAATTTGTTATCTATGAGCATGGTATGACTGGCAAGTCAGTTGGTTTTGGCATCTAATGTTTCACTGTCATCAATAACCTTAGCTAGCTAACTAGCTAGCTAGCAAACTAACTAGGTAATGTTTTGATTCAAAGTAAGGGGATGTTTGTGTTTTTGAGATGAGGATGCTGAAGTTAATGTTTTGAGCAGTTTTCTTGAGTGGTTAGCTCCAAGGCTGACTATTCTGGACTGATGTTCAGTGTGCTTTTCTGGCGCCTTCGTGTCTGTCGTGACTTCACCCAGGGTGAGTGCTACATATCGGTAGTGGAGGACTTCTACCCATTGAGTCTGACTTCAGAGACTACTACAGAGATGGCAATGGCAGTGGTTCCCTGATGAACAGCTCTGGACCAGTCTGAAACCCCCTGGATGTGACCCCATCTGTTTCATCTCTGAAATGCCTTTACCTAACCCTTCCTCCTGGGGCTGAGTGCTCAAGCCATGAATGAACTTCCCTGCCTGTCATGATCGTCCCGTCCATCATCTACGCAATAGTGATTTGTTCTTTTTTTTCACTCATTAATATTAAAGCACTTTGAGATTATTTATGTAATGAAATGTGCTATAAAAGTTAAAGGTCCAATCCAGCCGTTTTTATCTCAATATCATATAATTTCTGATGTCACCAGGCAGGCCAAACAGGCAGAAATTTCGGGCATTCTTTTCAAACAGCTCTTACACTAAAATGATCATAATTTTCACAATTTCACAGTATTATTCCAACCTCATAGTGTTGAACTACAGTACATATAAAACGCAGGAAAATCACATTTTTGACTGCACTGGGCCTTTAAAAATAAGAAGTTTTAAATTTACAGTTCTTATAGAACAAAACTGTTTTTTAGACATTTTTGTAAATGTATTACAAATTAAAAAAAGGAAATAATACATTTACATTAGTATTCAGACCCTTTACTCAGTACTTTGTTGAAGCTCCTTTGGCAGTGATTACAGCCTCGAGTCTTCTTGGGTATGGCACACCTATATTTGATGAGCTTCTCCCATTCTTCTCTGCAGATCCTCTCAAGCTCTGTCAGGTAGGATGGGGAGCGTCGCTGCACAGCTATTTTCAGGTCTCTCCAGAGATGTTTGATCGGGTTCAAGTCCATTCATAGACTTGTCCCGAAGCCACTCTTGCGTTGTCTTGGCTGTGTGCTTAGGGTCATTGTCCTGTTGGAAGGTGAACCTTCGCCCCAGTCTGAGGTCCTGAGTGCTTTGGAGCAGGTTTTCATCAATCAGGCCTTTATCGTAGAGTGGCCAGACGGAAGCCACTCATCAGTAAAAGGCACATGACAGCCCGCTTGGAGTTTGCCAAAAGGCACCTAAAGGACTCTCAGACCATGAGAAACAAGATTCTCTGGTCTGATGAAACCAAGATTGAACTCTTTGGCCTGAATGCCAAGCGTCACATCTGGAGGAAACCTGGCACCATCCCTATGGTGAAGCATGGTGGTGGCAGCATCATGCTGTAGGGTTGTTTTTCAGCGGCAGGGACTGGGAGACTAGTCAGGATCGAGGGAAAGATGAACGGAGCAAAGTACAGAGAGATCCTTGATGAAAACCTGCTCCAGAGCGCTCAGGACGTCAGACTGGGGCGAAGGTTCACCTTCCAACAGGACAACAACCTTAAGCACACAGCCAAGACAACACAGGAGTGGCTTCGGGACAATGGCCTTGAGTGGCCCAGCCAGAGCCCGGACTTGAACTCTATCGATCATCTCTGGAGAGACCTGAAAATAGCTGTGCAGCGATGTTCCCCATTCAACCTGACAGAGCTTGAGAGGATCTGCAGAGAAGAATGGGAGAAACTCCCCAAATACAGGTGTGCCAAGCTTGTAGCATTATACCCAAGAACACTTGAGGCTGTAATCGCTGCCAAATGTGCATCATCAAAGTACTGAGTAAAGGGTCTGAATACTTATGTAAATAAGTATATAAATGTGCAATACTTTCTACAAATCTGTTTTCGCTTTGTCATTATGGGGCATTGAATGTATTTTAGAATAAGGCTGTAATGTAACAAAATGTGGCAAAAGACAAGGGGTCTGAACACTTTCCAAATGCACCGTAATTAGGCCAAATACAGGTAGGCTTCAAACATGGAAAATCATGCCACTCGCTCAAGAGTTATAATAATATAATATAATATGCCATTTAGCAGACGCTTTTATCCAAAGCGACTTACAGTCATGCGTGCATACATATATATATTTTTTTGTGTATGAGTGTTCCCGGGGATCGAACCCACTACCTTGGCGTTACAAGCGCCGTGCTCTACCAGCTGAGCTACAGAGGACCACGAGTTCAGCAACACGTTTTGATATGGCACAATACACTTCTGTGAATAAATTCGATCCACCTAAACAATTTAGCAATGCCAGCCTACCATAAATACATTTCCAATATGTAGAGTTCCATTTACAGCAACGAAAACCAATAGGCTACCAAGAAAGGCTATTATTATGGTTATCTATTTCTAGAATGAAACATACCGATATGTAACTATACCCAGGGGCATCATTTGGGTTCTTGCATTGGAATTATATTGAATTCTGCTTACAGTATATCACGCTATACCACAATAAACATAAAAGTAAAAAAAACGCTTTTGACCATTAAGTGACAGGTTCAATGGCACGAAATATCGCTGTGCACTATCAGCACCATGGACAGTGTCCTACACACTAAAGCAAGATTTAGAATTAAAACAGATTGTTTCAATCTTACATTTTCAAAAGTGTTGGAACCTCCTGAGTAATCGATCGTTCCATTCCCCCAGAAATCTTCTTGTAAGAGCCCCCTCAAATGCCAGCTGGATTAGTTTAGCTTTCCTCGGGTGTAGCATGCTTCTTCTGTGCTGACTGAACACTTGTCAAAGTGGAAAATTAGTTATCGCAGGTAGCTGTGGACGCCCCAAAAGTCAGTCCATGTTTCAGTGCAGTCAGCACGGTCGGCATAGTGGAGAGAGGCCTAGAGAATCATTGCAGGATATCAAAAGGGGGCTATTTGTCCTCATTGGAGCCAGAGCGGGTGATTTCAGTCCGCAAAAACTGGCGAGCGACACTAAACTCAGCTTCCACCAAGTCTGTTTTGCTTAGATCCAGCAGTGGTTTCTCCTTTTTAGAAAGTCTAGAAAGTGATGGGTCTCTGCCACTGGCACTGCACTGTGCCCAAATGGCTTCGAACTTTCTGTCGCACCTCAGCTTCTCGACACACTCGAATGAGGTGCGGACCACTTTTACTCCAGTGTAAAGATCCATTGCTTTTGTTTGGAAGATCGAGAAGACTGAGGATTCTGTGCACCATGGTGGCTGTAAACTTAAAGCCGGGGTCCGTCACCGCATTCAGCAGCCATGTAGCCTCGAGTCTTATTTCTGTGTTGTAGGAACGCGTGCGTTTTTTCCCGCTTTTTATGGAAACCCAAAGAAGTCATACCTAACCACCTATTGGCTTTCCATAGCCCCCCTACACACACCGCGGCGCACCCTGTCCATTATGCTGACACAGCGCAGCCAACCTGTCACTCAATCATTTAAACTTTTTTTCTATTTTTATATATGGACATAAAACTAAAACTGAAGGGGCTGAAGTTTGAACTGAGGAGCCTACGTCCCCTTTAGCACCATAACGGATCCAGGCCCAGGCCTATTGTTTACATTTTTGTTGGTGGCACTTTGATATCTCGATAATTTGCAGCTGTTGAAGTCTATCAAAAGTGCACGAATCAGCACGAATTAGATTGAGCAATAAAAGACCCATTCATTTTGACAGTATGGAGCACAATACCACAAAGAAGTTTAGAAGGGAGGAACTCCCTCAAACTTCTATTCCACAGTCTGTTGCAAGAGCGCATTTTTCACTGGCTGTCCACTGGTCGCAAAACAATGATTGATAGGCAGCTTAAACTTCTTAAATATAAATCATTATTGGGTTAAAATACACATAGCCTGTACATTTGTGAACAGCCATCCACAACAATCACAATCCGTTAGGTACAAATAGCTAAATGATAGAACAGCAGTGTGTTTCACATCAATGTGCTATGTAAATATCAATAACAGGTGATATCCGTATCCAACCTGGTCTCAGAGCATTTCGTATTATTCTGTATGTAAATCCGATACATTCCATTTAGTATGATATGTTACATTTTGTATGGTATATATTAATTTGGGGATGTCCATCATCAATTTCATATGATATGTTACGAATTACAATTCATATGATATGTTACTGATTGCAATTCATACAATATGTTACGAATTTGCAAAGGTGGCTAACGCTAATGTTAGCTAGTTCTAGGGGTTAGGGGTAAGGTTAGCTAAAAGGGTTAAGGTTAGGGTTAGGAGAAGGGTTAGCTAACATGATAATAGTTACAAAGTACCTAAAAAGTAGTAAGTATACTGAACACAAATATAAACGCAACATGCAACAATTTCATTGATTTTACTGTGTTATAGTTCATATGAGGAAATCAGTCAATTGAAATAAATAAATTAGGTCCTAATCTATGGATTTCACATGACTGGGAATACAGATATCAATCTGTTGGTCACAGATACCTTTAGAAAAATGTGCCTCATATTGGGCCTCAGGATCTCGTTATGGTATTGTTGTGCATTCAAATTGCCATCGATAAAATGCAATTGTGTTCATTGTCCGTGGCTTATGCCTGCCCATACAATAACCCCACCACCACCATGGGGCACTATTTTCACAACGTTGACATCAGCTAACTGATCGCCCACACGACGCCATACACGTGGTCTGCGGTTGTGAGGCCAGTTGGACGTACTGCCTAATTCTCTAAAACAACTTTGGCGGCGGCTTATGGTAGAGAAATGAACAAATTCCCTGGCAACAGCTCTGGTGGACATTCCTGCAGTCAGCATGCCAATTGCACGCTCCCTCAAAACTTGAGACATCCGTGGGATTGTGTTGTGTGACAAAACTGCACATTTTAAAGTGGCCTTTTATTGTCCCCAGGACAAGGTGCACCTGTGTAATGATCATCCTGTTTAATCAGCTTCTTGATATGCCATACCTGTCAGGTGGATGGATTATCTTGACAAAGGAGAAATGCTCACTAACAGGGATGTAAACAAATTAGTGCACAAAATTGGAGAGAAATAAGCTTTTTGTGCATATGGAACATTTCTGGGATATTTTATTTCAGCTCATGAAACAAGGGACCAACACTTTACATGTTGCGTTTATATTTTTGTTCAGTGTAGTAAAGTTGCTAATTACCTAAAATGCTAAAGTTGTCCGTGATGAGATTCGAACACACAACCTTTGGGATGCTAGACGTTAGCATTATACACCTACACATCCACCCCGACCAACCACCCTCCTTTTGTTTTTGCCTTAAGTAACATTCTGTCTTATGTAACCATACCAAATGTAATTGCCCATAGGCTACCATCCTTACCTCCAAGCGTTTAATAAAGTTGGATATTCTATGGATGCCGACAGCAGTCCCACCATTGGATGATATAGCTTGGACTGTAGCCTACAAAAGCCTATACCTACTCCTTTCCCGCGATCCATCAAACACATTTGGTGTGTCATCATACTGGTCTCTGACTTGTGATCAGACTCGCTCAGGCGGAACAAACTTAAACTTGCGCCTTTCTTCAATGCTGATTTGAATGTCATTGAGAAAACAAAAAGGTGACAAATATTTTTTTCGCACACATTCTTTCTGAATTTAAAAGTCTTCCTGGAATTGATCATGTAGTTTTGCAAAAGTACCTGTAAATTGATTACAATATTTTTGCTGGTAACGTAATGGATTACATTTATAGTTTTTTGTAGTCAGTTATTCCCCAACCCTGGTAATGGCAGGGAGAAATATGATAACTTGGCTCCTTCAGAAACCTCTCTCTGTCAGAGCAGAACGGCATACATTCACAAACAACAACAATACCTTTCAACACAAATAGCAATACCCTTCAGCCAAGCTTTTCCCAATTGCCAATTGTGTTACAACAATGTATACAATCCTCAAATGATCTTGGCATATTTATGGTTAATCTGTTATTGTAGAAGTGTGTAGGTTGACATTCTGACCTCTGAGGAGGGTTATATAGGGAATGGGCTGCCTGTGTAAACGCAGCCATGTCTGTTTCGTATGCAGTCTCACCTACCTATTAGGGCAACCTCTATCACCATCCTCGTCTCCATAACCCTTTATCCATTGATTGAATAAGCTGCTCATCACCATTATTGGAGCTATAAGAGAGAGAAACCGAGTCAAGGGTTGTGTCCCAAATGGTACCCTATTCCCTATATAGTGAACTACTTTTTGACAAGAGCCCTATGGGCACTATTTAGGAAATAGGGTGCCATTTGGGATGCAACCAAGGCTTTTTATCATTAACAGTGCCCATCGTCTGCTACTTTACCTAGCTACTGCCTGCCAGATCCCCCGTCATTCATTTGCAAATCAAGGCAACAGAAAGAGAAAACATTATTTCTAATTCTACCTGGAGGCCGAACCCATTGGACTGATGTGGGTGGTGGAGGAGGGGAGGGAAGGAGAGGAGAAAAGAGAGAAGGAGGGGAAGGCGAAAGCAGCATCTGATGCATAATGTAGGTGATGAATAAGTAAATGCTTAAATCGCATGTCGTAAAGCCATCATTTAGGATTTGTGTCGGCATAAACAACCTGTCTCTGCTTGCTTTTTTACTGCGGGCTGGGAGAACATAGACGGAGAGATACAGGGAGAGAGAGAGAGAGAGAGAGGGAGAGACCGAGAGAGAGAGAGAGGGAGAGAGAGAGAGGAGAGAGAGAGAGAGAGAGAGAGAGAGAGAGAGAGAGAGAGAGAGAGAGAGAGAGAGAGAGAGAGAGAGAGAGAGAGAGAGAGAGAGAGAGAAAGAGAGAGAGCTCTGTATTGCAGAGAGAGATGGAGACGATTTTGTGGGTGACCTTTAGTTTAGTGGTTGTCAATTTATCCTGGCGAGGAGAAAGAACGTCAGCGCAAATGTGCCCAGACAAGGGCAGTTCTCAGAGCAGCTCAGAATGCGTTTAGCGGCATAGGTCATTTAGTTGAAGTAGGCGTATCAGGTTATTACTGCAAGACAGACCCCTTTCCACCTCCTCACTTCAGACTGTTGCTCTTCAGTACCACATTACGACTTTACGACCTAGTTGGCTAGATAAAACACTGAGGGTACTTTGTAGACTGGAGGGGAAAAGACAGATGCAAAAGAAAAGAACAGCCCAGCAATGTTGAAGTATTTAAAGTAATGTATTTTCTTCCGTCCATAAAGGATGTTTTCAGCTGATGAATGGAGGCGCCAGAAAATATTTTTGTTTACAAGACGTGGCCGTAATAGCTCCAAAAGCCCCACATCTCACAGGATGCCTCCCAAATCACAGCATATTCCCTATATTGTGCAGTACTTTTCACCAGAGCCCTATGGGACACACACACACACACACACACACACACACACACACACACACACACACACACACACACACACACACACACACACACACACACACACACACACACACATAATAATTTAATGTAGTATTGTAATATTGTAATGTAATAATGGAGCAATGTCAACTTGTAAAGGACGGACTGGGACAAGAATTCGGCCCTGGCATTTTATCCACACCAGCCCACATCACTGCGCGCACTGCCAATTTCCTGATCTTTCTTATATCTCTCAGATATGGGACAGACGCAACATTTTTTTGGAATTGTTTGTTACTGAAGTGGAATGCAAATAGTGTTTTTATGACTCCCTGTTTTTCCATGTATGAATCTGTTATTCAATGCGTTTCTATGGGATAATAGCGGTAAGGCCAAATTCAATGTTTTATCAAATAATAGTTTTATAAAAAAATATATATAGCTAAAGGGGTCCTAAAATTCAAAATCAAATAGCTTAGACTCTTAAGGATCAACTAGATCGCTAACTCTAAATATAATACCCACTGCTAGTAGCCATCCGACAGTTGAATGTCCTAAAAACACTTTTTTTAGTTGTAGGCTACTAGCCATGAGACCTATAGGCCTATGCCCTCGCAATGGCGGGTGCACCACTCCATATCTCAAAGCCATATCAAATAGCTTGGTTGTAAAATAGTAGCTATTGAGCTTTGACAGGGACAAGAGACGAAGCTTCCAAAGCTGTGTTTTTCCCATAATTGCATTTTGAAATGTTATACAATCAGAACACATTTTTCTCTCAAGCGAATATGAGGGGAGAGTAGATTGGCTCGCTCATTACAGTAGCAGGCCCCAGCGAGACAGGCACAGGTGCCCGCAGGGCACACACGGGACTCATGAGGATAATGCACTATACTGTTTGACCAAATCATGGTTTTAGCCGCCCAAAAAATAGGACGTTTTGAGTGAGGTGAAAATTTAGAATGTGCCCTTTCTATTTTATAGGCACCCATTCCCTTTTTTACAATCCATGATCTTGTCTAACTGATGACAGAGTCAGAGCAGGTCTATTTCCTGATGCCAGGTTTGACTTTAAATCTGAGTTACTGAGTTTGCGTGACCGCACCTCAGCCTATCAGAATACCCGGCGGCCCATCCTGGCCCACTGGTCAGCCAAAGGCTCATTATACGGGTAACTGCCAAAATAAAGGAAACACCAACATAAAGTGTCTTAATAGGGTGTTGGGCCACCACGAGCCAGAACAGCTTCAATGCACCTTGGCATTGATTCTATAAGTGTCGGGAACTCTATTGGAGGGATGCGACACCATTCGTTCACAAGGAATTCAATATTTGGTGTTTTGTTGATGGTGGTGGAAAACGCTGTCTCAGGCGCTGCTCCAGAAGTGTTCAATTGGGTTGAGATGTGGTGACTGAGACGGCCATGGCATGTGGTTTACATTGTTTTCATGCTCATCAAACCATTCAGTGACCACTCATGCCCTGTGGATGGGGGCATTGTCATCTTATGGGGGCATAGCCATGGTAGCCAAAATAATGGCAAAAATAATGGCCTGCCCAGCATTTTTATACATGACCCTAAGGATGATGGGATGTTAGTTGATTAATTAACTCAGGAACCACAACTGTGTGGAAGGACCTACTTTCAATATACTTTGTATCCCTCATTTACTCAAGTGTTTCCATTATTTTGGCAATTACATGTAGATTAGTATAACAGAGAAATTGCACCAAAACCTAAACAATATATTATATCAGGCCCTCGGGCCATCGGCTGTGTCACCTTCTTCATTTTTATAGATATTTTTGTTTTGTGTGTTAATTTCGATCAGCCCACCCAACAAAAAATGGTCCAGCCAATCTGGCATTTGACAGAATTGCCAGATGGCCAATCCACCCCTGTATTGCACAATGTTTTGTTTGGTATAATGTTTTATCTCTGTTTGGACCCCAGGAAGAGTAGCTGCTGCCTTAACAACAGCTAATGGGGATCCTAATAAAATACTAAATGGGCACTGGTCAAAAGTAATGCACTATATAGGGAAAAGGATGCCTTTTGGGACTCAGACTGCCCCTTGCAGTTTTTGTGTGAGAGTAGTGTACTGGTGGTGTACTGTATGATTGGCTGCGTGTCCTGATAAAGCCTCTCATATCCATGGCGGACATTATGGCTAGACAGATGTTTATAGAACCCCGGGTGGGTCACTGGGAGGATATGGAGTTGTGAAGTGCATAAAACAGGTCTGGACAGAGGCAGAGGGAGCCAGACAGACCAAATAAAAACTGGGTCCTTGAGACAGATCAATTACCAAGCAGAGTTGAAGAAACGTCAGGCCAGACTGCTTGTGTAACCAAGGTGTCCTTAAAACCTTAGTTTACCGATAGCTTTGATTAGAACATCCTGTACACCTACGGACTGAAGACACCTAAGACTGAGACTATTCAAACATCAAATGGCTGCCACCTCTGACTTCTAAACAGAATGGAAGAACATGGTGTAAAATTTAAACCACTATACTGTCTGACTATACATTGAAGGCTGTGTAGATATGCCTCCTAACACTCTTTAAGTACATGAACAGTTCTCATGAAGGACTTGCTTTCTGGAAATAAATAGTTTAAGGAATTGGATAAGTCAAACTGTGCACTGTTGAGATGAGAAAAGCAGTGTAATGTGTTTTCACAGTGGCTAGTTGGGGCCAAAAAGGCATTCATCTTAAACGTTGCCCCTAGCAACTTGACCGTCAGGAAACCCAATCCAGCAGTTGGTGGCTGTTTGTCAGAGATAATAGAAGCTTATAGGCTTAACCTGGGAGGAGTGTGTGAGTGTATGTATAGATAGAGAGTGAATTAAATTCATTTTTCTAACTACTGGTTGGAAGGCTGTCTTGCAGGAAAGGATGGGTTGTGAAATGCTGCTTGGGGACCTGATAGAGCTTTAGAGTGATCATTCTAAACATAACAATATAACACTAACTGTTCAGGAGAAATGTAGCGGACATTGCAACAGCATGTCTTAGAGTCGATGTTTAACAAGATTAAAGGTTTTCTCGATCTGATCAGGAACAGAAAATACATTTCATGTTGTAAGCGGGGGAAGTGAGAGTGGGATGGAATGGATGGATGGATGGTGGGGATGGTGGTGGATAAGGGGGGTTCTATTGAAGTACGAGGCCCAGTTTTCAGCATAAATGAAGTTTTAATCATGGGCTTGTGAACTTTGATCTCCCTGCCAGACCTCTGGTTGAGCAGAGCAGATAGATCAAGGTAAACTCAGTAGAGAAAGGAAACAGCATGAGCTGTGCGAGATCATCACCAACATTGAAAGAAAGGGACGTGGGAGAGATGGATAGAGAGAGAAAAGAAAGAGACAAAGAGAGGAGAGAGCACAGAAGGAATCATTAAACCATCCATCTGTTGAGGGACAAAACAGACAATGTTACCAAAATAACAACCTGAGTAAAAACATTTTACCCTCTCAAAAAGTAGCCATCGACCAGCCACTCTTTATGTTTTACATATGATTTGATGTTACTTTATATTGGTAAGAGAGAACATGAACCTCATAGGCCATTGAGCCTTGGGTCATGTAATTAGATAGGTCATATCTTTACTGATTTTAATTATATTCGTAGGGCAAAATAGCACATTTTCAGTCACCAGCACCGACAGACACTACACTCAATACACTTCCCCAGTTTGTTCTCTAGTTTGGAATATTTATACTAATTTGTTGCCATTCAATACCTCTCAAGGATATTTTATGTGTTGTTTCCTTATTCTATTGTACTCCTTACTCAGATTTATTGAGTTTAGTTACAATCTATGGTTTGTCCCTATGAATTTGTCAAATATGAATCAGAAACGTCAGTCAAACTGTAAAACTGTCCAGTATTATGTGTCACTATTAGTATTCAACTTCCTTTATGATACACAGCATCACCAATCCGTACCTGGAGTTAAAAGACAAAAGGCCTACGATTTCAACGATTTACACATTAATTCATAAAACAGCAGAACAAAAGGTAGGAGGATTCCGATAAAAATGAACATCTCAAAGTGAAGCATAGATAAAGATAGTTTCATGTTTTTGTTTTATTCATTTTATTACCTTTGGAAAGTAAAACGATACAAACTTTGCAGAGGTGGCAACAATTTGTAGTGCAAGAAGAGCTTCAATAGCTGATAACATATCTGAAAAGAGGAACCTCCTTTGTGAGAGATTGTGGGAGCAGAACATTTCTTGGTATGGCAGACGTGAAGGAGCCAATCTTAATTGCTGTAGATTCACAAAATCTATTCACTGCAGGGATGCTGTTTGTATGAAAGCCTGGAGGTATGCAGGCTTTTAGCCTTCCAATCTGCAGAAATGTGTATAGCAACACTCTCAGTGCACTAGCTTGTTACTATTCTATTATCTTCTAACTGGTTACAGTTCAGCTGATTGTGTATCATATAGTGTCTCTTTGAGATGTGAATACATACAGTTGAAGTCGGAAGTTTACATACACTTAGGTTGGAATCATTAAAACTCGTTTTTCAACCACTCCACAAATTTCTTGTTAACAAACTATAGTTTTGGCTTGTGCATGACTCATGTACTTTTTCCTACAATTGTTTACAGACAGAGTATTTCACTTATAATTCACTGTATCACAATTCCAGTGGGTCAGAAGTTTACATACACTAAGTTGTCTGTGCCTTTAAACAGCTTGGAAAATTCCAGAAAATGATGTCATGGCTTTAGAAGCTTCAGATAGGCTAATTGACATCATTTGAGTCAATTGGAGGTGTACCTGTGGATGTATTTCAAGGCCTACCTTCAAACTCAGTGTCTCTTTGCTTGACATCATGGGAAAATCAAAAGAAATCTCAGAAAAAAATGTGTAGACCTCCACAAGTCTTGTTCATCCTTGGGAGCAATTTCTAAACGCCTGAAGGTACCACATTCATCTGTACAAATAATAGTACGCAAGTATAAACACCATGGGACCACGCAGCCGTCATACAGCTCAGGAAGGAGACGTGTTCTGTCTCCTAGAGATGAACATACTTTGGTGCGAAAAGTGCAAATCAATCCCAGAACAACAGAAAAGGAACTTGTGAAGATGCTGAGGAAACAGGTACAAAGGTATCTATATCCACAGTTAAACAAGTCCTATATCGACATAACCTGAAAGGCCGCTCAGCAAGGAAGAAGCCACCGCTCCAAAACCACCATAAAAAAGGCAGACTACAGTTTGCAACTGCACATGGAGACAAAGATCGTACTTTTTGGAGAAATTTCCTCTGGTCCTCTGGTATGTTTGGCCATAATGACAATCGTTATGTTTGGAGGAATAAGGGGGCCTTGCAAGCCGAAGAACACCATCCCAACCGTGAAGCACAGGGGTGGCAGCAGCATGCTGTGGGGGTGCTTTGCTGCAGGAGGGACTGGTGCACTTCACAAAATAGATGGCATCATGAGGAAGGAAAATGATGTGGATATATTGAAGCAACATCTCAAGACATCAGTCAGGAAGTTAAAGCTTGGTCACAAATGGGTCTTCCAAATGGACAATGACCCCAAGCATACTTCCAAAGTTGTGGTAAAATGGCTTAAGGACAACAAAGTCAAGGTATTGGAGTGGCCATCACAAAGCGACCTCAATCCTATAGAACATTTGTGGGCAGAACTGAAAAAAGCGTGTGCGAGCAAGGAGGCCTACAAACCTGACTCAGTTACACCAGCTCTCTCAGGAAGAATGGGCCAAAATTCACCCAACTTATTGTGGGAAGCTTGTGGAAGGCTACCCACAATGTGTGACCCAAGTTAAACAATTTAAAGGCAATGCTACCAAATACTAATTGTGTGTATGTAAACTTCTGACCCACTGGGAATGTGATGAAAGAAATAAAAGCTGAAATAAATAATTCTCTCTACTATTATTCTGACATTTCACATTCTTAAAATAAAGTGGTGATCCTAACTGACCTAAAACAGGGAATTTTTACTAGGATTAAATGTCAGGAATTGTGAAAAACTGAGTTTAAATGTATTTGGCTAAGGTGTACGTAAACGTCCGACTTCAACTTTATGTAGGATCTTAATTTGATCACCCTGTTGTTGCAGGAAATTTCTTGCACTGCAGGAAATGCAAACTTGGAAAGGCTTCTAAAGTTTGTAATTTTCAATTTAAATGTCGGACTTCATTTGCCCTAACCAAAACATTTGTCAACCCCTAGAAAAATGTCAATTCATTATTATCCACACAATAATTAACATTTCCTGTTGCTGAATAATTATTTTCCTTCTGTGAGAAACTGGTTAAATTAAGATCCTACACTTGTATGGTGTAGAGATTGCAAACCACGGCTGGCAGTAGAGGATGATGGTCTTTTGTTTTTCTTCCGGTCTATTGTTTTCAATTCTGAAAGGCCGACCCTTATGATGCTGGAGCTGTAGTGGTGTTTCTCCACTACTCAGGAGGAATGTGTTGTCCACTGATTTCTGACTTGGCCCATTTGGTCTCTCCTCAGCTATTTTAGGCCTCTCTCTGAACTGCTTATTAATTCAGTACCTGGAGGCATAGAAGAGAGCTGCCGTGCATTTTCCCTATTTCAAATGGAGGTTCAAGGGCTTTAAAAATGTATATCTTTATTGTATTAGAGGAAGAGTGGATCCATATTTCCATGGAAAAAGAAACAAGAACAACAAAGAACAAAGGGAAATGGCCCATATAGTGCCTTTTGTTTCTAAAAACAGCATTCAAGAATAAAGGTTGTCTGGCCCACTTTACCAGAAGAATACACAACCAAGCAGAATGTGCTGAAATATATAATAAGGTTGTGTCCAGAATGCCACCCTATTCCCTACATAGTGCACTACTTTTGAACCGAGCCCCGTGGGCCCTGGTCAAAAGTAGTGCACTATATAGGGCAGGGTTCTTCAATTCTGGTCCTGGAGGGCCGAAACACTTCTGTTTTTTATTTCTACCTGGTAGTTAATTGCACTCACCTGGTGTCCCAGGTCTGAATTAGCCCCTGATTAGAAGGAGAGGATGAACAACAGAGGTGTCTCGGCCCTCCAGGACCGGAATTGAAAAACCCTGATATAGGGGATAGGCCACGGGTGACATTTGGGACGTAACCTTTTCACGTGTGAGTTCCAAATATCTCTAACGGTTGCCCCAGCGTGAGTTTTATTATGCGTGTGATGTCAGAATGCACTCACTGTTCCAAAATGTGATTGTTACGCAACAGGACAGTCCTCAAACCAAGGCACGCTGCCTGCTATTTATCTATAGGCTATGTTTAAACTTGTCAATTTCAAATTATTTTCTAACAACAGTTTGAATTGAGGTGTGTTCCACCTCCTCATTAATTCACATAAGAGGTAGACCATTTCACTGTTGTGGACAATTTATGTTTGAGGCCTTACTGAGCCGAACAAACTTTCTTCATCGAGAGCCCAAGCACTTCCCCAGTGTTTCCCCAGATCAAGTGTGAAGATATTACATACGTAAAAATGTATGCACACATGACTGTAAGTCGCTTTGGATAAAAGCGTCTGCTAAATGGCATATTATTATTATTATTATATTATTATATATTGAGCATCTCTAGTCAGAACAGGCCTTGCACAAACTTTTTCCCCAGGCACATTTTCTGGCTGACGCACGCATTGCCTTCATTGTTGTTTTCCTTACCAATTGGACTTTGGACATGTGTGCGTTCCTATCAAAGCAAGTGCCTTATTTTCTGTATATCGTGTTGTCGTTTCTACTGTTGCATACAGTATGAACAGTACCAGTCAAAAGTTTGGACACACCTACTCATTCAAGGGTTTTTCTTTATATTTTTTTCTACATTGTAGAATAATAGTAAAGACATCAACAGATGAAATAACACATATTGAATCATGTAGCAACCAAAAAAGTGTTCATATATTTTACATTTGAGATTCTTCAAATAGCCACCCTTTGCCTTGATGACAGCTTTGCACACTCTTGGCATTCTCTCATCCAGCTTCACCTGGAATGCCTTTCCAACAGTCTTGAAGGAGTTCCCACATACACTACCGTTAAAAAGGTTGGGGTCACTCAGAAATGTCCTTGTTTTCGAAAGAAAATCACTTTTTTTGTTCATTAAAATAACATCAAATTGATCAGAAATACAGTGTAGACATTGTTAATGTTGTAAATGGCTATTGTAACTGGAAACGGCTGATTTTTAATGGAATATCTACATGGGCTTACAGAGGCCCATTATCAGCAACCATCAGTCCTGTGTTCCAATGGCACGTTGTGTTTGCTAATCCAAGTTTATCATTTTAAAAAGCGAATTAACAATTATGTTAGCACAGCTGAAAACTGTTGTGCTGATTAAAGAAGCAATAAAACTGGCCTTCTTGAGACTAGTTGAGTATCTGGAGCATCAGTAATTGTGGGTTCGATTACAGGCTCAAAATGGTCAGGAACAAATAACTTTCTTCTGAAAGTCGTCAGTCTATTCTTGTTCTGAGAAATGAAGGCTATTCCATGTGAGAAATTGCCAAGAAACTGAAGATCTCGTACACTGCTGTGTACTACTCCCTTCACAGAACAGCGCAAACTGGCTCTAACCAGAATTGAAAGAGGAGTGGGAGGCCCCGGTGCACAACTGAGCAAGAGGACATACATTAGAGTGTCTAGTTTGAGAAACAGATGCCTCACAGGTCCTCAACTGGCAGCTTCATTAAATAGTACCCGCAAAACACCGGTCTCAACGTCAACAGTGAAGAGGCGACTCCAGGATGCTGACCTTCTAGGCAGAGTTGCAAAAAAAAAGCCATATCTCAGACTGGCCAATAAAAAGAAAATATTAAGATGGGCAAATGAACACAGACACTGGACAGAGGAAAAAAGTGTTATGGACAGACAAATTGAAGTTTGAGGTGTTCGGATCACAAAGAAGAACATTTGTGAGACGCAGACCAAATGAAAAGATGCTGGAGGAGTGCTTCATGCCATCTGTCAAGCATGGCGGAGGCAATGTGATGGTCTGGGGGTGCTTTGGTGGTGGTAAAGTGAGACATTTGTACAGGGTAAAAGGGATCTTGAAGAAGGAAGGCTATCACTCCATTTTGCAACGCCCTGCCATACCCTGTGGACGGCACTTGATTGGAGACAATTTCCTCCTACAACAGGACAATGACCCAAAGCACAGATCCAAACTATGCAATAACTATTTAGGGAAGAAGCAGTCAGCTGGTATTCTGTCTATAATGGAGTGGCCAGCACAGTCACCGGATCTCAAACCTATTGAGCTGTTGTGGGAGCAGCTTGACCGTATGGTACGTAAGAAGTACCCATCAAGCCAATCCATCTTGTGGGAGGTGCTTCAGGAAGCATGGGTTGAAATCTCTTCAGATTACCTCAACAAATTGACAACTAGAATGCCAAAGGTCTGCAAAGCTGTAATTGCTGCAAATTGAGGATTCTTTGACGAAAGCAATGTTTGAAGGACACAATTATTATTTATATTAAAAATAATTATTTCTAACCTTGTCAATGACTACATTTCCTATGCATTTTGCTATATTTCCTATTCAAACTCATTTCATGTATGTTTTCATGGAAAACAAGGAAAATGTCTACGTGACCCCAAACCTTTGAACGGTAGTGTATGCTTAGCACTTGTTGGCTCCTTTTCCTTCAGTCTGCCGTCCGACTCATCCCAAACCATCCCAATTGGGTTGAGGTCAGGGAATTGTGGAGGCCAGGTCGTTTGATGCAGCACTCCATCACTCTCCTTCTTGGTAAAATAGCCCTTACACAGCCTGGAGGTGTGTTGGGTCATTGTCCTGTTGAAAAACAAATGATAGTCCCACTAAACCCAAATCAGATGGGATGGCATATCACTGCAGAATGCTGTGGTAGCCATGCTGGTTAAGTGTGCCTTGAATTCTAAATAAATCACAGACAGTGTCACCAGCAAAGCACCCCCACACCATAACACCTTCTCCTCCATGCTTTACGGTGGGAACTACACATGTGGAGATCATCCGTTCAACCACACCGCGTCTCACAAAGACCAAAGGACAAATTTCCACCTGTCTAATGTACATTGCTCGTGTTTCTTGGCCCAAGCAGGTCTCTTCTTATTATTGGTGTCCCTTAGTAGTGGTTTCTTTGCAGCAATTTGACCATGTAGGCCTGATTCACACAGTTCCCTCTGAACAGTTGAGGTTGAGATGTGTCTGTGACTTGAACTCTGTGAAGCATTTATTTGGGCTGCAATTTCTGAGGCTGGTAACTCTAATGAACTTATTCTCTACAGCAGAGGTACCTCTGGGTCTTCCTTTCCTGTGGTGGTCCTCATGAGAGCTAGTTTCATCATAGCGCTTTATGGTTTTTGCGACTGCACTTGAAGAAACTTTAAAAGTTCTTGAAATGTTTTTTTTCCGTATTGACTGACCTTCATGTCTTAAAGTAACGATGGACTGTCGTTTCTCTTTACTTATTTGAGCTGTTCTTGTAATAATATGGACTTGGTGTTTTACCAAATAGGGCTATCTTCTGTATACCCCCCTTACTTTGTCACAACACAACTGATTGGCTCAAACGCATTAAGGAAAGGAAAGGAAAGGAAAGAAATTCCACAAATTAACTTTTAACAAGGCACACCTGTTCATTGAAATGCATTCCAGGTGACTACCTCATGAAGCTGGTTGAGAGAATGCCAAGAGTGTGCAAAGCTGTCATCAAGGCAAAGGGTGGCTATTTGAAGAATCTCAAATTTAAAATATATTTTCATTTGTTTAACACTTTTTTGGTTACTACATGATTCCATATGTGTTATTTCATAGTTTTGATGTCTTCACTATTATTCTACAATGTAAAAAGTAGTAAAAATAAAGAAACACCCTTGAATGAGTAGGTGTGTTCAAATTTTGACTGGTACTGTATGTATGGATCATAATGTATTTACTGTTTTATTCACGTTTTCATGTACTGGTGACAAATCATGCATTCCGATTCTTGAATAGATTGTAATGGACACAGATGATGTGTGTAAAATACTTTTTTGAAGGTTGATGATTATGATGAGCTAATGCTAAGCTATTTGTCAGCTATGTGTTTGTTGACATCATACAATGCAATCTGGTTGTCACGTAAGCGTCTGTCAGACCAAAGATGTTATAAGAAGGGATAGTTCCCTCGACTGACTTATGGTGCTTTCAAGACATCTGGGAACTCTGAAAAATATGAGGTCAAATCATGACGTCAGTGATCTTCAGGTCGGAGCTCTAGAAAGAGGCCCGAGTTCCCGAGTTGGAATTCCGAGTTGATTGACCGTTCAAAACGGCTTTTCCCAGTCGGAGCTAGTTTCTTTCCAGAGTTCCCAGTTGTCTTGAATGCGGCATCAGATTGTAACTATGGTACTCCAGGGTTGCCAGCTCAGACCCCCCTTTCCAGGTGTCAGTAGGTGCTGTAGGTGGGTGTGGTGTGGAATCAGGCGCAGGACGCAGAAGATAAGTCCAACAAAGACTTTTAGTAGAGCACACACAAAAACACAATCCAACAGCCCGGAGGCGAGAAAATGCGCACACAGGCGTAAACAAAAGGGCGCACTAAACATGTGCGAAAATCCTCTCCTAAATACAAAGGAGGCAAGCTACAAATAGCGCACCGAAAAGGGTAGCGCACCAACACGACATAGGAAACAATCACTCACAACACCTGACAAACACAACGAGAACTTATAGGACACTAATGACACTAAACGACAACAGGTGTACAATTCCAGACAAGACCAAACGAACATAGAAACATACAACGGTGGCAGCTAGTATTCCGGAGACGACGAACGCCGAAGCCTGCCCGAGCAAGGAAGAGAGGCAGCCTCGGCCGAAACCGTGACACCAGGGGTTTTATTTTTATTTAACTTCTCCTGTGTTTGCCCCCCATTCCTTGATAAATCCCCCATCATAGCAATATTTCCTGGATCATATCCCCCCACGATACCTTCCCCCATTTCTACCCCCCATGGACTTGAAAACCCCCCACAAATGAAATGACCCCCCCCACAAACCCCCCTAAAACGGTTTCATCCCTGTTTAGCTTTCGCGCTGCGGCTAGGCTAGGCAAAATACTTGTATTTGGGGTGATCTGTGAGGTGATAACATTTTATTTTATTTGTCAAAAACAGTAAACGACTTGTCAAGTCATGTGCTCCGGTTCTTGTTCTGAGGTAACAAGTACATCGAAGATTTGTAATATGCTGAAAAGTGGACAAACTAAGTCAATATTATTCAGGCAATGGGTACAGCCATCTTTGACTTTGTTTATTTGCGTCTTAGTGGATGGCATTCTGGGATTAGGCCCTAATAGGGAGTTTTCGCTTGTCTTACATAAACAAACATGGCTGCCATCATAAAGAATTCAGCTGCTGTTAGCTTAGCTGACACGCATCTATTTTCTAAACAATATAACATTTCTCCCTTGTGCTTACTTGAGATGTGGTACATTGTAAACATATCTAGCTGTTAGGTCGCTAACTTATGTTTTGTTTTTTGTCAGCGCAACCTGTTATTTAGAATGGTTTATGGAATGAGTTTGGCTGTGGATGAGTTCCATGTGATGTTTGGATGATGAAGTTCACATTGATCTTTTACAATAAAAGGTGAAATTGAGGAATAAAGTTGTGAAGACCTATATTTCCCAGAAAACAATGCTGTTTATACGCGTTTGTAGCATCATACGGTCTGTTGCTACTGTTCCAATCACATATTTGTGATGGTACACTGCAGAGACCAGTTAACAATGATCACAAATACAGTGAGGGAAAAAAGTATTTGATCCCCTGCTGATTATGTACGTTTGCCCACTGACAAAGAAATGATCAGTCTATAATTTTAATGGTAGATTTATTTGAACAGTGAGAGATAGAATAACAACAAAGAAATCCAGAAAAACGCATGTAAAAAATGTTATAAATTGATTTGCATTTTAATGAGGGAAATAACTATTTGAACCCTCTGCAAAACATGACTTAGTACTTGGTGGCAAAACCCTTGTTGGCAATCACAGAGGTCAGACGTTTCTTGTAGTTGGCCACCAGGTTTGCACACATCTCAGGAGGGATTTTGTCCCACTCCTCTTTGCAGATCTTCTCCAAGTCATTAAGGTTTCGAGACTGACGTTTGGCAACTCGAACCTTCAACTCCCTCCACAGATCTTCTATGGGATTAAGGTCTGGAGACTGGCTAGGCCACTCCAGGACCTTAATGTGCTGCTTCTTGAGCCACTCCTTTGTTTCCTTGGCCGTGTGATTTGGGTCATTGTCATGCTGGAATACCCATCCACGACCCATTTTCAATGCCTGGCTGAGGGAAGGAGGTTCTCACCCAAGATTTGACGGTACATGGCCCCGTCCATCGTCCCTTTGATGTGGTGAAGTTGTCCTGTCCCCTTAGCAGAAAAACACCCCCAAAGCATAATGTTTCCACCTCCATGTTTGACAGTGGGGATGGTGTTCTTGGGGTCATAAGAAGCATTCCTCCTCCTCCAAACACGGCGAGTTGAGTTGATGCCAAAGAGCTCCATTTTGGTCTCATCTGACCACAACACTTTCACCCAGTTCTCCTCTGAATCATTCAGTTGTTCATTGGCAAACTTCAGACAGACATGTATATGTGCTTTCTTGAGCAGGGGGACCTTGTGGGCGCTGCAGGATTTCAGTTCTTCACGGCGTAGTGTGTTACCAATTGCATCATACGGTCTGTTGCTACTGTTCCAATCACATATTTGTGATGGTACACTGCAGAGACCAGTTAACAATCATCACAAATACAGTGAGGGAAAAAAGTATTTGATCCCCTGCTGATTATGTACGTTTGCCCACTGACAAAGAAATGATCAGTCTATAATTTTAATGGTAGATTTATTTGAACAGTGAGAGATAGAATAACAACAAAGAAATCCAGAAAAACGCTTGTAAAAAATGTTATAAATTGATTTGCATTTTAATGAGGGAAATAACTATTTGAACCCTCTGCAAAACATGACTTAGTACTTGGTGGCAAAACCCTTGTTGGCAATCACAGAGGTCAGACGTTTCTTGTAGTTGGCCACCAGGTTTGCACACATCTCAGGAGGGATTTTGTCCCACTCCTCTTTGCAGATCTTCTCCAAGTCATTAAGGTTTCGAGACTGACGTTTGGCAACTCGAACCTTCAACTCCCTCCACAGATCTTCTATGGGATTAAGGTCTGGAGACTGGCTAGGCCACTCCAGGACCTTAATGTGCTGCTTCTTGAGCCACTCCTTTGTTTCCTTGGCCGTGTGATTTGGGTCATTGTCATGCTGGAATACCCATCCAAGACCCATTTTCAATGCCTGGCTGAGGGAAGGAGGTTCTCACCCAAGATTTGACGGTACATGGCCCCGTCCATCGTCCCTTTGATGTGGTGAAGTTGTCCTGTCCCCTTAGCAGAAAAACACCCCCAAAGCATAATGTTTCCACCTCCATGTTTGACAGTGGGGATGGTGTTCTTGGGGTCATAGGCAGCATTCCTCCTCCTCCAAACACGGCGAGTTGAGTTGATGCCAAAGAGCTCCATTTTGGTCTCATCTGACCACAACACTTTCACCCAGTTCTCCTCTGAATCATTCAGTTGTTCATTGGCAAACTTCAGACAGACATGTATATGTGCTTTCTTGAGCAGGGGGACCTTGTGGGCGCTGCAGGATTTCAGTTCTTCACGGCGTAGTGTGTTACCAATTGTTTTCTTGGTGACTATGGTCCCAGCTGCCTTGAGATCATTGACAAGATCCTCCCTTGTAGTTCTGGGCTGATTCCTCACCGTTCTCATGATCATTGCAACTCCACGAGGTGAGATCTTGCATGGAGCCCCAGGCCGAGGGAGATTGACAGTTCTTTTTTTTGGTTCTTCCATTTGCGAATAATCGCACCAACTGTTGTCACCTTCTCACCAAGCTGCTTGGCGATGGTCTTGTAGCCCATTCCAGCCTTGTGTAGGTCTACAATCTTGTCCCTGACATCCTTGGAGAGCTCTTTGGTCTTGGCCATGGTGGAGAGTTTGGAATCTGATTGATTGATTGCTTCTGTGGACAGGTGTCTTTTATACAGGTAACAAGGTGAGATTAGGAGCACTCCCTTTAAGAGTGTTTTATTTATTATTTTTATTTATTTATTTATTTCACCTTTATTTAACCAGGTAAGCCAGTTGAGAACAAGTTCTCATTTACAACTGCGACCTGGCCAAGATAAAGCAAAGCAGTGCGATAAAAACAACACAGAGTTACATGGGGTAAAAAACATAAAGTCAAAAATACAACAGAAAATATATATACAGTGTGTGCAAATGTAGCAAGTTATGGAGGTAAGGCCATAAATAGGCTATAGTGCAAAATAATTACAATAGTATTAACACTGGAATGCTAGATGTGCTCCTAGTGGGATGGTGCTTGCCTATGGAGCAGTGAGGGGAACGGCACCTCCGTACCTTCGGGCTCTGATCAGTCCCTACACCCAAACGAGGGCATTGCGTTCATCCACCTCTGGCCTGCTGGCTCCCCTTCCTCTGCGGAAGCATAGTTCCCGCTCAGCCCAGTCAAAACTGTTCGCTGCTCTGGCACCCCAATGGTGGAACAAGCTCCCTCACGACGCCATGACAGCGGAGTCACTCACCACCTTCCGGAGACATTTGAAACCCCACCTCTTTAAGGAATACCTGGGATAGGATAAAGTAATCCTTCTACCCCCCCCTCCCCCCCCCAAAAAAAAAAAAATCAAAAAAAAAAAAAAAAAAGTGTAAAGTGGTTATCCCACTGGCTATAGGGTGAATGCACCAATTTGTAAGTCGCTCTGGATAAGAGCGTCTGCTAAATGACGTAAATGTGCCCTTGAGCAAGGCACTTAACCCTAATTGCTCCTGTAAGTCGCTCTGGATAAGAGCGTCTGCTAAATGACTAAAATGTAAATGTAAATGTAAATGCTACACCGCAGACCAATCTGAAATCTCTCGGCATGTCCATCCCACTCATTATCTCAGCCAATCATGGCTAGCGGGAAGGTTCCTGTCTATTTCTGTGCCTAAACTGACTAGGCTCGTAATTTAACAACTTTATTCGTATTTACAGATGGCATACAAGTTTGTTATCAAGGCACATGAAAGATCAAATGTTCCAGAAGGCATTTCTGCCAAAAAACGCATTTTGATTTTTAAAAAAACAACAACATTCAAATGGCTCTCCTGTGAAGTCGTGACTTGCGACATACGCCTAGTTTCCTGAAACGGGTCACATTAGGGAACAGATGGATAAGAGTGAGGCTATTGTAAAAGCTGTCTGTACATTGCTCTGTAAAACAATGACCAGAATGGACAGGCCTGAAAATAACTGTGCTGAATGTGACGTGAGATCAGTCAGAGTGAAAGGGATATCTACAGCATGAGCATGAAAGTCTAAGCTGAGAACAGACCTGCATGGTGGTCTTGGAGTTAGAATACTTTGCAAATATAGATGCAAAATATATGATATTCTTATTGATTACCTTTGCATTCTCTCTTTTCTTGCAAAGCCCAAAAGATCAACTTTCTGGTATGTGTCGTGGTAATTATTCTAATCAAAGGAGAGACATTTAGATTCAAAACAATTTTACTTTATTAATTTCTGCAGTAATGGAGCGTTAACGGTCACCCAATGGTGTAGAGTTAAATCCCAAATAAACAGGATTCGGTTACAAGTCTTTATAGTCTTCCTGAGTTACATGGTGCCGAATATCTGTCTCTAGTTCATTTACTGCTTGTTTATACAGAAATACTAATGCAACATAGGATACTAAGTATTCATCTGCCATATGGGATAAATAAACTGGAGATTGGGTCTCCCTGGCACCGACAGACAGGCACACAGACACTAATCATGGAATGGAATGTTGTCTTATCACCAAACCATCGTACATCGACTGTCAGAGTCCAATCTCAGAGGCTCATCTCAGTTCACACAGACACATGAGAGTTCTAAAAACCCTATTATGTTGCCTCTCAGATGAACAGACAGTGTGAATGTACTAATATAGGAATACATTCTAATATAAAAGTAATGTGATTAACATAATGTTGTAATTCTACGACATATGGTAGAGGAATAATTAAAGCAATACCTTTTCTGTCTCGCTGTGAGGCTGAAGCAGCTTGCTTTTGGCACACCTTTTCATCATGCTCCCCTCTCTGTTTTAGAACCTGCCTCACATTCACGCTGGCTGGTAATTGTGGTCATGCAAAGAGAGACTGCAGTACTGCAGATCTTACAGATTTCATTATTTCTTTCTTTCTTTCTTTCTTTCTTTCTTTCTTTCTTTCTTTCTTTCTTTCTTTCTTTCTTTCTTTCTTTCTTTCTTTCTTTCTTTCTTTCTTTCTTTCTTTCTTTCTTTCTCTCTATCACCCCAGGGTGTTGTGGAGAGGAGTGGAGGATGTGGACTGTGGAGCAGACCTACCCATCCAGCACAGCTATGAGAAAAGTCTAGCCCAGCTCCAGCCCTTCAACCCTGCCCCGGACCGGGTCGAAGCCTGCCTGCACAGATGGTACCTCTAGACCTCAGGAGGATAACTATGGTACTCGCTCCGCTGACATTACACCAGCCTAGTTATGAATGTAACCTAAAAATAACTGAAATATTGAGGCCAGGGCTCAGATTTATCCCTCGATCCACACACGGGTCTGGTCTGGAGAGGCTGGCTACATTGATTTGTCTGTGTCTCCATACAATGCTAGCCTATTGATCCCAGCCATGGAGTGTGTGCTATTTTATTTTTTATTTATTTCACCTTTATTTAACCAGGTAAGCTAGTTGAGAACAAGTTCTCATTTACAACTGCGACCTGGCCAAGATAAAGAAAAGCAGTGCGATAAAAAACAACAACACAGAGTTACATATGGGGTAAACAAAACATAAAGTCAAAAATACAACAGAAAATATATATACAGTGAGTGCAAATGTAGCAAGTTATGGAGGTAAGGCAATAAAATAGGCTATAGTGCAAAATAATTACAATTAGTATTAACACTGGAATGATAGATGTGCAAGAGATGATGTGCAAATAGAGATACTGGGGTGCAAATGAGCAAAATAAATAACAATATGGGGATGAGGTAGTTGGGTGGGCTAATTTCAGATGGGCTGTGTACAGGTGCAGTGATCGGTAAGCTGCTCTGACAACTGATGCTTAAAGTTAGTGAGGGAGATAAGAGTCTCCAGCTTCAGAGATTTTTGCAGTTCGTTCCAGTCATTGGCAGCAGAGAACTGGAAGGAATGGCGGCCAAAGGAGGTGTTGGCTTTGGGGATGACCAGTGAGATATACCTGCTGGAGCGCAGACTACGGGTGGGTGTTGCTATGGTGATCAATGTTCATTTAGTTTTACTAGTGTTTAAGAGCAGTTGGAGGCTATAGGACTGGTGTGTTTCTCTTTGTAGGGGGACAAATACGGCAGCAGGTAGCGTAGCGGTTAGAGCTTTGGGCCAGTAACCGAACGGTCGCTGGTTTGAATTCCTGAGCCGACAAGGTGAAAAATCTGGTGATGTGCCCTTGAGCAGGGGCAGCGCCGTACTACTATGGCTGACCCTGTAAAACAACACATTTCCCTGTACCTATCCGGTGTTTGTGACAATAAAACACTATCTTAAATAAAAGCTGCAACAGTGCATGAGGAGTAAATGGTGTGTATCGAGAGGAGTCTGGTCCTTTATACAGTGGGGGAGAGAGAGAGAGAGAGAGAGAGAGAGAGAGAGAGAGAGAGAGAGAGAGAGAGAGAGAGAGAGAGAGAGAGAGAGAGAGAGAGAGAGAGAGAGAGAGAGAGAGAGAGAGAGAGAGAGAGAGAGAGAGAGAGAGAGTCCTCTTTGACTAACTAAAACTAGAACAGGGCAGTCTGTTCTGTTGTTCAGTGACAGACGGAACACTCTCCAACAGTAATGTGTATCCATTCTTTTCCTCACTACCACATAAATAGTTTGTTTAATGCAGTGGATTTTAGTAGCTGACAGTTCAAATACTGTTTATGTGTGTTTACACACCATTATCTGGTTTACCATGATCTGTTGACTCAATATGGGGTCTCATGGACTCAGGCCCTTTTTACACTGAAGAGAGTTGGAAGGAGATTCTCAAGAGCTATCTGAAAAAATCCAGAGAATATACCTTTTTCTGTAATGTAAACTTGCAAACTTGTGTTTCGACCACTACTAAGCAGGGCAGTGTAAACATAATTGTTTCATTTAGTCCAACACTCCTACAGTAAAACTAGTAATAGCAGAGCAATGTTTTTGAAAGCTGAAATGTATTGGCATTTTCCTTATATTAAAGACTTGTTTTATTTAGTTTTTACTTGGAATTGCAGTAAAAGACAATTATTCTGAAATTGATGCCATAGCTTTAAGGGAATTTCAGAACACTGTAATTTATTTCAATGCAAGCAGGAACACAAGCATCAACTGCCCAGTGAATTAACAACTTTTTCATTCGCTTTTTTAAAATAATAATATAATAATAATAATAATAATAATAATAATAATAATAATATGCCATTTAGCATGTAATGATTTGCATGATATTGATGAAATGAAGCATGGTTTGTTTTAAGGTAGGCTGAGCTAACTAACTAGCCAAGGGCGTAACTTTGTGTTGCATATTGGGGGGGTCAATAGTTTTTGGGGTCAACACCCCTCCTGGGAGTAAAAAAAAGTTAAATAAGGAGCTGTGAAATGGTGTTACTGGTGAATTTTTTAAGGGAAAATACATCCACAACTTTCCTGATAATTTGGTCAATATATCCCAACCACAACTGAAATACTTTAAAGTAACTGTCCAGTGAAAATCTAACTTTTAAAAGTTAATATTCTGTTAACTCATACGCAAATAATGTTGTTGACTTGTCCTATACTCATATTTGTGGCCAAAGCATACATTTGAGAAAATCACTATAAAAAAAAAACACCTCAAACTTGTATCGCAAACAGACAATTAAAACAATTATTACAATTTCCTCATAGGATGAGCTGGCCAATCAGCGGTCTACTAGCACCAAAACATTTTATGACCGGTATACACCCACACCATTCTGTTGTTGGGATACGCCCACACCATTCCAACACAGAAAAGCTGCTTTTTAACATACTTAATTACAATTTTTGGAAGGAAAACTGTTTCACTCATATTGTAATATATTATAGGTCATATTTCCTAGAAATCTGGGAACACTGGACAGTTACTTTAAACTGTTTGTCTTGCTCTAACAGTTCAGACAGTCACCACCAAACCCCTGGTTTAACTACATTTGAATGTCATAAACAATTCTGCTTATTTGTGTACCCTTCAACACGCTTGGCATGTAATTGTTTTGTAGAATGACTGTGAGAAAGTCAGTTCCGGTGACCTTACTACTCCAAAATCAATGAAAATAAAATGATGCTGACACCATCAAAAACATATTTTTGCCCTCCAGAAATGATCCTAACAACATATTGGTCCAAATTATCAGGCTGCTGGGTTTTTTAGCAATAATACTTATAACCTGTAGCCCAACTGATGCAGCATAGTGGCTATAAATAAAAAGGCTGAAGCATGGGATTGCCCAATCTGTATTTGTGCTAATCATTAGCTTGATCAGTGCTTTCCAAATATTTTCAGTCATGCCCCCCTTTTATCATGGGGGAACATCTAGTGCCCCCCTTCTTACCTCCCCCAATTGAATGAACTAATACTATTGTTACACAAAAATATGGTATAAGAATAAAAATACAATCTACACTTCTAATCAGCAGGTTTGCATGGGCGGGAGTTTCGACTTTCTATAGTGACATCATCGCATGGGCGGGAGTTTCGACTTTCCATGGTGACATCACCATGCAGTAAATTGGTTAATAGACCAATAACAAAGAGACTTCCAAATCTCACTGCCATTAACAAAGACATTTGTCTTCCCCTCCCCACTCAGACCACTTCCAGACAGTTTTTTGCTAAAAAGCTATTTTAATTTAAATCTATTACAATAAGGTACTTAAATGTTACCCAGAAATGGTTTGATATTGATAATAAGGTGGGCCAATTTCTATTGTAGAAATAAAAATTTAAGTTGGTTCTGGAAGTTTTCTAATGGTAAATATCAATGAATAATAACAATTTATTCATTTTATATATTGCTTTTCAAAGACTCTCATAGTGCTTTAAACCACAAAAGATAAGTTTTTTTTTTTTAAACAACATCACAACATCATGAGATTGAGAGTCAAAGAAAGTTAATGGCTTGAGTGGTCATCTGAGGAAGGTGGTTAAGCGGGAAGAGAAAGTCTGGAGGAAGGCAGGCAGGCAGCACTGTCTCATCAAGGTGTCTCGCTGTCTCTGGCTTTTCCGTAGTAGAACTCAGTCAGATGAAGTTTGAGCTTAGCCACTGCAGTCCATGGACTCCGTCGTAGGTAGCTAGCTAGCTACTCCTTCACTACTACCAAAATGCAGTGGTGTGTATTCATAGATGCCAAGGGAAGCCAGGATTCCCCAAAACATTTAAATTAATAAAACATAAAATAATGTATATTTCGTCTCTCTGTGTGCCATAATTTCCCCTCAATTCACGAGAGGCTGAATGTATCTCACAGTAAAATGATCAGAGCGAGTAAAACAGCACCCCTCTGTCTCTCTACGTGTAGGCCATCTATCTGATGCTGTCTGGTCCAAACAAGTATGACAGTGCTGCCCCCCGTAACATTGAAGGAAAGGGAAGCCAGCGAGCATTTGGCCTTTGATAAAAAAGTATAACAAATTTGCTCAACTGTGAATGGGAAGCCAGCTTGGATTTTGGCATCACTCCTATCAAATCCCATTGAATTGTTGCATTTCGTTGTGTTGTTGTCCTTCGGTGGCTAGCTAGCTAGCTAGCTAAAATTGGCCCTTTCCTAAATTAGTCATGGATGGAGATAGGGATTTGGACTTGTGGTTTTACTTAATTCTTCATACTGGCCAATGATTATAACGGCGATTTTGATCCAACCATTAATTCATACATTGTTGTGCCCCTGGCCTGAGAGGATGGAAGTTCAATATGTAGCTAGATGTAGAAGGCTAATGTTAAGTTAGGCTAGCGAGCAAGCATTTTAGCCAGGTAGCCTAGGACAACAAAAAATAAGGGCGTGTACTGTATGACAGAGTGATAGACCGTTTCGTGAACATGAAAGAGAGGAGGATGGCATTGCTGTTTCTCTACAAGTAGGGTGAGTCAACATGTTTTCTACTTGCACGAACCCGCACGCACACACACACATACACGCACACAGAAATCAGAACCATGGACAGCCACATCATATTTAGCTTACATTGATTGGACTAAATAGTTTTTGGTATCTTTTAGTTGTCACTGTATTAGACTAAGTAAAGGTGATTTGATAATGTTGAAATGTTGAAGTTGAAATGGTGCTGGAATAGTGGAGGCAGCTCCTGTTTTCTTTGCGACTTGCGGTAACTCTCTGTGGTTCTAAATCAATAGTTGTTTAGTGGTCCGAAAATGTCGGAAACATTAACTTTCTTGATCATGCTGTAGGTCATGTGACGGTCTGTTACTGTACATGCAATATACTTTGTGGACTTAAATGGACAGAGGTTGCTATCTCGTTTGTGATAAAACAAAGGTGTGGTTACATTTATTCTGTTCTGGTCAACTGTAAGTGCTGTTATTGTGAAGTGGAAACGTCTAGGAGCAACAATGGCTCAGCCGCGAAGTGATAGGCCACACAAGCTCACAGAATGGGACCACCGAGAGCTGAAGCGTCGGCTGGAGTGGTGTAAAGCTCGCCACCATTGGACTCTGGAGCGATGAATCACGCTTCACCATCTGGCAGGCCGACTGACGAATCTGGGTTTGGCGGATGCCAGGAGAATGCTACCTGCCCGAATGCATAATGCCAACTGTAAAGTTTGGTGGAGCAGACATAATGGTCTGGGGCTGTTTTTCATGGTTCAGGCTAGACCCCTTAGTTCCAGTGAAAGGAAATCTTAACGGTAAAGCATACAATGACATTCTAGAAGATTCTGTGCTTCCAACTTTGTGGCACAGTTTGGGGATGGCCCTTTCCTGTTTCAGCATGACAATGCCCCCATGCACAAAGCGAGGTCCATACAGAAGTGGTTTGTCAAGATCAGTGTGGAAGAACTTGACTGGCCTGAATTGGAACGCCAACTGCGAGCCAGACCTAATCGCCCAACATCAGTGCCTGACCTCACTAATGCTCTTGAGGCTGAACGGAAGCAAGTCCCCCCAGCAATGTTCCAACATCTAGTGGAAAGCTTTCCCAGAAGAGTGTAGGCTATTATAGCCGCAAAGGGAGGGACCGACTCAATCAATCAATCAATAAAATGTATTTATAAAGCCCTTTTTACATCAGCAGATGTCACAAAGTGCTATACAGAAACCCAGCCTAAAACCCCAAACAGAAAGCAATGCATATGTACATTTACATTATTTAGCAGACACTCTTATCCAGAGCGACTTACAGGAGCAATTAGGGTTAAGTGCCTTGCTCAAGGGCACATCGACAGATTTTTCACCTAGTTGGCTCGGGGATTAGAACCAGCGACCTTTCGGTTACTGGCACAACGCTCTTAACCACTAAGCTACCTGCCGCCCCAGAAGCACGGTGGCTAGGAAAAACTCCCTAGAAAGGCAGGAACCTGGGAAGAAACCTAGAGAGGAACCAGGCTCTGAGAGGTGGCCAGTCCTCTTCTGGGTGTGCCGGGTGGAGATTATGGCCAGCTAACGGAACGAACCACTGAATATTTACAGAGCGGCTTTAAGCTAGTGTCCTAAATCATACATTATTCATGCTGATGCAAAAGCAAACATTGATTAAAGATCAAAAGAGGGAAAGCAAAGTACTACACTAATACTACACAGTACTACACTAATACTACACAGTACTACACTAATAAGAGAGAAAGAGGGAGAGAGATCTTTTCTATTTTCAGCTTATTTGTTCTTACCCCAATGACTTGAGAATGCTTTGTTACCCAAAATGTGTCACGCCCTGGCTCTGGGGACTCTTAAATGTTGAGCCAGGGTGTGGATTTTTCTATGTTTAGTTTTCTATGTTTTTTGTTCTAGATCGTTTAGATCTATGTTGGCCAGGGTGGTTCCCAATCAGAGGCAGCTGTAGCTCGTTGTCTCTGATTGGGGACCATACTTAGGCAGCCTGTAGGCACCAGTTAGTTTGTGGGATCTTGATCCGTAAAGGTTTGGTGTGTGTAACCTCAGGACTTCACGTATCGTTTGTTTGTTGTTTTGGTTTTGTTCGTGTGTTAAGTTCTAATTAAAGATGTACGCTTATCACGCTGCGCCTTGGTACGTCTCATCTAATAACGGTCGTGACAAAATGACTTGGTGATAATTCAAACACCTTTAAAGCTCATGCCTGGAGAGGTGATACGTTTTGCTAGTGCAAAGAGTCTTGATGCAGGAAGAGAGAGTTGAATGTTTGTCTTTGGGTTGAGTCTTCAACTGACGCTTTGTGGGAGAAGATCAAGGGCCAAAACATAAACTGAAAAAATATACATTTGAGATATTTTTAGCTCTACCTTCGATTTTCCTTTCTTATCTTGTCTTTTTTTTTCAGGGTTTTTCTCTATACATCCATCACAAAAAAAACGTATTGCATGTTTTTCATATACAAGACGATAGAAGCAGAAGTTCCTTTGGGAGACTAAGAGAGAGACAGAATGATAGAGAGGAAGCAGAGTCAATAACCTAGAAAATAATATGGGGTAAAATAGACAGAAGGAAACCTTGCTCTTTAGAAAAAATCTGTCTGGCATTCAGAGAGAGAGGGAGAGGCAGAGCGAGAGAGAGAGAGAGAGAGAGAGAGGGCAGTCTAAAATAGGGCAGTCTGTTTTGTTCTGTTGTTCAGTGAGAGACGGAACACTCTCCAACAGTAATGTGTATTCATTATTTTCCACACAAATCGTTTGTTTAATGCAGTGGATTTTATGTAAAGTAGCCGACAGTTCAAATACTGTTTATGTGTGTGTTTGTACACCATTATCGGGTTTACCATGATCTGTTGACTCAATATGGGGTCTCAAGGAAACAATTAACACCATTTCCATCCACACTAACACTGCTCTCTGCCAGGTTTTCCACTGTAGCTCTAAAGGTTTAGTAAGGTCACTCCTCCCCTTTTCCATTGATTGCCAATCGGAGCCTTCTGTTGTTCTAGTTATGGATACCCTAAAGACTTGGTAATCATCCAATCAGGTTTGAAAATTAACACCCATCACCCGCCAAATGCAGGAAATGTTTTGCTTTGGCGCATAGATTTGCCAAACCTACCAGCCACGGTGGCAGGTAGCCAACATTAGCTAAAAATATCATTCCGTAAATACCTCCCAAAACATGATAGTATTATTTACCAAAACTTCCGAAATACTCACACTTTTCAACTCCCATGAATCTGTTGAGTTTTCAGATTCTCTTTCTGATTGGACATTCAACAACGCATGTCATGAGTGCATCGCCTGGTTGGTCTCTGGTTGGTCTAACCGAACGGGCCTCCTTCTCTGAAACTAGTTAGCTGAGGCAGAGGGGCGTGGCGAGAGGGTTGACTCAAAATCTGTCAGCGCGAACCAAGGGTAGTGTGTGTTGGCTGAGGCGCATGTGTGTTGGCTGAGGTGAATGTGTTTAGTTTGCTTGCTAGCTTGTTAGTCCTCATAACGTTTGCAGAAATGTGGCGGCACATTGCTGGTGTTTAAAGGCCAGCCGCAGCAACAACATTAACCAAATACAAAGAAAATGAAATAGAAGCAAATAAATAAATAAACTATTAAAAGTGGCGCACGGGAATGGTGCGGGTGGCTTGTGTATGATGCCAAAGACAAGCAAATGTACTGTTCACACTGCCGTCTGCACTCATTGGACAAATGTCAGACCAATTAATTTATGATGGGTACCAAAAACCTAAAGCTTGAAGCCATTCAGACCACTAGTTATCGAAGTGTCACCTACGATGTCATGCAACAGAACGGGCCAAGACTAGTCACCCAGAGGAGAGCGTAGCAATGAAAGCCATCTCATCCATGCAATCAGCCCAGTTTGAAAGGACGAAAATCCTATTCAGAAATGTCCACACGATCGGGAAAAAGGGAAGACCATTCACCAACTATGTTTGGATGTGCGAGTAAGAAGTTACAAGTTGTGTAACTCTTTCAAGGCCAATAAAACATGGCTAAATTATATTAGCTTGTAGCTAGATTTGACTGGACTTGTTAACAGTGAGTGCTATCTAGCTAGGCTACCTAGCTATAGTGTAACTCAGTAATGTTATAGCTAGATAGCTAGCTAGCTAAACAGATCAATAAAATATGAAAACTAGCTAGCTAGCTAGCTATATATGAAAGTGTCTCCAAAGTGTGTGAGGGAGGTACAATTGAGGAAACGTACAATTGCCATTCTAACTACAGTATGTTTTAGGGTGTATGAACAGAAGGGTCTGTCGGTAGGACATTCTTACAGAAATCACAAACAGGCAAGAGTGTTCTACATACAGTAGCTGAGGTGGCTAGAACACAGTTCAAAGAGAACATTTATATTGCAAAGTACCTGGCAATCATGTCAGATGGGTCTACAGAGTGCAGGGATGGAAGAAGAGCTGGTGTGTGTGAGACTGTGCCAGGAAGGTAAAGTTGATGTCCAGTTCATGGGAATTCAGGCAATTGAGAAGGCAGATGCAGAGACCGTCACTGAGGCAATACATAGCATGATGAGGGCAGTATGTGGAGCAGGCAGTCAAGAAGAGAACAACAGCATAGCACAGGAGGATGATTTGCAGGAGAAGCTTGTTGCTGTTGCAACTGACGGAGCATCCGTGACGATGGGGTCCAAAACAGGGTTAGTGAGCAGGCTGCGTGGCAACATATTCTACATGCTAGGCATCCACTGCATGGCCCATTGCTTTGAGCTAGCATACAAAGATACAATCAAGAGCAGCAGCACATACAAACAGGTAGAGGATTTCCAGTATGGCCTCTATGTATATCACAAGAGACTTTTGAACAGGGCCAACCTCAAAAACAGCTTCAGGGTGTTGGGTCTGAGGCCGCTCATCCCAACAAGAATATGAGGCACAGGGTACAGGGGACTTCACCTAGAGCAGGTAATAGGTTATAGGTAGTGTAGGTTAGTTTGTTTGAGTTAAATTCAGTTTATTGAAATGTGTCATTTAACCTGAAAATATAAAATGTCATTATAAGTGAGGACTTGGTGGACTGTATATTCTTTAGGTTTTACTTTATGTGTTCCCTCCCGTGAGCTGGTAAGGGCACAGATGACAGACAGGTAAGATTCCAGTTGAGGTGGTTTAATAACGCTGAATATGCACAGGCACGGAACAGCACAGCACATTGTATGTAGTATGGATGGGCTAAGGCACTTAGTGGTCTGGCAACTTGCTTCAACCAAAGTGTGTGTTTGTGTGTGTGTGTGGTCTGCAAGTAAAGAGAGAAGTAAAGATACAATAGTGAATGACAGAATACAATCTCCAATTCACATCTCTTATAAGCAATATGTATGGCTATAACATGACTATGATGACTTAATGCTATACAGGACCATACAGTGCAATTCAACGTGACTGTGACTGCACTAATTGAGATCAAAGGGGTGCCGCCACACGTGTACTACAAGGCATAGCGACATCATCTTCAGTACAAGGCTACAACTGCACAATGAACTTGAATACCTCTAAACAGTGAAATACAATGTAATACCCATATAATGATGTACCATACACCTATACAATTACAGGGCATATAAACAACACACTGGGGGACATTATCCTCTACAAATACAGGGTTAAATGTCCGAAATGATATAACAACCAAACCAGAGCTAGCCAGCTCACAATAGCTAGCTCGCAGTAGAAACTACTAATTAGCATAACCATAAATATGACATTATCGTAAGAGTGCATCTTCAGACATAAACACCTGAAAGATATGAAATATGTACTTACATATCAACAAGGACGTACACTGGCCTTGGCTAACACAATGAACGCTAACTGGTGGGAAAACACAAGGATGGCTGAAACCATCTCTCACATGACTTCTCTCGAGCTGATCTTCTTCTCTAAGCTGGAGATCTCCCAGCATGCTCTGCTCCACTTCACCGGTGGGCGGAGCTACAGCTCTGATATGATGAACTACCATTACTGATATGATTAACTACAAATACTTCACAGCCTTTTGTACAGTCATAGTAATTATTTGTTTGTATATTTGTTTGTTTGTTTAAGATTCAGTCACCAGATGCTGAGGGGGATAATCCGGTGCAGCAGAGTAAGGCTCACTGTCACGGTCGTCTAAGAGCGAAGGAGACCAAGGCGCAGCGTGTGCAAGAAACATGACTTTATTAATTAAAGTTTCGAACTACAAACAAAAGACGACTCATGAAGTCCACGGTACACCGACCGAAATGGAACAAAAACCCACAACACCCAAAGGAAAACATACAGATAAATATGGCTCCCAATCAGAGATAACGAGCCGACAGCTGACACTCGTTACCTCCGATTGGGAGTCACATGACTACACAAGAACTAACCAAAACCACACACACCCAAATGAACACACCCTATTCCCAACCTAACCAAAACAAACCCCAACAACACGAATACACCCTGGCTCAAATACAAGTCCCGGAGCCAGAGTGTGACAGTACCCCCCCCTAAAGGCGCGGACTGCGACCGCGCCTCAACTAGGGCTAACCCGGGGAGGGCTGGGTGGGCATACCTCTTCGGCGGTGGTTCTGGCTCTGGTCGTGGTCCCCACCCCACCATAGTCACTACCCGCTTCCGTAGCCTCCTCCAACTGACCACCCTCCAACTTAACCCCACCGGATTAAGGGGCAGCACCGGACTAAGAGGCAGCACCGGACTAAGGGGCAGCACCGGACTAAGGGGCAGCACCAGGATAAGGGGCAGCACCAGACTAAGGGGCAGCACCGGACTAAGGGGCAGCACCGGACTGAATGGCAGATCCTGGCTGGCTGGCTCTGGCGGATCCTGGCTGGCTGGCGGACCCCGGCTGGACGGCTCTGGCGGATCCTGGCTGGACGGCTCATGGCTGGCTGACGGATCTGGCTGCTCATGGCTGGCTGACGGATCTGGCTGCTCATGGCTGGCTGACGGATCTGGCTGCTCATGGCTGGCTGACGGATCTGGCTGCTCATGGCAGGCTGACGGATCTGGCTGCTCATGGCTGGCTGACGGATCTGGCTGCTCATGGCTGGCGGAAGGCTCTGGCTGATCCTGTCTGGCGGACGGCTCTGGCTGATCCTGTCTGGCGGAAGGCTCTGGCTGATCCTGTCTGGCGGAAGGCTCTGGCTGATCCTGTCTGGCGGAAGGCTCTGGCTGATCCTGTCTGGCGGAAGGCTCTGGCTGATCCTGTCTGGCGGAAGGCTCTGGCTGATCCTGTCTGGCGGAAGGCTCTGGCTGCTCCTGTCTGGCGGAAGGCTCTAGCGGCTCCTGTCTGGCGGAAGGCTTTAGCGGCTCCGGTCTGGCGGACGGCTCTGAAGGCTCATGGCAGACGGGCGGCTTTGCAGGCTCAGTACAGACGGGCAGTTCATGCAGCGCTTGGCAGACGGACAGTTCAGACGGCGTTGGGCAGACAGGCAGTTCAGGCGCCTTTGGGCAGACGGGCAGTTCAAGCGCCGTTGGGCAGACGGGCAGTTCAGGCGCCGTTGGGCAGACGGGCAGTTCAGGCGCCGTTGGGCAGACGGCAGACTCTGGCCGGCCGAGACGCACTATAGGCCTGGTGCGTGGTGCCGGAACTGGTGGTCCCGGGCTGAGGACACGCATCTCAGGGCTAGTGCGGGGAGCAGCAACAGGACGCACAGGACTCTGGGGACACACAGGAGGCTTGGTGCGTGGTGTAGGCACTGGTGGTACTGGGCTGGAGCGGGGAGGTGGCGCCGGAAATACCGGACCGTGCAGGCTTACTGGCTCCCTTGAGCACTGAGCCTGCCCAACCTTACCTGGTTGTATGCTCCCCGTCGCCCGACCAGTACAGGAAGGAGGAATAACCCGCACCGGGCTATGTAGGCGAACCGGGGACACCATGCGTAAGGCTGGTGCCATGTAAGCCGGCCCGAGGAGACGCACTGGTGGCCTGATGCGTTGGGCCGGCTTCATGACATCCGGCTCAACGCTCAATCTAGCCCGGCCGATACGTGGAGCTGGAATGTACCGAACCGGGCTATGCACGCGTACAGGAGACACCATGCGCTCTACTGCGTAACATGGTGTCTGCCCGTACTCTCGCTCTCCACGGTAAGTACAGGGAGTAGGCGCAGGTCTCCTACCTGACTTCGCCACACTCCCTTTAAGGCCCCCCCCAAGAAATTTTTGGCTAGTGCTCACGGGCTTCCAGCCTTGCCTCTGTGCTGCCTCCTCATATTGCCTCCTCTCGGCTTTAGCTGCCTCCAGCTCTTCACGAGGGCGGCGATATTCTCCCGGTTGTGCCCAAGGACCCCTTCCATCCAGTATCTCCTCCCATGTCCATGAATCCTGTGTAGGTGGATCCTGTTGCCGCTTGACACGCCGCTTGGTCCTAGATTGGTGGGTTTTTCTGTCACGAACGTCAAGCATAGAGGAGGACCAAGGCGCAGCGTGTGCAAAATACATCTCTTTATTTTGGAAGAGAGAAAAACACGAAACCGAACACTATCCAAAACTTACAAAACAACAAACGACCGTGAAGCTAAATAACGTAAGTGCACAGACAAGCAACAAACGTACAACATAGACAATTACCCACAAACACATGATGCCCATGGCTGCCTTAAATATGGCTCCCAATTAGAGACAATAAACCACAGCTGTCTCCAATTGAGAACCAATCTAGGCAGCCATCAACATACAAACACCTAGACAAGACATACCCCATAAACCTACAAACCCCTAGACAAACCAAAACACATACTTCACCATGTCACACCCTGACCTAACTAAAATATTAATGAAAACAAAGATAACTAAGGCCAGGGTGTGACACTCACAGCTTCCACAGTACAGCAAAATATGTGGCTGTGGTATGGACCAGCTGCTTCATGCACGACTTCCTCACGCACCTCAGCAACATGTCTTTGACGTTGCAGAGAACCTCCGTGACAGTGGTTGAGGTCCACAGCTGCCTGACCACCACCCAGGCAGTGTTGAACAAACACAAGAGCAGGTGTGTGTCTATGTGTTTTTTTTGTGTATTCATATTTGTGTAATGATTAATTCATGCAAATGTTGTCATTCATATACTGAACAAAAATATGCAACAATTTCAAAGATTTTACTGTTACAGTTCATATGAGGAAATCAGTCAATTGAAATAAATTCATTAGGCCTTAATCTATGGATTTCACATGACAGATATCAATCTGTTGGTCAAAGATACCTTTAAAAAAATGGGCCTAACAATGGGCCTCAGAATCTCGTCACAGTTTTTCTGTACATTCAAATTGCCATAGATAAAATGCAATTGTGTTCATTGTCCGTAGCTTATGCCTACCCATACCATAGCCCCACCGCCACCATGAGGCACTCTGTTCACAACGTTGACATCAGCAAACCGCTCGCCCACACAACGCCAGCAAAGCACCCCCACACCATAACACCTCCTCCTCCATGCTTTACGGTGGGAAATACACATACGGAGATCATCCGTTCACCCACACCGCGTCTCACAAAGACACGGCAGTTGGAACCAAAAATCTTCAATTTGGACTCCAGACCAAAGGACACATTTCCACCGGTCTAATGTCCATTGCTCGTGTTTCTTGGCCCAAGCAGGTCTCTTCTTCTTATTGGTGTCCTTTAGTAGTGGTTTATTTGCAGCAATTCGACCATGAAGGCCTGATTCCCGTCTGAACAGTTGATGTTGAGATGTGTCTGTGACTTGAACTCTGTGAAGCATTTATTTGGGTTGCAATTTTGGAGGCTGGTTCTAATGAACATATCATCTGCAGCAGAGGTAACTCTGGGTCTTCCATTATCTGTGGCGGTGTGAGAGTGTGATTTGTAGGAGTCAGGCGCAGGAGGGTAAATTATTCCGTAGTACACAGTTACGCTGGATAGCGTCAACAGTCCAGTGCGCAAAACAGGCGCACTGGAACAAATACAGGCACACAGGGAAAATATACCCCGGCAATACAAAGTACAGGTAGCTCCACCGAGCTACATTCATCTAAATAAAATAAAAAAATAAATTGGTCATTTAGCAGACACTCTTATCCAGAGCGACTTACAGGAGCAATTAGGGTTAAGTGCCTTGCTCAAGGGCACATCGACAGATTTTTCACCTAGTCGGCTTGGGGATTAGAACCAGCGACCTTTCGGTTACTGGTACAACGCTCTTAACCACTAAGCTACCTGCCGCCCCATCTCACATGAAACAATCACCCAGAAGGACAAGGGGGCAGAGGGAACACTTATACATGTACTAATGAGGGGAATATGAACCAGGTGTGTGTAATTGACAAGACAAGACAAATGGAATGATGAAATGTGGAGCGGCAGTGGCTAGAAGGCCGGTGACGACGAACGCCCAAGCCTGCCCGAACAAGGAGGGGAGGCAGCTTCGGAGGAAGTCGTGACAGGCGGTCCTCATGAGAGCCGGTTTCATCATAGCGCTTGATTGTTTTTGCAACTGCACTTGACGAAATGTTCAACGTTCTTGAAATTTTCCATATTGACTGACCTTCATGTCTTAAAGTAATGATGGACTGTGGTTTCGCTTTGCTTATTTGAGCTGTTCTTGCCATAATATGGACTTGGTCTTTTACCAAATAGGGCTATCTTCTGTATACCCCACCTACCTTGTCACAACACAACTGATTGGTTCAAACGCATTAAATAAATTCCACAAATTAACTTTAACTAGGCACACCTGTTAATTTAAATGCATTCCAGGTGACTACCTCATCAAGCTGGTTGAGAGAATGCCAAGAGTGTGCAAAGCTGTCTTCAAGGCAAATGATGGCTATTTGAAGAATCTCAAATATAAAACATATTTGTTTAACACTTTTTTGTTACTACATGATTCCGTATGTGTTGTTTCATAGTTTTGATGTCTTCATTATTATTCTACAATGTAGGAAATAGTAAAAATAAAGAAAAACCCTTGAATGAGTAGGTGTGTCCAAACTTTTGACTGGTACTGTATATATATATACAGTGAGGGAAAAAAGTATTTGATCCCCTGCTGATTTTGTACGTTTGCCCACTGACAAAGAAATGATCAGTCTATAATTTTAATGGTAGGTTTATTTGAACAGTGAGAGACACAATGACAACAAACAAAATCCAGAAAAACGCATGTCAAAAATGTTATAAATTGATTTGCATTTTAATGAGGGAAATAAGTATTTGACCCCCTCTCAATCAGAAAGATTTCTGGCTCCCAGGTGTCTTTTATACAGGTAACAAGCTGAGATTAGGAGCACACTCTTAAAGGGAGTGCTCCTAATCTCAGTTTGTTACCTGTATAAAAGACACCTGTCCACAGAAGCAATCAATCAATCAATCAGATTCCAAACTCTCCACCATGGCCAAGACCAAAGAGCTCTCCAAGGATGTCAGGGACAAGATTGTAAACCTACACAAGGCTGGAATGGGCTACAAGACCATCGCCAAGCAGCTTGGTGAGAAGGTGACAACAGTTGGTGCGATTATTCGCAAATGGAAGAAACACAAAATAACTGTCAATCTCCCTCGGCCTGGGGCTCCATGCAAGATCTCACCTCGTGGAGTTGCAATGATCATGAGAACGGTGAGGAATCAGCCCAGAACTACACAGGAGGATCTTGTCAATGATCTCAAGGCAGCTGGGACCATAGTCACCAAGAAAACAATTGGTAGCACACTACGCCGTGAAGGACTGAAATCCTGCAGCGCCCGCAAGGTCCCCCTGCTCAAGAAAGCACATATACAGGCCCGTCTGAAGTTTGCCAATGAACATCTGAATGATTCAGAGGAGAACTGGGTGAAAGTGTTGTGGTCAGATGATACCAAAATCGAGCTCTTTGGCATCAACTCAACTCGCCGTGTTTGGAGGAGGAGGAGGAATGCTGCCTATGAGGAATGCTGCCTTGGGGGTGTTTTTCTGCTAAGGGGACAGGAAAACTTCACCGCATCAAAGGGACAATGGATGGGGCCATGTACCGTCAAATGGCTCAAGAAGAAGCACATTAAGGTCCTGGAGTGGCCTAGCCAGTCTCCAGACCTTAATCCCATAGAAAATCTGTGGAGGGAGCTGAAGGTTCGAGTTGCCAAACGTCAGGCTCGAAACCTTAATGACTTGGAGAAGATCTGCAAAGTGGAGTGGGACAAAATCCCTCCTGAGATATTTTACATTTTACATTTTAGTCATTTAGCAGACGCTCTTAACCAGAGCGACTTACAGGAGCAATTAGGGTTAAGTGCCTTGCTCAAGGGCACATTAACGTCATTTAGCAGACGCTCTTAGCCAGAGCGACTCACAAATTGGTGCGTTCACCCTATAGCCAGTGGGATAACCACTTTACAATTTGGGGGGGGGGGGGGGTTAGAAGGAATACTTTAGCCTATCCCAGGTATTCCTTAAAGAGGTGGGGTTTCAAATGTCTCCGGAAGGTGGTGAGTGACTCCGCTGTCCTGGCGTCGTGAGGGAGCTTGTTCCACCATTGGGGTGCCAGAGCAGCGAACAGTTTTGACTGGGCTGAGCGGGAGCTGTGCTTCCGCAGAGGAAGGGGAGCCAGCAGGCCAGAGGTGGATGAACGCAATGTCCTCGTTTGGGTGTAGGGACTGATCAGAGCCTGAAGGTACAGGGGTGCCGTTCCCCTCACTGCTCCAAAGGCAAGCACCATGGTCTTGTAGCGGATGCGAGCTTCAATTGGAAGCCAGTGGAGTGTGCGGAGGAGGGGGGTGACGTGAGAGAACTTGGGAAGGTTGAACACCAGACGGGCTGCGGCATTCTGGATGAGTTGTAGGGGTTTAATGGCACAGGCAGGGAGCCCAGCCAACAGCGAGTTGCAGTAGTCCAGACGGGAGATGACAAGTGCCTGGACCAGGACCTGCGCCGCTTCCTGTGTAAGGCAGGGTCGCACTCTCCGAATGTTGTAGAGCATGAACCTGCAGGAGCGGGTCACCGCCTTGATGTTGGCGGAGAACGACAGGGTGTTGTCCAGGGTCACGCCTAGGCTCTTCGCACTCTGGGAGGAGGACACAGCGGAGTTGTCTACCGTGATGGCGAGATCATGGAACGGGCAGTCCTTCCCCGGGAGGAAGAGCAGCTCCGTCTTGCCAGGGTTCAGCTTGAGGTGGTGATCCGTCATCCATACTGATATGTCTGCCAGACATGCAGAGATGCGATTCGCCACCTGGTTATCAGAAGGGGGAAAGGAGAAGATTAGTTGTGTATCGTCAGCGTAGCAATGATAGGAAAGGCCATGTGAGGATATGACAGAGCCAAGTGACTTGGTGTATAGGGAGAAAAGGAGAGGGCCCAAAACCGATCCCTGGGGGACACCAGTGGTGAGAGCACGTGGTGCGGAGACAGCTTCCCGCCACGCCACTTGGTAGGAGCGACCGGTCAGGTAGGACGCAATCCAGGAGTGAGCCGCGCCGGAGATGCCCATTTCGGAGAGGGTGGAGAGGAGGATCTGATGGTTCACAGTATCAAAGGCAGCAGACAGGTCTAGAAGGACAAGAGCAGAGGAGAGAGAGTTAGCTTTAGCAGTGCGGAGAGTCTCTGTGACACAGAGAAGAGCAGTCTCAGTTGAATGACCAGTCCTGAAACCTGATTGGTTTGGATCAAGAAGGTCATTCTGAGAGAGATAGCAAGAGAGTTGGCTAAAGACGGCACGCTCAATAGTTTTGGAAAGAAAAGAAAGAAGGGATACTGGTCTGTAGTTGTTGACATCAGTGGGGTCGAGTGTTGGTTTTTTGAGAAGGGGAGTAACTCTCGCTCTCTTGAAGACGGAAGGGACATGGCCAGCGGTCAAGGATGAGTTGATCAGCGAGGTGAGGTAGGGGAGAAGGTCACCGGAGATGGTCTGGAGAAGGGAGGAGGGGATGGGGTCAAGCGGGCAGGTTGTTGGGCGGCCTGCAGTCACAAGTCGCAGGATCTTATCTGGAGAGAGAGGGGAGAAAGAAGTCAAAGCATAGGGTAGGGCAGTGTGAGCAGGACCAGCAGTGTCATTAGACTTAACAAACAAGGATCGGATGTCGTCAACCTTCTTTTCAAAGTGGTTGACAAAGTCATCCACAGAGAGAGAGGAGGGGGGGGGGGGAGGGAGGATTCAGGAGGGAGGAAAATGTGGCAAAGAGCTTCCTAGGGTTAGAGGCAGATGCTTGGAATTTAGAGTGGTAGAAGGTGGCCTTAGCAGCAGAAACAGATGAAGAAAATGTAGAGAGGAGGGAGTGAAAAGATGCCAGGTCGGCAGGGAATTTAGTTTTCTTCCATTTCCGCTCCGCTGCCCGGAGCTCTGTTCTGTGAGCTCGCAATGAGTCATCAAGCCACGGAGCTGGAGGGGAGGACCGAGCCGGCCGGGAGGATAGGGGACACAGAGAGTCAAAGGATGCAGAAAGGGAGGAGAGGAGGGTTGAGGAGGCAGAATCAGGAGATTGGAGGGAGAAGGATTGAGCAGAGGGAAGAGATGATAGGATGGAAGAGGAGAGAGTAGTGGGAGAGAGAGAGCGAAGGTTGCGGCGGCGCATTACCATCTGTGTAGGGGCAGAGTGAGTAGTGTGGGAGGAGAGTGAGAGAGAAAAGGAAACAAAGTAGTGGTCGGAGACTTGGAGGGGAGTTGCAGTGAGATTAGTAGAGGAGCAGCATCTAGTGAAGATGAGGTCAAGCGTATTGCCTGCCTTGTGAGTAGGGGGGGACGGTGAGAGGGTGAGGTCAAAAGAGGAGAGGAGTGGAAAGAAGGAGGCAGAGAGAAATGAGTCAAATGTGGACATAGGGAGGTTGAAATCCCCCAAAACTGTGAGGGGTGAGCCATCCTCAGGGAAGGAACTTATCAAGGCGTCAAGCTCATTGATGAACTCTCCAAGGGAACCTGGAGGGCGATAGATGACAAGGATATTAAGCTTAAATGGGCTAGTGACTGTGACAGCATGGAATTCAAATGAGGAGATAGACAGATGGGTTAGGGGAAAAATTGAGAATGTCCACTTGGGAGAGATGAGGATTCCTGTACCACCACCCCTCTGACCAGATGCTCTCGGGGTATGCGAGAACACATGGTCAGACGAGGAGAGAGCAGTAGGAGTAGCGGTGTTTTCAGTGGTGATCCATGTTTCCGTCAGCGCCAGGAAGTCGAGGGACTGGAGGTTGGCATAGGCTGGGATGAAGTCAGCTTTGTTGGCAGCAGAACGGCAGTTCCAGAGGCTGCCTGCGACCTGGAACTCCACGTGGGTGGTGCGTGCAGGGACCACCAGATTGGAGAGGCAGCAGCCACGCGGTGTGGTGCGTTTGTGTAGCCTGTGCAGAGAGGAGAGAACAGGGATAGGCAGAGGCATAGTTGACAGGCTGTAGCAAATGGCTACAAAAATGCAGAGGAGATCGGAATGAAATGGGCTAAGCATCTGGGAGTGGAGAGAGCAGGGCCTCCCTCACCAAAACTTCTACCTCGGAAACTAAAATTGTTTCACTGAACCACCCGAAGAAAAAACTCTCCCAACTTCCGCCTTTGGAAATCAGAATTGTTGTGAACCACAGCGGTTCAATGTTTAAGGGAGTAGACTCAACCCACTTTGTTCAGCTAGCCAACTATGACTCCATAGCCAACTAGCAGACTAGCATCCAATAACAATAACACACCGTTTAGCGCCAACACTTGGTCACAACAAACCACCAATAGTGATAACACACTAAACAGATCATTCGTGTCTGTGTCAAGTTCCTTACATGACGCAGCAATGATTAGACGTTGGCTAGCTAGGACAAGTAAATTGTGGTTAGCTACTTCAGTACAGCCAAATGGTCATGTTGGGTAGCTAGCAATGGCCACTGTGTCGACTCTGTTTGAAGAACGGCTAGCTAGCTAGCTTCGTGCTACAGCTGGCACGGCCGAGGACACTGCCAAGACACAGTAACTACCCACAACAACCCACGAAGCCTAGCTATGACGCCGTAGCCAACCTGCAAGCTAGCATCCATTAACACACAACTTAGCATCAACACCTGGCCACAACAAACTGCCAAGAGTGTGTCAGCACACCAAACAGACAATTCAAGTCCGTGTCGAGTTCCCTTCACAACGCAGCAAAAAAATAAAAAATAAAAATAATAATAATAATAATAATTAAACGTTGGAACCAGCTCTCCAGCGTTGCTAATCGTTACCAATAGCTACCCGCTAGCTAGCTAGCTTCGTGCCTCAATTCTAACCCACAATTACCCACGGAAAGCTACAATAACAACAATACTAACCTACAATAAATACAATACCTAACTACAGCTAACTACCTACCTACGATCTAGTACATGGTTAAGCAAAAGTTAAACGTTGGGTAGGACTACATTACCGTTGGAACCAGCTCTCCAGCGTTGCTAATCGTTACCAATAGCTACCCGCTAGCTAGCTAGCCTCGTGCCTCGATACTAATCCACAATTACCTATGGAAAGCTACTACAACCACAATACTAACCTACAATAAATTCAATACCTAACTACAGCTAGCTACCTACCTACGATCTAATACATGGTTAAGCAAAAGTTAAACGTTGGGTAGGAGTACATTACCGTTGGAACCAGCTCTCCAGCGTTGCTAATCGTTACCAATAGCTACCCGCTAGCTAGCTAGCCTCATGCCTCGATACTAACCCACAAATTACCCACGGAAAGCTACAATAACAACAATACTAACCTACAATAAATACAATACCTAACTACAGCTAACTACCTACCTACGATCTAATACATGGTTAAGCTTTACTCAACACTACATGTAGCTTACCCCTACTTACCTCCAGCCAGAGAAAAACACGTCCTCTCCCGAACAAGTACACCACCGAGACTTTAAGCAAACCTGGTGGCCAACTACAAGAAACGTCTGACCTCTGTGATTGCCAACAAAGGTTTTGCCACCAAGTACTAAGTCATGTTTTGCAGAGGTGTCAAATACGTATTTCCCTCATTAAAATGCAAATCAATTTATAACATTTTTGACATGCGTTTTTCTGGATTTTTTTGTTATTATTCTGTCTCTCACTGTTCAAATAAAACTACCATTAAAATTATAGACTGATCATGTCTTTGTCAGTGGGCAAACGTACAAAATAAGCAGGGGATCAAATACTTTTTTCCCTCACTGTACATGTAACCTCTGTGTCAATGAGCTACTACCAGTACTGTCCCTGTCCCGATACTGGGCTCGAACCAGTGGTTCTCTGATCTCGAATATGCTATGAAGAACAAACACCCCTTTGTGACATGTAGAATATGGAATCATGTTGGCTCTATTCGTATGATCTAGCTGCAATGTTCGACAACGTTTGGCTACAGAACGTGGCCCTGCTGAAGATACAGTTGAAGTCAGAAGTTTACATACACCTTAGCCAAATACATTTAAACTCAGTTTTTCACAATTCCTGACATTTAATCCTAATAAAAATTCCCTGTCTTAGGTCAGTTAGGATCACCACTTTATTTTAAGAATGTGAAATGTCAGAATAATAGCAGAGAGAGTGATTTATTTCAGCTTTTATTTCTTTCATCACATTCCCAGTGGGTCAGAAGTTTACATACACACAGTATTTGGTAACATGACCTTTAAATTGTTTAACTTGGGTCAAACGTTTCGGGTAGCCTTCCATAAGCTTCCCACAATAAGTTGGGTGAATTTTGGCACATTCCTCCTGACAGAGCTGGTGTAACTGAGTCAGGTTTGTAGGCCTCCTTGCTCGCACACACCTTTTCAGTTCTGCCCACAAATGTTCTATAGGATTGAGGTCAGGGCTTTGTGATGGCCACTCCAATACCTTGACTTTGTTGTCCTTAAGCCATTTTGCCACAACTTTGGAAGTATGCTTGGGGTCATTGTCCATTTGGAAGACCCATTTGCGACCAAGCTTTAACTTCCTGACTGATGTCTTGAGATGTTGCTTCAATATATCCACATAATTTTCCTTGCTCATGATGCCATCTATTTTGTGAAGTGCACCAGTCCCTCCTGCAGCAAAGCACCCCCACACCATGATGCTGCCACCGCCGTGCTTCACGGTTGGGATGGTGTTCTTCGGCTTGCAAGCCACCCCCTTTTTCCTCCAAACATAACGATTGTCAATATGGTCAAACAGTTCTATTTTTGTTTCAACAGACCAGAGTACATTTCTCCAAAAAGTATGATCTTTGTCCCCATGTGCAGTTGCAAACCGTAGTCTGGCTTTTTTATGGCGGTTTTGGAGCAGTGGCTTCTTCCATGCTGAGCGGCCTTTCAGGTTATGCCGATATAGGACTTGTTTTACTGTGGATATAGATACTTTTGTAACCGTTTCCTCCTGCATCTTCACAAGTTCCTTTGCTGTTGTTCTGGGATTGATTTGCACTTTTCGCACCAAAGTACGTTCATCTCTAGGAGACAGAATGCGTCTCCTTCCTGAGCGGTATGATGGCTGCGTGGTCCCATGGTGTTTATACTTGCGTACTATTGTTTGTACAGATGAACATGGTACCTTCAGGCGTTTGGAAATTGCTCCCAAGGATGAACCAGACTTGTGGAGGTCTACAATGATTTTTCTTGGCTGATTTCTTTTGATTTTCCCATGATGTCAAGCAAAGAGGCACTGAGTTTGAAGGTAGGCCTTGAAATACATCCACAGGTACACCTCCAATTGACTCAAATGATGTCAGAAGCTTCTAAAGCCATGACATCATTTTCTGGAATTTTCCAAGCTGTTTAAAGGCACAGTCAACTTAGTGTATGTAAACTTCTGACCCACTGGAATTGTGATACAATGAATTATAAGTGAAATAATCTGTCTGTAAACAATTGTTGGAAAAATTACTTGTGTCATGCACAAAGTAGATATCCTAACTGACTTGCCAAAACTATAGTTTGTTATCAAGACATTTGTGGATTGGTTGAAAAATGAATTTTAATGACTCCAACCTAAGTGTATGTAAACTTCCGACTTCAACTGTAGATAGATTCATTGATTGATTGATTGATGTACATGTTATTATTCTAATATTCTAGAATCATGCTCATATTTTAAATGACTATACAAAATAATAATACAAAAAAAAACTCCTGCTGACTCAACTATAACTGACACAAGTTCAGATGACACAACTCCTAATGACACAACTCCTGCTGACCCAACTCCTACTAAGAGCGTCCTAATATGTACACCGTACACTAAGAACAATTTCCATGGATTATAATACTGGGAAATATCAAATGATTGGAAATTCTCTTTCTGTCCAGATGGCTGCTTCTTCCTCAGTATTAAAGATATATCCCTAGATTAGACTGGAAACTTGTCACGTCCCTCTGTAGCTCTGTATTCAGACAGCGAGACAGCCAGACAGGTCGCCGCCTTTTTGACAAAGAGTAAGATGTGTTTTCTGATTTGTGAAGAGGATTGAGTGAGTGAGTCGCTGCATGCCTGCACCTGGCCCACGCCAGTCAAAGCAGCGTCGCCCGACTCCATGCACCTGGGAACTGCCAGGCACTGATAAATGAACACTCACTCCCAAACGCATGGCCAGATTTATCTTAAGGGTCTTTATACACGCAGACACACTGCACTCGCAGCATAGCTGAGTATCAAAAGGAGTGTCAGCCAGTTAACCCACTGTCCCATTTATTTGCTGGAAATAATATCTCACGGTGGCAGGACGTACATGATAGACATCTAATTGATAATTATATGAAAACCTATTCAAGGGGACACAAATCATGATGAGTGTCATAATGACAGTCAAGTGTTTACCATGTGTAGGAATGTCTGGCCTCATGCATCTTCCACGACTGGATAACAAATGGTTTTTCTTCTTCTGTGAACCGCTCGCCTATCGAACATCCCTTCCTGCAGAATATTTCATTTATTTTGTGGCAAAGGATAAATGATGTTGGTCTGCTAGTCAATAAATCATCAATTACATATTCAGGGGTGTTTCTAATTGGAGGAGGCATTTATATTCATTATTTGTTATTCAAATAGACAGCATAGTCTAAATTGCACTCTGTGTTTTTTGTGAGATGGACTGCAGAGCTAAATGTTTGTCCTGAAAATAATCAACGTTCCTTTTTCCCACTGCAAATACCTGAGAGCGGCCATTGCCCATTCCCTTCTTTAGGGACAACTCATCAAATAGACTAGCTTCGTCCTTAGTGACTCATGGAATACTTGTCCTTAGTGTCACATTGCAGATATTTGTCTGCTGCTTTTAGCTATAATCCCCTAGAGGCTGTAACAGTTGAGAAGGACAGACAGGCTGTACACAATGTTATGTCTGACTCTGAACAGACGATTGCAGTAGCTGGGCTCACACTAGGCCTAGTCCTTCAATCAGCAAAAACAGAGGGAGTGGGTGGAGAGCACAGCCCATCCATCCCAGATATAATAAGTCAGACAATGAAGCATAATAAAGTGATTGATAAATAAGAAAGAGAGAGGAAGTGGAGAAGAGATTCCTCAACAGTATTGTTATATTAGGGAAGGTTTTGCCTGCCTTCTTCACCGTAGGAACATTTTTGGGAAACATAAAAGTATCAAGAACAAAGTCAGGTCTTTTTGCTCTCACATCAAACACTCCCCTTTAACATTTCCCTGATTAAGTGCTCATTGCCAGAAGAAGAGGTGCAGCACTCTGTCCCCCCCTTCTTCTCCCTTTCAATCACTTAAATTGTTCTGCTGTGTGGAGCGGGAGGGGAGGAGAAGGGAGTAGGGGAAGAGGGAGATGAAGATGAGGAACAATAAAAGATGCACGACCCAATGGGACCTTCCTATTTTGTATCAATCAGTCTAATTGGTTGGATGGTTATGGAACCAGTTAACATACCTCCAAAATTGTATAATTTTCTTTTTGTACAAAATTATGAAGCCAACCATTAATTAGTAACACCGGAGAACCCACTAATTGCTAGTCAGACTCAGGAGGACTTTCATAAAATAAAGAAAGTGTGTGGATGTTCATTTTCCTTATCATCTTACAGTATCTGAGAGATAGAAGTTGAAGTTCAAAAAGCTTCAAATTGCCACGGACATGCTTTCCCCAAAACCAAAACATAGTGATTAAGAACAGGGTGTTTTCAGACTGAGAGGAAACTAAATGGAAAAACAGACACACACAAACTCTGCATACCAATGACAGACAACACAAAAGCTAGGAAGGAGGGAGGGTTCTCTCTTCTCACTGAGCAATGATGTATCAGAGCCTACCTGTCCTCCTGTGTTGAGTCAGTCACATCACAGAGGACCACAACGGAAACAGTACAACTTATTGTGTTGTAAATGGTCAAAAAAATCTAATAAAATCAAACCACTGGAATTAAACTGTATCAGTGGTGAAAATGCACCTGATGCCTTCCATGGTGGAGAAAGGGAAGGAAGGGATGGCTAAAGTGAAGACAGTGGTTGAGATTTTCACTCGGCCTTTTACAGCTTGAATAGTTAAAGGGGAAGTTCACTCAAAAACACTTCTGGGCACTTTATAACTGTCACGACCGTCTACGGAAGGAGTGGACCAAAGCGCAGCGTTTGTAGCGAACATGACTTTATTAAAGTTAAAGTGCACGAACGAGAAAACAATAAACAATGACGGATAGTGAAGTCCTCAGTACACAGACTGAAACATGGAACAAAAACCCACAACCCTAAGGTGAACACTGACAGTTTAAATATGGCTCCCAATCAGAGATAACGAGCCGACAGCTGACACTCGTTACCTCCGATTGGGAGTCACATGACGAGACAAGACACTACAACCAAAACCAAACACAACCAAATGAACACACCCTATACCCAACACAACCAAATGAATACACCCTGGCTCAAACTACACAGTCCCGGAGCCAGAGCGTGACAGTACCCCCCCCTAGCCTCAATACGGGCTAAACAAGGGAGGGCTGGGCGGGCATACCTCCTCGGCGGTGGCTCTGGCTCCGGCCTTGATCCCCACCTCCTCTCCAACCCCCCAAAGTACCCCTGGTCCTGTCTAGCCCCGCTGGCCGGAGCCGGACAAACGACACGCGCCCCTGGCTTGGTGCGTGGAGGACGAACGGGCCTTACCAGGCTGACGACGCGCACCACTGCCTTGGCGCGGGGAGCAGGAATGGGCCGGACCGGGCTGACGAAGCGCACCCTTGACCTGGTGCGGAGAGCGGGACCGGGCCGGACAGGGCTGACGAAACGCACCACAGACTTGGTGCGGGGAGCAGGAACGGGCCGGACAGGGCTGACGACACGCACCACAGACCTGGTGCGGGGAGCAGGAACGGGCCGGACAGGGCCGACGAAACGCACCCTAGGCTTGATGCGTGGAGCCGGAACGGGCCTCCCCAGGCTGACGACTCGCATCCCTGGCTTGGTGCGAGTAGCAGGAGTGGGCTGGATCAGGCTGACGACTCGCACCCTTGGCTTGGTGCGAGTGGCAGGAACAGGCCGGACCGGGCTGGCGACGCGCACCGTAGGTTTGGTGCGAGTGGCAGGAACAGGCCGGGTCGGGCTGGCGACGCGCACCGTAGTCTTGGTGCGGGTGGCAGGAACAGGCCGGACCGGGCTGGCGACGCGCACCGTAGGTTTGGTGCGAGTGGCAGGAACAGGCCGGGTCGGGCTGGCGACGCACACCGTACACTTGGTGCGGGTGGCAGGAACAGGCCGGACCGGGCTGGCGACGCGCACCGTAGGTTTGGTGCGAGTGGCAGGAACAGGCCGGGTCGGGCTGGCGACGCGCACCGTAGACTTGGTGCGGGTGGCAGGAACAGGCCGGGCTGGGCTGGCGACGCACACCGTAGACTTGGTGCGGGTGGCAGGAACAGGCCGGGCTGGGCTGGCGACGCACACCGTAGGTTTAGTGCGTGGAGCAGGAACAGGCCGGGCTGGGCTGGCGACGCACACCGTAGGTTTAGTGCGTGGAGCAGGAACAGGCCGGACCGGGCTGGCGACGCGCACCGTAGGTTTGGTGCGAGTGGCAGGAACAGGCCGGGTCGGGCTGGCGACGCACACCGTACACTTGGTGCGGGTGGCAGGAACAGGCCGGACCGGGCTGGCGACGCGCACCGTAGGTTTGGTGCGTGGAGTAGGAACAGGCCGGTCCATACTGGGAACACACACCACTGGCCTTAACCGGGGATCAGGAACGGGCCGGACCGGACTGGTAACACACCTCAGTCTCTCACGCCGTGCCTCCACTACTTCCCTCCCTCTACTCGCCAATGGCTCCCGTAATCCGGTAGCCTTCTCTCCACGTCTCCCTGTGGCAGCCTCCTGCTGCCCAGCCGCCCAAGCCATGTGCCCCCCCCAAAAAACTTTTTGGGGTTGCCTCTCGTCCTTCCGACGATGGCCCTGCTGACGCCGTTGCTCCTCTCTCGCCAGGGCCTTGATCCTCCCCCAAGGTCCCTTGCCCCCGAGCATGTCCTCCCAGGACCACGATTTGCCCACCTGGGCCATCGCCAGCCTCTCGATCTCCTTACCCGGCGCTTCCTCCCATGTCCAGTCTCCTTGCTCCTGGACACGCTGCTTGGTCCTTTTTTGGTGGGTTTTTCTGTCACGACCGTCTACGGAAGGAGTGGACCAAAGCGCAGCGTTTGTAGCGAACATGACTTTATTAAAGTTAAAGTGCACGAACGAGAAAACAATAAACAATGACGGATAGTGAAGTCCTCAGTACACAGACTGAAACATGGAACAAAAACCCACAACCCTAAGGTGAACACTGACAGTTTAAATATGGCTCCCAATCAGAGATAACGAGCCGACAGCTGACACTCGTTACCTCCGATTGGGAGTCACATGACGAGACAAGACACTACAACCAAAACCAAACACAACCAAATGAACACACCCTATACCCAACACAACCAAATGAATACACCCTGGCTCAAACTACACAGTCCCGGAGCCAGAGCGTGACAGTACCCCCCCCTAGCCTCAATACGGGCTAAACAAGGGAGGGCTGGGCGGGCATACCTCCTCGGCGGTGGCTCTGGCTCCGGCCTTGATCCCCACCTCCTCTCCAACCCCCCAAAGTACCCCTGGTCCTGTCTAGCCCCGCTGGCCGGAGCCGGACAAACGACACGCGCCCCTGGCTTGGTGCGTGGAGGACGAACGGGCCTTACCAGGCTGACGACGCGCACCACTGCCTTGGCGCGGGGAGCAGGAATGGGCCGGACCGGGCTGACGAAGCGCACCCTTGACCTGGTGCGGAGAGCGGGACCGGGCCGGACAGGGCTGACGAAACGCACCACAGACTTGGTGCGGGGAGCAGGAACGGGCCGGACAGGGCTGACGACACGCACCACAGACCTGGTGCGGGGAGCAGGAACGGGCCGGACAGGGCCGACGAAACGCACCCTAGGCTTGATGCGTGGAGCCGGAACGGGCCTCCCCAGGCTGACGACTCGCATCCCTGGCTTGGTGCGAGTAGCAGGAGTGGGCTGGATCAGGCTGACGACTCGCACCCTTGGCTTGGTGCGAGTGGCAGGAACAGGCCGGACCGGGCTGGCGACGCGCACCGTAGGTTTGGTGCGAGTGGCAGGAACAGGCCGGGTCGGGCTGGCGACGCGCACCGTAGTCTTGGTGCGGGTGGCAGGAACAGGCCGGACCGGGCTGGCGACGCGCACCGTAGGTTTGGTGCGAGTGGCAGGAACAGGCCGGGTCGGGCTGGCGACGCACACCGTACACTTGGTGCGGGTGGCAGGAACAGGCCGGACCGGGCTGGCGACGCGCACCGTAGGTTTGGTGCGAGTGGCAGGAACAGGCCGGGTCGGGCTGGCGACGCGCACCGTAGACTTGGTGCGGGTGGCAGGAACAGGCCGGGCTGGGCTGGCGACGCACACCGTAGACTTGGTGCGGGTGGCAGGAACAGGCCGGGCTGGGCTGGCGACGCACACCGTAGGTTTAGTGCGTGGAGCAGGAACAGGCCGGGCTGGGCTGGCGACGCACACCGTAGGTTTAGTGCGTGGAGCAGGAACAGGCCGGACCGGGCTGGCGACGCGCACCGTAGGTTTGGTGCGAGTGGCAGGAACAGGCCGGGTCGGGCTGGCGACGCACACCGTACACTTGGTGCGGGTGGCAGGAACAGGCCGGACCGGGCTGGCGACGCGCACCGTAGGTTTGGTGCGTGGAGTAGGAACAGGCCGGTCCATACTGGGAACACACACCACTGGCCTTAACCGGGGATCAGGAACGGGCCGGACCGGACTGGTAACACACCTCAGTCTCTCACGCCGTGCCTCCACTACTTCCCTCCCTCTACTCGCCAATGGCTCCCGTAATCCGGTAGCCTTCTCTCCACGTCTCCCTGTGGCAGCCTCCTGCTGCCCAGCCGCCCAAGCCATGTGCCCCCCCCAAAAAACTTTTTGGGGTTGCCTCTCGTCCTTCCGACGATGGCCCTGCTGACGCCGTTGCTCCTCTCTCGCCAGGGCCTTGATCCTCCCCCAAGGTCCCTTGCCCCCGAGCATGTCCTCCCAGGACCACGATTTGCCCACCTGGGCCATCGCCAGCCTCTCGATCTCCTTACCCGGCGCTTCCTCCCATGTCCAGTCTCCTTGCTCCTGGACACGCTGCTTGGTCCTTTTTTGGTGGGTTTTTCTGTCACGACCGTCTACGGAAGGAGTGGACCAAAGCGCAGCGTTTGTAGCGAACATGACTTTATTAAAGTTAAAGTGCACGAACGAGAAAACAATAAACAATGACGGATAGTGAAGTCCTCAGTACACAGACTGAAACATGGAACAAAAACCCACAACCCTAAGGTGAACACTGACAGTTTAAATATGGCTCCCAATCAGAGATAACGAGCCGACAGCTGACACTCGTTACCTCCGATTGGGAGTCACATGACGAGACAAGACACTACAACCAAAACCAAACACAACCAAATGAACACACCCTATACCCAACACAACCAAATGAATACACCCTGGCTCAAACTACACAGTCCCGGAGCCAGAGCGTGACAATAACACTTGCCTGGCTGTTTGTCAGTAGCCCAGATAGTTTTTAGGTCCATTGTTTGTGTATTTAGATGTCTGTATTTTTATATCAAAATGCAGAATTTCTGAAATTACCTAAAATGCATTAAAAACAATGTGTATTTATTGTTACATAAACAACGATTGGTGTCTCGGCATTGAATTGCCAAATAAATGTGTTATTTAATGTAAAAAGTATAAAAAACAAAGACCTACTTCGTGCTAGCGCAAAGGTCTCCCATGCCACTGACTACAATGGGGACCGGTTGAAACTGGGTCTGTTCCCACCGTCTTTCCACCATGTACGGGGAGCTCCAACCATTCAAGGTACATTGCTAGCTAGTCACTACAAAGTAATTTATAACGTTATTTGTTTGCCATTCCCTGAACAAGTTTGTGGTGTTTTTAGCTTAGCTGTAATGATAACGTTATCATATCCTACTGACTGTTTTGTTTATTTTGCTTTGTGATGCAATTCTCTTTTTCATTATAACATTACTGATAAGAAATAGTATATTATTTTCTACTAGGCATCACAGTTTCCTGTAGTGCTATTGATTGCATAAAATGACTTGCCCTAGTTAAGGTCCATGAGTAGGAGACAGCCCTAGCCAGAGCCATATAGATAAATATATGGCTCTGGCCCTAGCTGGTGCATGAGTTGCTATGACAACAAACTAGCCCAACCTTTACATTATTTAAATTAAAACATTTATAATATCAGCTCATGCTCTGAATTGACATGTAATGACTGACTCTCTGTTTTATACCAGCCAACATCACCAATCAATCTTTCTGTTTATACCTGCCTGGGAGGGATTGGAAGAAGGAGAGGGGTAGTGGAACAGACATTAGGATAGGACAATTAACCATACTGTCTCAGATTTAATCTTTCTTCAATTTCTCACATCTTCTATCTTTGTATCCTTTTCACACCCTTTTCAAAGAGGGGACCCAATGTTCCCCCACTCATGCCTCCTCCAAAACATTTTTATGAGGATGCAAGGAATAATTTCAATTTTTTGTTTTGTTATTCTATTACACATCTTTCAGGAGATCTGAGAAGCTGTGTGGACTATTCCAAACAGGCCAAGGACTGGGTAGAGAAGAGTGTCTGAATAGAAGACGTTCAACTTTAGAACCTGATTGGTCCAGCAGGCTGTCAAGCGGCGGGAAGATAAACGGATCATATACAAAGACCCAGACTTCAAAGTTGACACACCAGACCTACCTCCCAACATCGCCGGTTGAAAAACCAACCAAGGAGGCATCTCGTCCAAAAAGTTGACTCAAGTTTGCACCTGGATGATCATCAAGACTTGGAAGAATGTTCTATGGACAGATGAGTCAAAAGTATAACTTTTTGGATGACATGGATCCCATTATGCCTGGCGAAAACCAAACACTGCATTCCACAGTAAGAACCTTATACCAACGGTCAAGCATTGTGGTGGTAGTGTGATGGTTTGGGGATGCTTTACTGCCTCAGGACCTGGACGGCTTGCCTTAATAGAAGGAACCATAAATTCTGCTCTTTATCAGAGAATTCTACAGAAGAATGTCAGGCCATCCGTCTGTGAGCTGAAGCGCAGCTGGGTCATGCAGCAAGACAATGATCCAAAACACACAATCAAGTCTACATGAAAATGGTTAAAAAGCAACAAATTTGAAGTTTTGGAATGACCTAGTCAAAGTCCAGACCTAATTCCAATTGAGATGTTGTGGCAGGACTTGAAACGAGCAGTTCATGCTTGAAAAAACCCAACATATGTCTCTGAGTTAAAGCAGTTCTGCATGCAGTAGTGGGCCAAAATTCCTCCACAGTGATGTGAGAGACCGATCAACAACTATAGGATGCATTTGGTTGCAGTCATTGCAGCTAAAGGTGGCACAACCAGTTATTGAGTGTAAGGGGGCAATTGCTTTTTCACACAGTGGAATTGGGTGTTGAATAACTTTGTTAATTAAATACAACCTTTTTTTGTAAACTCAGGTTCCCTTTATCTAATATTAGGTTTTGGTTGAAGATCTGATAACATTCAGTATAAAAAATATGTCAAAAAAGAGAAAATCAGAAAGGGGGCAAATACTTTTTCATAGCACCGTATAACTAGGAATAAAGTGACTGATAATAAACAGTAACAGCAGCATACGTGATGAGTCAAAAAAGTTGGTGCAAAAAGGGTCAATGCAGATAGTCCAGGTAGCTATTTTGTTAACTATTTAGCAGTCTTATGACTTGGGGGTAGAAGCTGTTCAGTGTCCTGTTGGTTCCAGACTTGGCGCATCGGTACCGCTTGCCGTGCGTGATGCAATAATTTCCATGGTAATGTAGAATATTCATTCAAATGATGCTAACTGATGTGGCTCATGCAATGGAATGTATTTTTTGTAATGTCAGTTGAGTTGATTCAACAAATCACAGCACAGATTGATGGGTACACTTCCTGCTTTTACTTTATGCTTTTACTTACTGCTTTGCTACTATGGGTACACTTGCAATGTCTGGCAGTCCACCCATTTTGGCGTCATTGTCTTGAATGGGAACACCCGTTCTGTGTTTTGCACCGGGTGAAGTTTTGGAACCGGGCTGCCTCCCAGGCGTGAGCCAGCACATCGAGTAATGAGTAGGATTATGTGGGAAGATCTCAATTGCATAATCCTTGTGTCCTCTCTCCTCGTCTCCTTCTCAAAACACATTGGATGAGAAAGCCAGAGCTGGCTTTCTCATCCAATATGTTTTGAGAAGGAGAGAGGATGCAAAGTCCAGACCTAATGCAATTGGGATCTTCTCTGTGTTTTAGATAACCCCATGGTTCTCAAACCTTGTACCAAGAGAGCTACCGTCCTATAGGTTTTCAACCCAACCCTAATCAAGCTCACCTGTTGGAGTGAAAACCTACACGATGGTTGCTCTCCATGAACATCTTTGTAAATCACTGGTCTAACTAATGCTGAGTGACAGTGTAAATGACATAGTAACTGTGAAATTGTTGTTTTATATGTTTTATAATAACATTCAATTGTTGATAAAAATAATTTGAACTACAATGTTATTTCTTGAATATGTTATCCGTATAAGACGCTATGAGCCTCCTCAACTTCCTGGAATCCAATGTAGCTGCTGTTGGGGTCAGGGTAGTTAGATGTAATTGCTGCCACCACAGAGGCTGGGAGTACCCATCGTTGGTCTCGACCTAGAAGTTCTCCCATCAGCTTCCACTCCAAGGTGATCGGATAAGAGGCCAGTCTGTACTGTCTAGAGAGACAGAAAATAAATACATGACAATGTTATACACAACAATCAAGAAAATAAATTGGCCTAGGCCTATACAACATAAAATATAACAGGCTCAGGGGTCATTAAACATATTCATTTATAAGCCATATCGATAATGGCACAATACATTTACATTTAGGTAATTTAGCAGACATGCTTATCCAGAGCAACTAACATGAGCAGTTAGGATTAAGTGCCTTGCCTCATGGGCACATAGACAGATTTTTCATCTTGTCGGCTTGGGGAGTTGAACCAGCAACCTTTTGGTTTCTGGCCCAAAACTCTAACCAAAAGGATACCTGCCACAATACTATTGATGGCTCTCTTGGTCTTGTATACAGTGCATTCTGAAAGTTTTCAGACCCCTTCCCCTTTTCCACATTTTGATCTGTTACAGCATTATTCTACAATGGATTAAATAAAAACATTTCCTCATTAATCTACACATTATACCTCATATTGACAAAGTGAAAACACATTTTTAGAATTGTTTGCAAATTTATTAAAAATAAAAAACAGAAATACCTTATTTACATAAGTATTCAGACCCTTTGCTTTGAGACTCGAAATGTCCATTGATCATCCTTCAGATGTTTCTACAACTTAATTGTAGTCCACCTGTGGTAAATTCAATTGATTGGACATGATTTGGAAAGGCACACACCTGTGTATATAAGGTCCCACAGCTGACAGTGCATGTCAGAGCAAAAACCAAACCATGAGGTCGAAGGAATTGTCCGTAGAGCTCCAAGACAGGATTGTGTCGAGGCACAGATCTAGGGAAGGGTACCAAAAATGTCTGCAGCATTGAAGGTCCCCAAGAACACAGTGGCCTCCATAATTCTTAAATGGAAGATGTTTGGAACCACCAAGACTCCTCTTAGAGCTGGCCGCCCTGCCAAACTGAGCAATCGCAGGAGAAGGGCCTTAGTCAGGGAGGTGACCTAGAACCCGATGGTCACTTTGACAGAGCTCCAGAGTTCTCTGTGGAGATGGGAGACCCTTCCAGAAGGACAACCATCTATCTCTGCAGCACTCCACCAATCAGGCCTTTATGGTGGAGACGGAAGCCACTCCTCAGTAAAAAGCACATGACAGCCTGCTTGGAGTTTGACAAAAGGCACCTAAAGGACTCTCAGACCATGAGAAACAAGATTCTCTGGTCTGATGAAACCAAGATTGAAGTCTTTGGCTTGAATGCCAAGCGTCACGTCTGGAGGAAATCTGGCACCATCCCTATGGTGAAGCATGGTGGTGGCAGCATCATGTGTGGTGAATTATTATTAATGAATTGTAGAGTTTAATGGACTATGGGGTATAACTGGGTTAATCAAGAGTATAGATTTAGATTTCTTTGTTACTGGGCCAGGAATTGAATTGGGTCATTTCACTGTGTGTGTGGGGTTTGTGTATGTTTCAAGGATTTAGGGCCTTGTCATGGTTAAACTAAACATGAGTGTGTGTGCGAGACAAAGGAAATGGGCGGAGCAATAAAAGAGCGGGAAAACTGAAGAGGCGACTATAGAAGATGGAGGCAGTGCGTAAGGGGGTGGGCCATTCTGCAGACTGGCCTCGGCTTTGTTGAAACTCTAATAAAGTAATCTTGATGCAACTAAAACATTTTCCACAACACATGTGGTGGGGATGTTTTTCAGCGGCAGGGACTGGGAGATTAGTCAGGATTGAGGGAAAGATGAAAGGAGCAAAGTACAGAGAGATCCTTGATAAAAGAGCGCTCAGGACCTCAGACAGAGGCGAAGGTTCACCTTCCAACAGGACAACGACCCTAAGCACACAGCCAAGACAACGCATGAGTGGCTTCGGTAGAAGTCTCTGAATGTTCTTGAGTGGCACAGCCAGAGCCCGGACTTGAACCTGATCGAACATCTCTGGAGAGACCTGAAGATAGCTGTGCAGCGACGCTCCCCATCCAACCTGACAGAGCTTGAGAGGATCTGCAGAGAAGAATGGGAGAAACTCCCCAATTACAGGTGTGCAAAGCATGTAGCGTCATACCCAATAAGATTCGAGGCTGTAATCGCTGCCAAAGGTGCTTCAACAAAGTACTGAGTAAAGGGTCTGAATACTAATGTAAATGTTATTTTTTAGAAGGATTACTCTTATACTATTCCAGGTATTCCTTAAAGAGGTAGGGTTTCAAATGTCTCCGGAAGGTGGTCAGTGACCACGCTGTCCTGGCGTCATGGGGGAGCTTGTTCCACCATTGGGGTGCCAGAGCAGCGAATAGTTTTGACTGGGCTGAGCGGGAACTGTGCTTCCGTAGAGGTAGGGGGGCTAGCAGGCCAGAGGTGGATGAACGTTGTGCCCTCGTTTGGGTGTAGGGTCTGATCAGAGCCTGAAGGTAAGGAGGGGTGCCGTCCCCTCACAGCTCCGTAGGCAAGCACCATGGTTTTGTAGTAGATGTGAGCTTCAACTGGAAGCCAGTGGAGTGTGCGGAGGAGCGGGGTGACATGAGTGAACTTGGGAAGGTTGAACACCAGACGGGCTGCAGCGTTCTGGATAAGTTGTAGGGGTTTAATGGCAGTCAGCCCGCAAATGGAACAACTCAGCCTCAGTATACTCCGGCTCAAACCGATATGGCACAACAGTACCATTCTGAAAATAAGGCAGGTCTCCAATTTCCTCTTCCTTCTCGATCTGACATTCTTTACTCTAATTAAATTTGACGAAGGCAGCAAATGCTGTGAGGGAGTAAGAACAGAAAAGTATTGTTTACATCCTTCAACCACGCCCACATCGGATGTACCGACCTAGGTCCTGACTCTGGTGCATTAATCTACTTCCTGGATTTCAATATGAAAATAACAAAATACATTGGTAAAAATGTGCCTACTGAAATAGGTCAGCTGAAAAATTGTGCAGAGAATGTCATTACAAGAACTATTGTGGTCATGGGAGGCCAGAGCGGTGTGTTTGGGAGGTATTTATGATGACATTGACGTTGCATGGGGTTTCAATTTGCTTTAATAGCATGACGTATTGATACATTTGCCAAAGCACAATGCTTCAGGCCCCGTGTAGCTCAGTTGGTAGAGCATGGCGCTTGCAACGCCAGGGTTGTGGATTCGATTCCCACGGGGGGCCAGTATGAAAAATGTATGCACTCACTAACTGTAAGTCGCTCTGGATAAGAGCGTCTGCTAAATGACAAAAAATGTAAATGCTACATTCTCTCTCTCTCTCTCTCTCTCTCAATTTTCAATTTCAATATGCTTTAATTGGATGAAGTATTGATACATATTTCCAACGCACAACTTTACATTCTCTTTCTCTCATGGTAACAAAATATATTGGTAAAAATGTGCCTACTGAAATAAGTCAGCTGAAAAATTGTGCAGAGAAAGTCATTACAAGGACTATTGCGGTCATGGGAGGCCAGAGCAGTGGGTTTGGGAGGTATTTTTGATGGACATTGACGTTGCATGGCGTTTCTATGGGGAAGGAGGGGGTAGAATCAGCTTAGTAACTTCATCTAAATACTCAAGCAATGGACCTGAAAACTGTCTGGGGTACTGACAAACGACCAGGCAAGTGTTATAATGGGCCCATAAGTGTTTTTGAGTGAACTTCCCCTTTAAGGCCGGGACAAATTCAGTTAAAATGATTATTCTCATTACTCTTTAGATGCTCTCTCTCTCTCTCTCTCTCTCTCTCTCTCTCTCTCTCTCTCTCTCTCTCTCTCTCTCTCTCTCTCTCTCTCTCTCTCTCTCTCTCTCTCTCTCTCTCTCTCTCTCTCTCTCTCTCTCTCTCTCTCTCTTTCTCAATTTTTCCTTTTCAATTTCAATTTGCTTTAATTGGATGAAGTATTGATGCACATTGCCGAAGCGCAATGTTACATTCTCTCTCTCTCATGGTAATGAGATATCCAACTGGGCACAGACGTCAGTTCAACGTCTAGTTTTGACTTACATTTGGTAGAGTTGTCAACTAATGCAAATTCAATGTGAAATCAAACCTTCAGACATAGTTACCAGACCCGGACTCAGGGATGGCTAACCCTGGAGATACCTTGACTCTCCACAGAGTTAGGTAAATCGGCTTTTAGTTATTTTGCGCCTCATCTCAAAAAAACTCATTGAAGTTGATGGAGTGGATGTTAGAGGGCCTTTTTACTGAAGAATGTGTTTGTTTCAAATGATTGTGTTTTGCTTTTCATATTTTGTGTTTGCTTTTTATGTATAGTGTAATTGTTGTTTATTGATGTGTTCATGCAGGGCTCATCTGCAAAAGAGACCGTGTTCTCAGCATGACTCCTTGGCTAAATGAAGGTACACATTTTTTATTGAATAAATCTGAGTGGAAAATGTAATCATTTTCACATTTGCAAGGGGGCATTTACAGTGGTGTCTAGCTCCCACATATCCCTTTACATCCTAGGGGCCTTAATGTACTATTTCCTTCATACAGATATCGATGACAAAAATAACACGTGAACCTATAGTATACACACAGAACCGATCGAATTTTCACAGCTATGGAAGCTTGTTTGTCCCTGACGGTCTATTAACTATGTCAGCCTTCGTAATGTACGTTTTAGTTAGATCACTGTGTGTTTGTGCGTGTTTGTGTGTGTGTGTGTGTGTGCAACCGTGCGTGTGTGCATGGGACCTGCAGAATTAGTTTTCATCCCAGAGGGGACACTGCAATTTTAGGGCTGAAGGCTTAGTAGTCAACCCTGTGGTGGTGTGGAAATGATTTTCCAATGGAGAGGAGATGGATAATACTTTATAAAGCTGTATGAGCTCCCTTTACGCCCAACACTTCTGCAACCGCACAGCCATTATTACAAGGTTGAAATAACATGTCTTTATATGTGCATGTTTTTAATGTATTACTTAATGTATTAGTAGTTTTTTCAAGTTATTTGCCCAACCCTGTTTTATGTATTCTGTCTAAAAGGAACGCAACAAATGCACCACATTTTAATTTATTTATGGTATACAATATCCTGCCCATATGAACACATTTATTTTAGGCCATAAGTGAACCAATATATGAGAGCCTTCAGACAGGTTTAAACGAGTTTCCCCATGGAAGAGATATGAGAGCCTTCACAAGTTCCCCACGGAGGCCCAGCCAACCGCAGGCGTGCGCACGGACAAAAGAGTCGCCTACAAAGGAGTTCGCTTCTGCTAGAATATAATGCGTTGCGGCGGTGCTTCGGGCACACTATGCTTGGATTCTTCCGAGGTAACACGAGCAGGAAGCGCTTGGTTTTAATCCTGCATTCACATCCTGTCCCATTCCATTTTGCCAGTCAATGAACTGTCACAGTTGGACAGAGCTGCTCAATGAATCCTCTTCAGCCCAAGCTGAGCACAAGCGTTCAGTTTTCCTTATCTATGATGGATAGCCCCCTCCCCAAAAACCCTTTCAAGCATTCTGCCTAACTGAAGGGCATTACGACTGGAATATTGATTCAGACTATCACAGTAAAGAATACTTTTCAAAAGTAAAGTCTTACCTTTAACTTTTTATGTAGAGAAAAAGGAAATAATAGTGGTAAATGTTTTGTAGAGTATTCACTGTACAAATGATCTGATAGCCAAATGGTTAAATCTCATTTTAATCCAAGTGCTGGATCATACTGTTGGCACAGCTATTGATAATTTGTCAAAAACAAAAGGTCTTTGTCTCCATCACATGGCTCCTTGACACCAGAAATAATGAGAGAAGGAAAGAGAGTGAGAATAAAGAACCCATTATTTTATTCCAGTATGAACAAGAACCATTCCTTTAGTTCCAGAATGAACAAAATAATATCTTGGTTGATAATCCCGCTATACAGACTTCCACCATATCCTGAAAATGAGATGTTCTCCTTTTTCTAACTACGAAGGCCTCAGAGACACAAGGTGTGGTTTCAGCAGCCTCCAGGGTGGCCATATTACCTAGAGGACAGGACGGGACGGGACGGGGGGGACGGGGGACAGGACGGGGGGTGGGGGGCGTATTATGAAATCACACAGAAGCCTAAAGATGGATGAAATGGAAGTATGGATGTGATTTCCTCTTCCCTATTAGGCACTTGGGAGCATAGACTCTCACACACATATTGCAGTTATCAATGTCTGGCGGAGAATTCCATCTCTTCATCTTTTGAGAAATCTCTCTCCCAGCTCTATTAAAGAGATCATTCACATCGTTCCCCCCCTACGCCCGCTCACTCCATCTTCCTACCCAAACGTTTGGTAACCTCTCCTCTCATACCTCCTGTCCTGTTTCACACCTCTAAAGACACCTGTCCTGCTCTAAGGGGAAAGTAGCAATCCCAATATACTTTCAACATTGACACAAACACCTTTTCCCCCCTATACTGTTTGGCACTTAGAAATGGCTTATATGAATATATAGATGAGCGTAGCCTCACTGCATGCACTAATACTGAATATAATGTGAATCTCTAAACATTAATGATGAATAAAATGTGAAAAACTCTTCAAATTCCATTAGAATGATTCCTGCTTACAAGCAAAAACTAAAGCAGGAAGCACCAGTGACTCGGTCAATAAAGAAGTGGTCAGATGACGCAGATGCTAAGCTACAGGACTGTTTTGCTAGCATAGACTGGAATATGTTTCAGGATTCTGCCGATGGCATTGAGGAGTACGCCACATCAGTCACTGGCTTCATCAATAAGAGCATCGATGACGTCGTCCCCACAGTGACCGTACGTACATACCCCATCCAGAAGCCAGGGATTACAGGCAACATCTGCACTGAGCTAAAGGGTAGAGCTGCCACTTTTAAAGAGTGGGACTCTAACCCGGGCGCTTATAAAAAATCCCGCTATGCCCTCTGACGAACCATCAAACAGGCAAAGCATCAACACAGGACTAAGATTTAATCGTACTACACCGGCTCCGACGCTCGTCGGATGTGGCAGGGCTTGCAAACTATTACAGACTACAAAGGGAAGCACAGCCGCGAGGTGCCCAGTGAAACGAGCCTACCAGATGAGCTAAATCACTTCTATGCTCGCTTTGAGGCAAGCAACACTGAAGCATGCATGAGAGCATCAGCTGTTCCGGACGACTGTGTGATCACGCTCTCCGTAGCCGATGTTATTAAGACCTTTAAACAGGTCAACATTCACAAGGCTGCAGGGCCAGATGGATTACCAGGACGAGTACTCTGAGCATGCGCTGACCAACTGGCAAGTGTCTTCACTGACATTTTCAACCTGTCCCTGACTGAGTCTGTAATACCAACATGTTTCAAGCAGACCACCTTCGTCCCTGTGCCCAAGAACACTAAGGTAACTTGCCTAAATGACTACCGACCCATAGAACTCACGTCTGTAGCCATGAAGTGCTTTGAAAGGCTGGTCATGTCTCACATCAACACCATTATCCCATTATCCCAGAAACCCTAGACACACTCCAATTTGCATTCCGCCCCAACAGATCCACAGATGATGCAATCTCTATTACACTCCACACTGCCCTTTACCACTCAACACTAAGCTAAGGACCCTGGGACTAAACACTTCCCTCTGCAACTGGATCCTGGACTTCCTGATGGGCCACCCCAAGGTGGTAAGGGTAGGTAACAACACATCTGCCACGCAGATCCTCAACACGGGGGCCCCTCAGGGGTGTGTGCTCAGTCCCCTCCTGTACTCCCTGTTCACCCATGACTGCATGGCCAGGCATGACTCCAACACTATCATTAAGTTTGCCGACGACACAACAGTGGTAGGCCTGATCACCGACAACGATGAGACAGGAGGTCAGAGACCTGGCTGTGTGGTGCCAGGATAACAACCTCTCCCTCAACGTGATCAAGACAAAGGAGATGATTGTGGACTACAGGAAATAAGGACCGAGCACGCCCCCATTCTCATCGACGGGGCTGCAGTGGAGCAGGTTGAGAGTGTCAAGTTCTTTGGTGTACCAACAAACTATCATGGTCCAAACACACCAAGACAGTCGTGAAGAGGGCACGACAAAGCCTGTTCCCTCTCAGAAGACTGAAAAGATTTGGCACGGGTCCTCAGATTCTCAAAAAGTTATACAGCTGCACCATCGAGAGCATCCTGACTGGTTGCATCGCTGCCTGATATGGCAACTGCTCGGCCTCTGACCGCAAGGCATTACAGAGGAATGTGCGTACGGCCCAGTACGTCACTGGGGCCAAGCTTCCTGCCATCCAGAACCTCTATACCAGGCGGTGTCAGAGGAAGGCCCTAGAAATTGTCAAAGACTCCAGCCACCCTAGTCATAGACTGTTCTCTCTGCTACCGCATGGCAAGCAGTACCGGAGCGCCAAGTCTAGGTCCAAAAGGCTTCTTAACAGCTTTTACCCCCAAGCCACAAGACTCCTGAACAGCTAATCAAATGGCTGCCCGGACTATTTGCAAATACAATATTTTCGGTTATTGAAAATATATTTCACAGCGGTTTAGATGGTACAAGGATTCTGTACACTGTGTTTTGTCACATAAACTGAAATTAGGCAAACTATTAGAATTTTAGCAACCAGGAAATGGAAGAGCAATTTCTTTATATTGCACCTTTAAAGGATAGAGCCAGACAATATGCCAGCATTCTATCCCAGCATCCCATTCCATCCTCCCGACTCAAATATGGTTTCAGTATGGACAACATACTATATATAGTAGGGTTGCAATTTGCCAATGAAAAGGGGAAATAGGCTTGTTTTTAATCTAGCCTTGGGGATTGACATAACATAATTGGACACTGTTATGTTCATGATTCATTCATGCAGCTGATGGATGGCTCATGAATCTCACCTTTCCTATGAATGATGCATGGAGTTCGGTCACATCCCCACCAAGGTCACGTTTAGACTGGATAACTAGATAAGCATTGGGGGAGAGAGAGAGGGAGGGAGAGGAAGAGAGGGAAGAAGGGTGAGGGAGAGGGAGACAGAGAGAGAGAGAGAGAGAGAGAGAGAGAGAGAGAGAGAGAGAGAGAGAGAGAGAGAGAGAGAGAGAGAGAGAGAGAGAAACAGAGAGATAGAGGGAGAGAGAGAGAGGGAGTGAGGATCAGAGAGGGAGGGAGAGAGAGCATGAGGGAAGGAGGGCGAGGGAGAGAGAGACAGAGAGAGAGAGCGAGAGGGAAGGAGGGTGAGGGAGAGAGAGAGAGAGAGAGAGTGGGGGGGCAAGAAAGAGAGGAAGAGGAGCGAGAGAGGGAATGGAGGAGGGGGGATAGAGAGAGGGGAAGAGGAGAAAGAGAGAGGTGTGTTTTGACTGAATTAGTAGTTCTGGTTTCTCAGTCTCATGATCAGTATGTATGCATGTCATAAATGTAACATACTGCACATTTTGAATGTTCTCTCCCTTTGATAGCCAGTTAAACAATATTTTAACCAGCTGACACATACAATTCATGTTTAGCCAATATTACTGGCTTGTCGGCCTGTGTATTTTGACTAGGATGTTAAAAAGTATTATAATGTCAAAGTGCTAGTAGTCCAAGTGCTGTTTCTATGTAGCTTGACATAGCTACACAATATAATATTTTTCCAGACAGACTATTTCCAAGCCATGTTGTTTATTGTTTGTCTCGCCACCTGTCTCACAGGTTTACGTCTTTAATATGAGAAGAAAGGGCAGAAGTGTTTTGGTCAAATCAACAACAGAGGGAAAATAACCGCTTTCTGCCCTGAGGCTTTAGTGGTTGTTGACCAAATGTCGTGGTTAATACAGCCCCTGCAGTGCCCTATACCCCTCTATTGCTTTATTTAGTGACAAGGCATGGAGTGTAGGATCACATTTGGTTGTTTTCTATGTAGACACGGCATGTCACATTAGCCTTTTGATCTTCCTGTTCCTTTGATGTTTATTATTGTTTAATAAACATGTCATATTTAACATGGGCACCTGGTGGTTGAAGCCTGACCCTAGGCACACACACACACGCACACACACGCGCACACACACACACACACACACGCACGCGCACACACACAGTCAGATAGGGTTCACTGACGCAAATTGAAGGGTCTGAGTGCTTTAGACAAGGTGCTCTGGAAAGGGTAGTGGGTTGAATGAGAATAAATTAATTTGTACTGTGAAGTGGAAAGTTAATGGTCAAACGTGTAGATCACCATACAGACCTTCAGACTTTATTGGTGATTATTGAAATGGGTTAATTGAAGAGTTCAAGTGTATTCAGTGGCACCCAGCAGCAAACAAGGAAGGTCAAAAGTAGTAAGAAAAAGGGAAAACCGAAGAAGAGCCTAAAGGCAAGTAGGCCTATACAGGGAAGTTGTCTTGTCCCCTTTAGATTGTAATCCGATTTGATGCTTTTGGCTGCGATCTAGCGACCGTTAGCCCAGGCTGGTCTGACACATCATTTAAGGGCCAATATCAATCAGCAGTAGCAGCAGATGTACCCTGCAGGGCAGTTTGGCTTTAATGGAATACAAATGCCAATTTCCAGGCCAGAGATCCCTGTGGTAACTCGCCACCACAGACTGAGTGCTGCAGAAAGCAGAAGGAAGCGGCCGGAATCCCATTTCTTGGACCGCATTTCCCATCATCCTCAGCAGTGCAGTCACATTAACAGACACCAAGATTTGTTGAAACAAATCTCTGTGGCCAGATTGGATTTCCTCCTCTTCAGCAAGCGAAGTAGCTAGCGACTTGGATGTCATCACAGCCAACGTTAATCTGGAGCTTTGGTGAGAAAGAGGAGAGGAGAGCCATGTTGAGACAGTAGAACAGGAAAGCCAATATCATGACATATAAAACTGTAAAACTACACAAAGCAGAGTTTAGGGAATATAGCCAAATCTGTTACAGTTATGTAGTTTAGCAATTAATTAATGAATTCATACCCGATGTTTTGAGTTACAATGAAATATGTATAATAATGTTTCACCAATATACACTTAGGACTGCTTTCTAACTTTTTTGCAACCTTAATTCATGATTTATGCAAAACTTCAAGCTATGTTTGTGTTTTTGAAGTTAGGATTCAGTCCATAATGTGCTTTAATATTTGAACTATTAATCAAACCACATACAGTATCTAAATGTCAGATTTCAGCAGTGAGTCATTGAAACAGAAAACTTGTCTGATGTCTAAGGAATGGCTGTGCTGTGCCATGTGGCAATCAGTGAGTCTGCTCCAGTTTTTGTGGTCACCAGGGGTCTGCAGCGTTTCACGCAATATCAGCCTGTGGCAGAGCCATAGTTCCAGGGCCAAGACCCTGACAATTTACAGTAATATCATAGCTGAGCCAGTCAAACGCCCTGATGCAGCCCGATGCCACTGACAACTGAATAGAAGACACATAGTCTGTCTGCGTATGTGTGAATCAATCCTGTGGTCATCAGACCCCCAGTGTTGGAGACATTGTCAGGGAGAGAGGGAAGGAGAGAGGGAAGGAGAGAGTGGGACAGAGAGGGACAGTGAGGGAGAGAGAGGGAGAGAGAGGGACAGAGAGAGACTCACAGCAATCAGTGGAAGATCAGTGGAAAACCACAGAGCTTCAATTTGTCCAGACTTTGGAGGTTAATCATTTTTTGGCAATATCACTCTCTCCCACCCGGCTGATTGCCCCTTAGAGAAGGTGAGGATGTGAGGAGTCAGACATGTGCAAGACATACAGACAGCAGCCACATGACAGACAGACAGATGGATGACTTCAATTACTCAACAAAGACATTGCTAACGCGCTGTCCCTAATGTTGATGTTTTGTACATTTTGTGTGTTCTGTATCCAACACAACTTTGTAAGCGAATCATTTACACATGGAAATTAGTTGACAATATGCCACTCACAAACACGATGCCATGAACAAGTAGTTATCATGGATATCATTGTGTGGGATTATGGATTTCATAGCAGGTTGTGCAGTCAGTCACGGGGGAGTTAGTCATGATCGGAGCTTGTCACATTCGTGCATGTGTGTGTGCGTCGTGTATGCACAAGTATATATGTGTGTTTGTGCATGCATGGTTTTGTGTGGATGCGTACATGTGCACACATCTGTGTGTGGTGTGCGTGCCTGTGTGTGTGGCATTGTAATCACTGCACATTGTGTCAATCATGGCTCAGGTTGATGGAGAATGTGAATGAGTTGGTACCAGAGTAGGCTGGAGGCACCATGGAGGCCTGGGCGTCAGGCCCTGCTTGTGTTGGACATAGGGCCTCTGGTCCCTCTACCCCTCTCCCCAGGCCCTTGCCTGCCAGAGGCTCCAGCTGGACAGAAGGGAGCCGGGAGCCGCTTTTCAACAGGCGCCAGTCCCCCACCGGCACCTGGAGCTACATGAAACCCTGTGCAGCAGGAAGAGAGGGATGGAAAGAGAGTGAGGGAGGGATAGAGGGAGGCATTGAGGGAGGGAAAGAGGGAGGGAGGGATGGATGGAGTCATAATCACACAGGAGTGTTGACAGTAATGTATTCTCCTAGGCTGTGCTACTATAGTGGTGTGTGTGTGTGTATATGCATCATTTTATCAAATAAAATAAAATAAAATACTTTAGCTGTGCTTTTATGACCGTGCCTGGCTTAATGGACCAATAGAATAGTGCCAAAATTGCAAACATCACCCATCTGGCAGTCCAGGTAGACTAGAGCAAATGCTAAAATAGTATTTGAAACCAGGTCTGATGTGCATTCGTGCATGTGTCTGTCTGTCTGTGTTTGTGTGTGTGTGTGTGTGTGTGTGTGTGTGTAGATGTGCCTCGCATCACTGAGGGGTTAGGCTGTGCAGTTGGCTAGGGACTCACCTCTATCTAACCTGTCCCCATCGCTCTCATCCAGAAATGTCTGTCCATCTGTTGCCTCTGACTGATCATCCATCCCTCATTGGTCTGATTGGGATCACGTGAAAGACATTAGTCACGTTAACTAAGCACCACTTTGGAGAAGGAAATCAGATGACATAACAACTCCACAAGGGAAACTGGAAGTGATACAAACATGTTTCTACTAACAAGATTTTAAACTTGTTTGGAAGAAGTTTCTCAGGTGGCTAAAAAATTAACAACATCAAGAAATAAACAATATGTAATACTTTAAAAGGGGAAACAATGCTTTTGTGCAATCAGTGCAGCGTCTGATACAGATTAGAATGTGATTTTAGTTCAGAGAAGGAAGGGCCAAAATAAATGTTCGAATTATTTATATTTTTATGTAGGCCTAAGCAACATGGAAGACCACTCCCCTCCCCCCCTCACCACTTTGGAAACAAGAAAGCCTGAGTAATAAAGGACCATTTAACACATGGTAATTATTGCTTTCCACATTCGCCTGCAATTAATTTTTCATTTTTCAGCTTAGCACTTTTTAGAGTTTTATATAAATCAATTCTGGCAGATCATACTCGGGCTATTTGCAGTGGCAGATAGAATGTTCCTACTGATTCGTGTTATTAAGTCTCCAGCTGAACATTGTGCAAGCTAGGGCAGCAATCAGCACCTAATTAAATAAATAATTTAGTGTAGAACAGGTCATTATGATTCCCGCATTGATGTTCTTTCTCTTTGTGAGGCTGAATCCAAATCTAAAGACTCTTTCTTTTGTCAGTCTTTGTGCCGGCTACATGTAAACATGAGAGCAGCCTATTGCAGAGTTGGAAGGGCAAAACAGTTTGTCTGTGAGGAACAAAACCAGAACAAACCGCAACTCTCTATCATTAAAATATGATTAGACTTAACAAGTCAGCTCTCTGGTGCCTTTTTGTACGGAAGCCAGAGCTGCTCAGCTCTTAGACACAGAGTCCACAGTGACAGTTGGCCTTTTAACTAAGGTCTGACCTGTATGTTTTATATTGCCCTGCCGGAAAGAGGGCCAGAGTGCTGCTGGCCCCATCATAGAAGGAAGCAGGAAGTAGTGTTGGCTATTCACACAGTCGTGTGAATACAGGGAGTACAGGAGGGGATTGAGGATGCACTCTTGTGGGGCCCCCGTGTTGAGAATCAGTGTGGAGGAGGTAATGTTGCCTACCTTTACACCTGGGGGCAGCCTGTCAGGAAGTCCAGGGCCCAGTTGCATAGGGAGTTCAGTCCCAGGGCCGTGAGCTTTGTGGTGAGCTTAAAGGGCACTATGGTATTGAAGGTCAAGCCGTAGTCGATGAACAACATCCTCACATATGCATTGTCCAGGTGGGTGAGGGCAGTGTGCAATGGTGATTGAGCCGTCCGTGGATCTGTCGGGGCGGTAGACGATTTGGAGAGGGTCGAGTGTGTCGGGGAAGGAGGAGGTGATGTGGTCTAAGACTAGCCTCTCAAAGCACATGATGACGGAAGTGAATGCTACGGGTCGGTAGTCATTCAGTTCAGTTACTTTCCCTTTAATGGGCATGCAGATTATAGTGGACATCTTGAAGAAGGTGGGGATAACAGCCTGAGCTAGAGAGAGATTGAAGACAGCTAGCTGGTCTACACATGCTCTGAGGGCGCGGCTAGGGATGCCGTCTGGGCCGGCAGCCTTGCGTTTGAATGACTTTTACCTGTGTCTCGCCATCTTGATCGATCTGCGTTGGTCGTATTTGTACTGTTTAACCATACTATTGTCCCCGGTCACCTTGCCGTGTTTATAAGCATACAATCTCTCCTTCAGTTTCATGACAAGGCTGCCATCAATTCACAGTTTTTGAAAGACATCATCTAAGCATTTTTTGATGAATCTGGTGATTGAGTCAGTGTATTCATTGATGCTACCCCTCATATTCCAGTCCACATGATCAAAACAGTCTTGGAGCATGGATTCTGATTGGTTAGACCAGTGCTGTACAAACCTGACCACCGGAACTTCCCTCTTGAGTCTTTGTAGGCGAGGAGGAGCAAAATTGAGTCATGGTCAGATTTTACCGAAAGGAGGACAGGTGAAGACCTTATACCCGTGTCGAAAAGGCGTGTAGCAGTGGTCCAGTATAGAATCTCCACGAGTTGGACAGGTAATTTGTTGATAGTAATTCAGGAGCACGGTTCTCACATTACTTCTGTTAAAGTCCCCTGCGACAATGAACGCTGCCTCCGGGTACTCGGTCTCCAGTTTGTTCAGGGTCCAATGAAGATCTTTGAGAACATTTCTGGTGTCGGCTTGGGGCGGGATGTACGGGTATAATGGTGATAATCCCTGAGATTTCTCTCGGAAGATAAAAAGTGCAACATTTGATGACCAACTAATCCAAGTCAGTAGAGCAGAAGCTTGCAAGTTCCTGTACATTTCCCCCATCGCACCACTTGTTATTGGTCATAAAGCAGAGCCCTCCGCCTTTGTTCTTGCCAGAGAGAGCCCTCTTCCTATCCACTCAATGAACTGTAAAACCTGCTGGTTGTATATAATCCATTTGGATGTCTGAGGAAAACCAAGTCTCAGAAAAAGTGAGTATGTTGCAGAATCTAATGTCCCTCTGGAAGGAGATCCTCAGGGACATCACTGGCTTGGTGTGCTGAGATATGGTGGAGAATACAGAAGAGGTTAGTAATAGCCTTTGGAGCTGCAGAATGGTTATATCAGAGCCATATATAACTCTAGGACATACAGTGGGGGAAAAAAGTATTTAGTCAGCCACCAATTGTGCAAGTTCTCCCAATTAAAAAGATGAGAGAGGCTTGTAATTTTCATCATAGGTACACATCAACTATGACAGACAAAATGAGAAAAAAAAATCCAAAAAATCACATTGTAGGATTTTTAATGAATTAATTTGCAAATTATGGTGGAAAATAAGTATTTGGTTAATAACAAAAGTTTCTCAATACTTTGTTATATACCCTTTGTTGGCAATGACACCGGTCAAACGTTTTCTGTAAGTCTTCACAAGGTTTTCACACACTTTTGCTGGTATTTTGGCCCATTCCTCCATGCAGATCTCCTCTAGAGCAGTGATGTTTTGGGGCTGTCGCTGGGCAACACGTACTTTCAACTCCCTCCAAAGATTTTCTATGGGGTTGATATCTGGAGACTGGCTAGGCCACTCCAGGACCTTGAAATGCTTCTTACGAAGCCACTCCATCGTTGCCCGGGTGGTGTGTTTGGGATCATTGTCATGCTGAAAGACCCAGCCATGTTTCATCTTCAATGCCCTTGCTGATGGAAGGAGGTTTTCACTCAAAATCTCACGATACATGGCCCCATTCATTCTTTCCTTTACACAGATCAGTCGTCCTGGTCCCTTTGCAGAAAAACTGCCCCAAAGCATGATGTTTCCACCCTCATGCTTCACAGTAGCTATGGTGTTCTTTGGATGCAACTCAGCATTCTTTGTCCTCCAAACACGACGAGTTGAGTTTTTACCAAAAAGTTATGATATGATATTCTCCCAATCCTCTTCTGGATCATCCAAATGCACTCTAGCAAACTTCAGACGGGCCTGGACATGTACTGGCTTAAGCAGGGGGACACGTCTTGCACTGCAGGATTTGAGTCCCTGGCGGCGTAGTGTGTTACTAATGGTAGGCTTTGTTACTTTGGTCCCAGCTCTCTGCAGGTCATTCACTAGGTCCCCCCGTGTGGTTCTGGGATTTTTGCTCACCGTTCTTGTGATCATTTTGACCCCACGGGGTGAGATCTTGCGTGGAGCCCCAGATCGAGGGAGATTATCAGTGGTCTTGTACGTCTTCCATTTCCTAATAATTGCTCCCACAGTTGATTTCTTCAAACCAAGCTGCTTACCTATTGCAGATTCAGTCTTCCCAGCCTGGTGCAGGTCTACAATTTTGTTTCTGGTGTCCTTTGACAGCTCTTTGGTCTTGGCCATAGTGGAGTTTGGAGTGTGACTGTTTGAGGTTGTGGACAGGTGTCTTTTATACTGATAACAAGTTCAAACAGGTGCCATTAATACAGGTAACGAGTGGAGGACAGAGGAGCCTCTTAAAGAAGAAGTTACAGGTCTGTGAGAGCCAGAAATCTTGCTTGTTTGTAGGTGACCAAATACTTATTTTCCACCATAATTTGCAAATAAATTCATTAAAAATCCTACAATGTGATTTTCTGGATTTCTTTTCCTCATTTTGTCTGTCATAGTTGACGTGTACCTATGATGAAAATTACAGGCCTCTCTCATCTTTTTAAGTGGGAGAACTTGCACAATTGGTGGCTGACTAAATACTTTTTTCCCCCACTGTATACTGTACAGTATGATGACGAGCAGAGAGAAGCTGCTGTCTTCATTCTCTGATATATGGTATGGTACATACTGTAAATACTGGTCTGTAGATGAGCAAAGAACAACTGCGGTCTTCATTGGTCTCTCTCATATCATACATATTGAGACTGATCAAACAGAATAAAAGGTGTAAGACACACGTGTAGGTAGATGTGAGACTTAAAGTGTTGGGGAAGCTACTCTGAAAATATAGTTTCCAAGCTAGCTACACTAAAGCTACCCTTAATAAAATTATAGTTTATTTAACTAAAGTTACTTTGAAAAGTAGTTCACTTCAAACTACTTTGTGAAAAAGTATCATACGTAAATCTGAAATGTCATAGACTTCAAGAACAAATCACTTTGGCGTTATATGGTAACAGAATGTATAATTTAGCATATTAAACTCAAAAACAATGTTTCAAGTGAGAATTAGGGAGGTCTGATGCCGAAAAAGAAAGAAAATGCTTGCCTACTTCACCCATATTTCATTTAATTTTTAAACAAAAAGTAGTGTGTTGTTCCAGTAGTTAGCTACATCGCTACATGGTGTCACGATCGTCGAACACAGTGGACCAATGCGCAGCGTGATGAGTGAACATACTTATTTTATTCCACACGAAACAAAACGATAACGTGAAGTCCTTGGTTACAATACAAAACCAACACGGAACAAGATCCCACAAAACACTGTGGAAAACAGGCTGCCTAAGTATGGTTCCCAATCAGAGACAACAAGCAACAGCTGACACTCGTTGCCTCTGATTGAGAACCACCCCGGCCAACACAGAAACACATGAGCTAGATAACGAACCTAGAACACAAATACATAGAAACTACACACCCTGGCTCAACATAACAGAGTCCCAGAGCCAGGGCGTGACACATGGCAAAAAAGTAATTAACTACTGAAAACACTACCGAGATTTGAATTTAGTTCAACTACCACCAAACTACTGCAAAATGTAGTTAAATTACTAGTTGAGCAACCTGTAGTTCACTACTCCCCAACACTGACTGTATAATGAGCAATTTCCAACCTTCCAAATTATGTACATTTGTGGAAGGTGAGAATACCAATGATTGGGAGTGGAACTGAAACACAGACTGTGAATTTGTTTTATTCTCAGTTCTCACCTCACCTAATTTGCAATATTCTCACCTGTCACCTCACATATTCAGCATGTGTATTACGAAATGAATGATAAGCAGCCAGTATGATGTTCAGACCTGCAAATGTTCTGCGTGTTTACTCTAAGCTCTGTGTGAAAATATTAATGCAAATATGTAATGTGTGTAAACTAATATTGTAATGAATATCAAGACTGAACACAAATGTAAAAAAAAGGACACAGTAATTAATTGATTTGTGTGTTTGTATGTCACGCCATTTCATTAAGCACAGGTCACCTCTTAGTCAAAATACCTCACAGATTCTAAAATAAATATGATTCCAAAAACCAGACAGTGGACAGTGACAGAGATGGAAGCAGGCAGCCAGTGTATGGCCTTAGAACATCAAGCGTAGCGGCAAGTCAATGTGGATTATCTTCACTTATGGACATGGACCAGTGAGAGAATAAGACAAGGTGACAGGAGGCGACATGATGTGATTTTGATAAGCGAACAGATTATCCCTCCTCTCTATAACTGCTCATAGAAGCAAAAACGTTTCCTAATCTTAAAAGAGATACATCTCTGAAAAGTGTCAAAGTTATCTATAGATTTTCAACAGTGTAGATGTTATCAGTCTACCATAGAAACAAGCTGTTATTTCTGTATAGCTGCAAAGCTTATTCCGCAAGGAATGGTGGGAAACTCTCTCTCTCTCTCTCTGTAATATCTTAACTTGAGATGTTTTCTGGATTCAATTTGGAGAGAAAACCTCTAAGGTGTAAATGTATCTCCATCACAGTGATTCTGTGACACTTGTATTGGATTCAGTCTGTTTTATGGGGCGATAGGTCCCTCACTCAAACTGTTTGTGTGTTTGTGTGTTTTGTGTGTGCGTGGGCATGTGTGATGGAAAAAAGAGAGAGAATGAAGAGAGAGAGTAAGAGGGAGATATAGAGTAAGAGAGAGAGAAAGAAAGAAAGAGTAAAATAGAGAATGAAGGAAGAGAGAGAGAGAGAGAGAGAGAGAGAGAGAGAGAGAGAGAGAGAGAGAGAGAGAGATCGAGAGAGAGAGAGAGAGAGCGAGAGAGAGAGAGAGAGAAAGAAGGAAGGAGAGAAGGAGAGAAGGAGAGAAAGAGAGAGAGACTGACCTCTTGCATATTGCAGGGATGCTGGACTGCTACAGAGCACTAATATATAATAAGCCTTTCCAATGCAGGTGCTGTCAGGGTCTGCTGGTTGCGTCAACAAGATAACACAGTTGCAGGAGGGAGATCAGGAGAGAGACCAGGGCCTGCTCTGGACAGATAAAAGGTCATATCTCAGTAGTTGCATCAGATCCCACTCACATCCTCGCAGCTAGTGTCTTGAAAAGTAAGGAAGAATGATGACCATTGTTTTGAGAAAACATATTTTTAATTAAGCCAATAAGTCGATGATATTTAATGTCCAAAGCCATCCTCAATTTATTAGCAAGGAATACCAACCTCCTCTTCCTCCCTGGATGCGCCTCCTCTAAATTGGAGATGTGCAACATCCAACCACAGCTTTCCTTGGGACGTGTCTGCCTCCTCCCCTCCACCCATCCCAAATCCTACTACTTCCCTTATCCCTCATCTCTCATATTGCAGGTCTCCCAGACCTTAGGGGACTGTTCCTCCCTCTACACTACTTCAGTCCCCTCGTCAGAACACAGCAGACAACAAGACATCCCTCTCCCTCTTTCTTCTTCTAAAGCTGAGAGAGCAGGGGGTTGAGCTGCTCTCCTCACACCAGTGTACATTTGAGGGGTTGTCACTCAAACTCACATCAAAGACAAGCCAGAGAGCCGGGGCTCAAGAGCGTCACATCACACAGTACAGTAGGATTATACAACTGTTTTCAATCTATGCAAAATGTTTGGAAACATACTTGGGATCAAATACATTTACATTTAAAAGTTGGTCATATTTTCAACTACAGTAAACATGCATTACATGTACAGTACACATGCATACAGGTTGATAACAGCTGCTCATTTGGATTTAGCAGATTATTGTAGATAGTTTATGACTTTACCTATAACTCATTGACATGGTTCTGGTCTACAGTGTACTTTTGAGTTTGGTCATTACTTTTGACCATCCCTCCGATATACAGTACTATCCACTAAATGAACAGGAAATACTGTATATGTTTTGTATTCTTTCTGTGAACACTAAGACAGAGGATTCTCAGAGCTTATCAAGAGTACAGCATATGAACGTGTGTTTATAGTGAGCTACAGCACCAGAGGAGAGTTTTATGTTCTGCAGGGGGTATTTAGAACTAATGTCTAATTTATAATGAAGTCTCTGTGTTTCCTCCTGGGCTGTTCATAAAGACTCAATCTCAGTATTATCCCCCTTTAGTTTACCCACTGCTACAGCCATGACAGCACAGTCCCCAGTCAGGGACAGATAGGGAATTCACTGAGGTGTGATGATGTGTGTGTGCTTGTGTGTGTGTGTACATAAATATTCGAAACGTGTGAAGGTTTGTATGTGTGTATGAGTGTGTACGCATGTGCACCCGGTGTGTATATGTATGAGCACACGTGTACTGTGTGTGTGTGTGTGTTGCTGCATCAAGAGTACCAGTGAAAAAACCCCATGCTATGGAAAGCAGTCCCATTGACAGGCTCCTCTAGCACCAGTGGATCTGTTGTGACGTCTTCATTCTATGGTTATTAATGGTGAGAAGAAGGAAGCGCTAGCTAGGCAAGAGCCCTTACACTGACAATGTGGCTGCCTGCCTGAACCTATTTTTGAACTGGGCTGATAAACACCCCAGAAATACAGACATGGCAGGATATTATTATTAAAATGAAATTACATGCTGAATATAGTGTGATGCACACACAGTTCATCAACGGGTCATCACAAACAAAGCAAATAGATGCCATGGCTTAGTGTGACTGACAGAAATGATTCACAATCATTTGGGTTTTAATGCGAGAGGAAGCCCGTCGCTGTGTTTGCATGGCTGAACAGTACGAAAAGTATGTGGTTCTCTGTAACTCACACAGCATGTATAACTCTCTCCTCACAGAGATAGAAATAGAGAGGGAGAGAAAGAAAGAAAGAAAGAAAGAAAGAAAGAAAGAAAGAAAGAAAGAAAGAAAGAAAGAAAGAAAGAAAGAAAGAAAGAAAGAAAGAAAGAAAGAAAGAAAGAAAGAAAGAAAGAAAGAAAGAAAGAAAGAAAGAACCAGTACTGTGTGGTTTTGCTTGACTAGGTGAGGTAATAATGCAAGCAGGCTCGGGGCGGAGGAGAGCGGACTGGAGCCTACTAGAATCCCATTAATCGGGGCCTGCAGGGCCCCAGCCTGCATGATTGATACTGATACGTACCAGAGAGGAGAGGGGGAGACGGTGAGGGATAGGAGGCTAGGGGAGAGAAGAAGATAGGAGAGGAGAGGAGGGGATGAGAGGAGAGGCAAGGAGGGAAGGGAGAGGAGATGGGAGGGAAAGAGAGGTGATGAGGAGAGGAGAGGTAGAGGAAAGGAAGAGAGGAGAGTTTCTGTTTGGACACTGAGATCTGGATTGTGTAATTCACAACAACGTGATGCAATGAGGTGACATATCAGTATAATGGATTTTTCCCTCTCACTCCCCCTCACTTTTTCTCTCTCTCTCTCTCTCTCTCTCTCTCTCTCTCTCTCTCTCTCTCTCTCTCTCTCTCTCTCTCTCTCTCTCTCTCTCTCTCTCTCTCATAGGCATGAATATTTGTTAGCACATTGCTGAAAACAAGACAGCGTAGATTAGCTGACTCTAAATCAAGGTGGTTATGATCTTTTTCCTGACGGGGAAAGCGTCAGACTCCTTTAATGCACATCCATCAAGCAGTGGGATATAGGGAGCACATTTGTTTTCTTGTCAGCTCTCCGATGCCTGTTTGCTTTAGGACTGGCATGTTTTTGTAGAAACTACAGATCGCTTACAGGGATGTACGTGCGTACTCCAACCACGATCTTATCAGTGTATTTAAATGTTGGCTGCTTCGTTACTATAATGGAGTGCAGCTAGGCCATAATTAATTATTCTTTATAGCGTAGAGTCATGCGAATCAACTGTCCACAGTATAATGAGAAAACACATGGATTAATGAACGTGCAGACTGTAAACACAGTGTTGGTGTCACCAGGTAGAATCATACATTACAGCAAATAGCAGCGTCTCTTTATTGAGACATCGTTTCAATATTATGGCAATTCAGTCAGTTATACTCGGCTTCATGAATAAAGAAAACACATGAAATATTAATAGGATGAAATATTAAAAGCATAATGCTACAGCGCTTGGAGATATACTTCCTCCTATACCAGATGAAAGTTTAATACAGGGTCTGATGTCACCCAGACAATGTTTTATTGTGTGATTTCTGTAAACCATGTATTTCCACAGTTTAATTATTGATACTTATTCCAAGTTGGGTATCATGACTTATGTAAAATTTATACATTTATAAGAGAGTTATAATGAATAGGAAGCTATAATAAAATATCCACATATGCCGTAGATACAAAGGGAGGGGGATAGAAGAAGGGGAGGTAGATATAGAGAGAGAAAGAAAGAGAGAGAGAGCGGAAGAGAGAAAAATAAGTAGGTAGAGAGAGACAGATGAAGGGAGAGGTATATATATAGAGGTTGAAATAGAGATAGCGAGATAGAGGAAAACAGGAACCAGTTGGTGATTTATTTAAAGGCAGCTCTGAGCTCTGACTGTAGTTGAACCAGCAGGTTCTTCTGTTATGACCTCAGAGACAGAACTGAACCAGAGCCAAGTCCAGATGAACATCTCACACAGCTTTTTAACCTCTACGGGATCGGTGTCCCGTATACGGGATGGTTGAGCTAATGTGCACTAAAGTGATTAGCATGACTGTTGTAAGCAACAGCAAACTTTCCAGAACATAGACATGTCTTATATGGGCAGAAAGCTTAAATTCTTGTTAATCTAACTGCACTGTCCAATTTACAGCAGCTATTACAGTAAAAAAATACCAGGCTATTGTTTGAGGAGAGTGCACAACAACAAAAAACATGTCAAAGCAACTGGTTTGATACATTCACCTCTGAAGGTAAATAATGTACTTACATTCAGTAATCTTGCTCTGATTTGTCATCCTAAGGGTCCCAGAGATAAAATGGAGCATAGTTTGGTTTGATAAAATCTATTTTTATATTCAAATGTAGGAACTGGGTTCTACAGTTTGAACCCCTGCTGTCTCTGGCTCCACACCCACCCCGCCCGGCCATCTAGATGTGTGAAAGTTAGTGTATAAGCTAATGATCTATAATGTATGACATTCCTGGGAGTGTGTAAACTTACATTTTGTATTACCATATCATTTCGGTATGTTCTCTATAGTTCTGTACTTTAAAATGTATCACTTGACCAATTCGGCACATTTGGGCAGACTTGATACAAAATAGTCCAGTATTGCAATGCTTCGCTGGATCAATCTGAAACTTTTTGTTTGTATTATCTTTTACCAGATCTAATGTGTTATATTCTCATACATTAATTTCACATTTCCACAAACTTCAAAGTGTTTGCTTTCAAATGGTATCAAGAATATGCATATCCTTGCTTCAGGTCCTGAGCTACAGGCAGTTAGATTTTGGTATGTCATTTTAGGCGAAAATTGAATAAAAGGGTCCGATCCTTAGTACTTCATGATGAAGAACCAACCACATATCTTTGCACTCAAATACTCCATATACTCAGTGCAGAGCCACACAGACCTATCTGAGCACTCAAACACTCTAAGTACTGAAAACAAAGTCACATGTCTGTACACTGGGAATACTCCTCTAAATTTCTAGACTGGTGACAAATTACCGTATTGACCACGACTGGCACACAACTGTCTATTCTCTCTCGCGTGTCTATAAACACTTGAATATCAGCACAGAGAGGAAGCACTACTCATTTAAACTATGATGTAGCGGAAAAGGTCTCCTCTCAGACATCTATACTAAGTTAAATAGATTTGTGATGGCGTTGTTTGAAAGCATACAGGCAGAAGGAAAAGCTCTCCCTTTGTAAAGGCTAGGTGGTTAAATGGCTGAGTCTGACCTTGGTGGCTGACAAGGTAGGTTCAAGCTTTCATACACTGCCTTCTCCAGCTCCTGAATTAATATAATAGCTGTGTGGTGGCAGTAGCCAGGTAGGGCAGGCCATGTATACAGTGCTGGGTGAAAGAGCTTGTGTAAGCATAAATCTCACTGGACACCACTGGCTACCTCCACTGAGTGTGTGTGTGTGTGACTGTGCTCGGGCGGCCGGGCGCGTGTGCATGTTTGTGTGTGCACGTGCATGCATGTTTGTGTGTGAGTGTGTGCGCACGTGCATGCATGTTTGTTTATCTGTTTGTGTTTGTCACTAAGAGCCATTGAAATACACCACACATTACAGGAAATGTCCACTGTTCACATCAGCGTGATACCACTGTCCACACCACCACACTGCCTGGCTGGACTATTGATAGCGGATTAAGAACGAACCATCACATCGCTGTCGTTTAGTAGCAAAGCAATGGTTCTACAATGACTCTGGGGAGCTGTTATGTCGAGTGGTCTGATGCCCAACCCCAATATAACTCACATTTGATTCTCCTTTGAGTGTATTACACTCATCTAGTGTATTTCAGATGCAGACCAACTGCCGAAATGAGCGGACCGTGTTTGTCTCAAGAAAATAACATTCAGTACCATTACCTCGACATATACAATAGATAAGCATGAGTGTTTTGTGTTAATGTCTAGGATTGCTTTTGCATCTGTAACATAAAAACAGATACAACAATGAATACAAAAGTGAATTTCCCCTCGGTCTTGTTTAAGGTCACAATTTTACTTTTTCTTATCATGCAGGTCATTTAAGTTGATATTACGCCTCCACATTCCAACTTTTCTCCTTGATTGTATGCTTGCCTTCTTCTCTTCTCTCCAAATGTTCCTTGTTGACATAAAATCCAGCGCACAGCTCCTTACTCACACCTAGCCATTTGGAAGTGTATTAGGAGCCATGAGGTGAAATTGTAGAGAGAAGCGGTGGAAATAGAGAGGCAAATTTGAATTCAAATCGCAGCCTGTCTGGAATCTGCGGCGGTAGACGTGTGCATGTCATTTTTATTCAACAGAGTAATATGTCAGAGTGTTTATCTAGTGTGTTGGGATCCCTAGGGTCTGTGAGTGACGGGAATGGAGTGAGGAGAGAGGGGATGGATGGGGATGGAGGGATGGGGGGACTGCTCTAGATAGATGCTTCACCCAAAGGCTCTATTATCCTTCTCTTGTCGATCTTTTGAAGCCTGTTTTGTTATTCCACACACAGACATAGTGGACCTGTAGCAGCATATGGTCTGCTAAGCGACTGAGGAGGTATTTCTCACAGAAATGACCGCCATGCCGCCTATAAATGTGATGTGAGTAATGATGTAGGCTAGCTAACGTGTCCTGAAACAGTGGTGCTAAACAAGGAAAACAATGGAGGCTTGATGCTAGGAGAGATAGCGAACAGATGCTAAGGGTCCAGTGGATTTGATGGGAAGAGAGAAAAGGAATAAAGCCAACTGGTGTTCTACTTCTGTACTGTACATTCACATAAAGTAAACAACATTATGGTAGCATCCCAAATGGCACCCTATTCCTTATTTAGTGCACTACAATTGACCTGGGCCCATAAGGCTCTGGTCAAAAGTAGTGCACTAGAGAATAGGGTGCAATTTGGGATGCCCCCCATGAGTAGACTAATTGGAACTTCATTAAAATGTATATCTTTTATCCACATTTTTCTGCTTGGGAAAATAAAACATAATGTTTACAGCATGTCCTTAGCGAATGGCAGAGGGATTGTGGGCATGCTCATTTTTCACTCCAATAGCGTAATTAGTTCCTATCTGTTCTGTATGTGTGATTAATATGACCACTGTAGGAAGTACTTGGCGGGGAAGGACATGGAGGGAGGAAGACATGATGCATCCCAAATGTCACCCTATTCCATTTATAGTGCACTATTTCTGACCAGCGCAATGTGCCCTGGTCAAACGTAGTGCACTACGAAGGGAATAGGGTGCCATTTAAGATGCATCAACATATCCCCAGGGTGGTTTTATGGCATCGGGTTCTGGGCTTGTGTTTGTTTCTGTCCTGCATCTGTGTTCGGTTTTGGCTGGAGTTCAGGGTTTGGGGTTTTGGGTTTGGATTTGGATACGTATCCTGGATGCATTTTGGTTCTTGGTTTGTGTCATGGTTGGTTTGGTTATTGACGTTCTTTGTTTTGTAATCTGATGAATGAGATGAATGGCAGCTAGGGCCCCTTAGATGGTTGGAACCGTGAAACTGATGAGGATATTGGTGATCTTTATTGATGACCAAAAAGAAACCACTGTATATCAATGAGCATACTGATACAAACTTCCCCAGAGTAGACTACTCTAGAGAGACAAATAAATAGTTGCCAAAAGTGAAAATTGTGAAATCTGAGCTGTTGGCATACATTCATCAACCGTGTTCCAAATGGAAAAGATGCAGTTTGTTGTCTACCCTGTTAGTGTTGGATGTGACTTGAGGGATCAATAGCCTAGTGCCCAAGCTAGCGCACACCACACTCTTGGCTCTGTGTCGATATGATCTGCACCTCTAAGAGTTGGCCATTAGTAGTGTGGTTGCTGTTGTTGTTCGGCTCTCGCCCCAGCCCCCACTTATCTCCCAATCAATCTAGGCCTGTTGGTGTACTTTACGTTCAGGATCTGTCAAAGGGGGCATGATTGAATCTTAATCAAAAAACAGGTCTGGAAGCCATTCTTCCCCCCATTCTCCCCCCTCCTTCCCTTGCTGCCACTAGGGTTGGTGTTGGATTGGGATGAGGTGGGAGGAAAACAAAACTCTCCCTTGTCTACACAATCCAACCATATACCCAATAGCTCCTCATGCATTGGTCATACTATGGATCATTTAGCTATTTGATTTTGAATATTAGGACCCCTTTAGGTATAAAAAAATATATATAAAATTAATTTGGCCTTTACTACTATAGCCCAGAGAAACGCATTGAATAACACGTTTATAAATGGCAAAAAATAGTCAAAAAGTAAATCATAAGGAACAAGGTTTTGAAGTGACTGTCCTATATCTAGGAAATATAAGAAAGCTCAGGAAATATATATATATATTTTACACATATATAACCCCTTTTTTGGTTAGGCACAAAACTGCCTTCATACTTCCATTAATTATTTAATAACGGTACCTGTTACCTACAGACGAGTCTTGTGGGGGTTGTAGAGCAAAGCGGAGAACCCCATCATGTTTGTGAGACTCTCCCCTCATAATAGTTTGTAGGTTAAATCGGACGCTACAGACGTTTCGTGAGAAGACCGATTTTCGGGATGTCTCATGGTCTGACAAACACCGCTCTAGCTCTGAAACCTTTCACCGCAGATGCGGAAGTGCAACATAGGCAGATGTAGTGGATTGAGACACATTCAATGCAAAATAGATATCTAGATATCTCTATCTTAAATTGACGGATTTTGATGGGGATTTTTTTGTTACGTTACTTAGATTGACGCACCAGTGCGTCAATCGACTCTAGGGAGTTTAAGGAACACATGTAGCTCAGCCTCTTCAGCTTCAGTTCCATTCCCCAGTCAGCTGCATTAAAAGGCGATGGGGAAACATCTGTCATCTTCGGAATGGCAACAGCTGTCCACATGACTGACCCTAGAACGGTTTTGACCTCAGAAGCATCAGAATCATCGGAACAACTCCTCTATTCTCACTGTTAAACTCTACTCTACACACACTGCTTCTGACGGAGGGTGAACTGGGTGCCATTTAAACCACTAGGGGATAACACAATTCTCTCCAGTAGATCAAGCAGATTTTTTTATTTTATTTATTTAGCCAGGAGAGTTCACTCAGTAACAATTGCCACTGTTTTCCAGAGAGTCCTGGGTTCCAGGTCATCGCATTGACCTGCCTTTTCACTGCACCTGACCTGTGTTTATATTTACGCCTCACAGATATGAGCACAGTGATACCTATACACACACACAAACACACATACACACACATTACTGCACTGGGAGTGTTACAGGTGTGTGTGTGTGTGTGTGTGGCACTGTGATGATAGATGTTGTGTTCTAATGTAAACATTAATACAGGACACTTGGCAAATGAGCTGTGTGCTGCGAGGGGCTCCTCTGGGATACTGGAACTGGGTTTGACACCCCTGGCGGTACCGCTGCCTCTCTCTTCTCCTCTCTATCATGACTCAGTCACACCCTGCTGGGCAACTAATGATTTAGGAATTCATTAACATGCACTTTACCCATTTTCGTTTTTTCTAAATTTTTCTTGAGTCTCTTAATTGAATTTGAACTAGATTCTGCTTAACTTCTCAACATTTTACTTTGGAGGAAGAGAGGGAAGAGGAGGAGGAAGTGAGGGAGGAGGTGGAGGAAAGATAGGAGGAGGGAGATTAGGTGGGTGGAAGAGGGAGAGGAAGGAGTGGGTTGAGGGGGAGGAGGAGGAGCTGGAGGGGAGAGGAGGTAGGTGGAGGGTAGGGATGGCGGAGTAGATGGGTGGAGGGGGAATAGGGGCGGAGGTGGGTGTTGTTAATGAGGATTCCACTGGTTCCTCACTCCGTTACAGTCTCCTGCTGCATTATCTATTGGCCAAGCCAGTAATACTAATGATGCACCCTGGTTCAGGTTCAGGGCTCAACAGAGAGCATCCTGCTCAAAGCACTGACCTGCCAGAGCCATTAGGAATGAACTGGGATTTGGGTGTAAGAGGTTCCTTAGCGGCGGTCCTACTCTGAGGGCATCCTGGGAAAAGCCTGATCATAATTAAGAGTGTAATCCATGGAGCCATCCCAGTGGCGAGGGGGCATTACATGTGGCACTGTGCCCTGTGTGCCTTTACTCAATCCATGAAAGGCCATGAGCACATAAAGGGCCATCGTTGAGGAGAGTGAATGCAAAGTGCACCTTTAAGAACATTATTATCATTATTCATTGAAAGTCAGCCAGGCTCATTAGTGATTTAAGTGAGCGGGTCACATTGGAGAGTGGTCCAGCTCCACCTCTTCTAATCGGGAATCCGACTAAGGGACCCCTTGTCCCCTACTGCTGTGGACGGGTCAGAGGTAGTGGTGGAGTGAAGAAATGTTAAGGTGACTAACTACTGTAGAAAGTTGACTAACATTTGAGTCAAAGTTTTTATTTCAGTTATACTGCAAAGTACATGGTGTATAATAATAACATCAGGTCAGTCTGATTAAATTTGCCACTGATAGGATGCTAGTGGCTTATTAAGATGGCGGAGAAGGAGCTTGACCAACCATCCATACTCAAAAATAGGGCATGGGCTTGTCTTGAGAGCTGACAGGAGTTTCCCCCCTCTGCATTCCACTCCATCCTGCATCTACAGCAAATCCTGGCCCCAAGGGAGGTCTTCTCTCTCTGATGAACTTCCTCCAATGAGCAGAACCTTACTGAAATGAGACCATTAATGCGTGAGTAGGAACACATAGTGATTTCTAATCTGTTTGGATTCTCTCCCCCCCCCCCCCCCCCCCCTCTCTCTCTCTCTCTCTTT